>NC_092340.1:184497500-185097500 GCF_046630445.1 Rutidosis leptorrhynchoides | reverse complement strand
TTAATCAACGAGTATTGTCCAAGGAACGAGGTTAGAAAGTTGGAAGATGAATTACGAAGCCTGAAGGTTGTTGGTACTGAAATCACCAACTACAATCAGCGATTCATGGAATTAGTTTTGCTATGTCCTGAATTGGTTCCAACCGAAGAACGGAAGATTGAAATGTACAAAGATGGTTTGCCCAAAAAGGTCAAGGCAAATGTTACAGCATCGAAACCTAAGACAATTCATGAAGCTATAACCATGGCAAACGAGCTAATGGATCAGGTCATCATGGATAAGAAAGTATCCAATACTGATGTGAAGGTATCAGGTAACAAAAGAAAGTGGAATGGAAATTATGATCGAGGTAACCAACAACAATCTTTTAAGAAACAAGAAATCACGCAAGGTGCGGGTAGTGGTTTAAGCTTTGGTTACAAAGGACAAAATCCTTTATGTAACCGATGCCACAAACATCACTCTGGCTACTGTAATGTGGTATGCAACAAATGTAATCGAAAGGGTCATCTTGCTGAAGATTGTAGGGCTCTCGTTACAAATACAAATGGTACCAAGACTCCTGCCACCAATGCAAATAGAACTGCTTTGGCTACCATTACTTGTTATGGGTGTGGAAAACAAGGTCACTATAAGAGCCAGTGTCCGAATTCAGAGAAGAATAATGGATCTGCACGTGGAAGAGCATTTGTTATTAATGCTAGAGAGGCGTGTGAAGACCCGGAGCTTGTTACGGGTACGTTTACCATTAATAACTTATCCGCATCTATTATATTTGATACTGGTGCCGATAGAAGTTACGTGAGTAGAGGCTTTTACGCTAAATTGAATTGTTCATCATTACCTCTAGATGCTAAGTACATGATTGAGTTAGCTAATGGTAAACTAATTAAAGCCGATAAAATTTGTCGTGGTTGTAAAATAAATTTAGCCGGTGAAACGTTTAAAATTGACTTGATACCCGTAGAATTAGGAAGTTTTGATGTAATAGTCGGCATGGACTGGATGTCCAAAGTAGGAGCTGAAGTTGTGTGTGCCAAGAAGGCAATTCGCATTCCTTGTAAGGATAAAATGCCGGTGATGATTTATGGAGAGAAGGGTAACTCAAAGCTAAAACTCATTAGCTGTTTGAAAGCCAAGAAGTGTTTAGAAAAGGGATGTTATGCTATTCTAGCACATGTTAATAAAGTCGAAAAGAAAGAAAAAGAGAAGTGCATCAACGACGTGCCTGTGGCAAGAGATTTTCCTGAAGTTTTTCCGGAAGAGTTGCCGGGATTACCTCCATTTAGATCTGTAGAATTTCAAATAGATTTAGTACCAGGAGCTGCACCAGTTGCCCGTGCTCCATATAGACTTGCACCGTCCGAGTTAAAAGAACTTCAGAGTCAGTTAAAAGAATTACTGGATCGTGGATTCATACGACCAAGTACTTCACCGTGGGGAGCTCCGATTTTATTTGTTAAAAAGAAAGATGGATCTTTTAGGATGTGTATAGATTATCGTGAATTAAATAAGTTAACTATCAAAAATCGGTATCCACTACCGAGAATTGACGACTTATTTGATCAACTCCAAGGATCATGTGTGTATTCAAAAATTGACCTAAGGTCGGGCTATCATCAATTACGTGTCAAAGAAGAGGACATTCCGAAAACTGCTTTTCGGACACGTTATGGTCATTACGAATTTTTGGTCATGCCGTTTGGATTGACGAATGCGCCAGCTGTATTCATGGACCTCATGAATCGAGTTTGTAGTCCATATTTAGATAAGTTTGTTATCGTTTTCATTGATGATATTCTTATTTATTCCAAGAGTGAGCAAGAGCATGAGCATCATTTAAGGTTGATATTAGAGTTGTTGAGAAAAGAACAGCTATATGCTAAATTTTCTAAATGTGCTTTCTGGTTGAAAGAAGTGCAATTTCTTGGCCACGTTGTTAGTAGCAAAGGAATTCAGGTTGATCCAGCAAAAATTGAAGCCATTGAAAAATGGGAGACTCCTAAGACACCAACGCAGATACGCCAATTTTTGGGTTTAGCCGGTTATTATAGAAGGTTTATTCAAGATTTTTCCCGAATAGCTAAGCCGTTGACAGCGTTAACGCAAAAAGGGAAGAAATATGAATGGACCTCTGAGCAGGAGAGTGCATTTCAATTACTAAAGAAGAAGTTAACTACGACGCCTATTTTATCGTTACCAGAAGGGAACGATGATTTTGAAATATATTGTGACGCTTCGCGACAAGGTTTTGGTTGCGTTCTTATGCAACGGAAGAAAGTTATTGCATACGCATCCCGAAAATTGAAGATTCATGAGCAGAATTATACGACGCATGATCTAGAACTGGGAGCAGTCGTGTTTGCATTGAAGATATGGAGACACTACTTGTATGGGGTTAAATGCACTGTGTTTACTGATCATAAAAGCCTTCAACATATTTTTGATCAGAAACAGCTGAACATGAGGCAACGTAGGTGGGTCGAGTTAATAAACGACTATGATTGTGAAATTCGTTATCATCCCGGGAAAGCGAATGTGGTGGCTGACGCACTAAGCAGAAAGGAACGAGAACCAATTCGAGTACGAGCGATGAACATAAAAATTCGCATGAATCTCAACTCACAAATCAAAGAAGTTCAACGAGAAGCACTTACTAAAGAAAACATAAGAAATGAAATAATGAAGAAGTATGAGAAGCAACTCGTTATACGGGAAGACGGAATTCGATATTTTGCAAACCGTATTTGGGTACCGAAGTTGGGTGGATTAAGGAAGTTGATATTGAATGAGGCACATAAGACAAGATACTCGATACATCCTGGAGTTGGAAAGATGTACCAAGATCTTAAGACACATTATTGGTGGCCTAATTTAAAGACAGACGTTGCAACATATGTTGGGGAGTGTTTAACTTGTTCCAAAGTCAAAGCAGAACACCAGAAGCCGTCAGGGTTACTTCAACAACCAGAAATCCCAGAATGGAAATGGGATGGTATTACCATGGATTTCATCACGAAGTTACCAAAGACTGCCTGGGGATACGACACCATTTGGGTGATTGTTGATCGTCTCACCAAATCTGCACATTTCTTGCCTATAAAGGAAACGGATAGAATGGAGAAACTATTACGATTGTATATAAAGGAAATTGTTTCAAGGCATGGAATACCTATTTCCATTATATCCGATCGTGATAGTAGATTTACATCAAAGTTCTGGCAATCGCTACAAGAGGCCCTAGGAACTCGTTTGGATATGAGCACCGCATATCATCCGCAAACCGACGGGCAGAGTGAAAGAACGATTCAAACTCTTGAAGACATGCTCAGGGCATGTGTAATCGATTTTGGAAACGGATGGGATAAATATCTACCATTAGCAGAATTCTCGTATAATAATAGTTATCATGTGAGCATTAAAGCTGCGCCATTCAAAGCACTGTATGGAAGGAAGTGTAGATCTCCTATCTGTTGGAATGAAGTAGGAGATCGACAATTAACTGGTCCCGAGATCATACATGAAACTACAGAAAAGATAGTACAAATTAAGGAAAGATTGAAAACAGCCCGTAGTCGCCAAAAGAGCTACGCCGATGTTCGAAGGAAACCATTAGAGTTTCAGATCGGTGACATGGTTATGTTAAAGGTGTCACCATGGAAAGGTGTAATACGTTTCGGAAAAAGGGGTAAACTGAACCCAAGGTACGTAGGCCCGTTCAAGATTATCGAACGCATTGGACCGGTAGCTTATCGACTCGAGTTACCACAACAACTCGCTGGAGTACATAATACATTTCACGTCTCAAACCTTAAGAAGTGTCTTGCAAAGGAAGATCTCACCATTCCTCTTGAATAAATCCATGTCGACGAGAAACTACAATTCATCGAAGAACCAATCGAAATCATGGATCGTGAAGTTAAACGGCTCAAGCAGAGTAACATACCGATCGTTAAGGTTCGTTGGAATGCTCGAAGAGGTCCTGAGTTTACTTGGGAATGGGAGGATCAGATGAAACAAAAGTATCCACACTTGTTTCTCGATGACGCAAAATAGGTACAATTTTAAAATTTCAGGA
This sequence comes from Rutidosis leptorrhynchoides, assembly GCF_046630445.1. Classification (NCBI taxonomy): domain Eukaryota; kingdom Viridiplantae; phylum Streptophyta; class Magnoliopsida; order Asterales; family Asteraceae; genus Rutidosis; species Rutidosis leptorrhynchoides. The sequence goes on along the minus strand of NC_092340.1, from coordinate 185,093,422 downwards.
CGAAATTTATTTAACGGGTAGGTACAGTAATGACCCGCACTTTTTCGATCGTTCTATACTTATAAGATTAATATTTACATAAATTAAACCTTACCAACATGATAATCAATCCAAATTGTTGAGATTTATGTTTTTGAAAAGAGTTTTACACAACGTTTGACCGTCTAGTTTGACCGATGATATCACGAACTATATAACATATGATAATTATACGTTTGTGTATATATATGTATATATACATATTTAACATGATCTAAGAATGTTTTAATACCTCATTTTGTATTAATAACAATAAGTTATAAGTATATTTTGAAACTACTAACTTAAGTTTTCAAAACGATAACCATACGTAACGTCATTTGACATAAATACTTATGACCTATAATGTTTATACATATATCGTATATATAATGTATTTAATCACTTTTTAAGGACTTAAATACATAAAACCATATAAGTATATTCACAAAAGATAGCTATATTTGAATCCTCATTCCGTTTTCACAAGATTTCTATACGTATATCTGGAGTATATGTACCCGTATCATACCTAGCTTCTATACGTATTTACTATTGGTATATACACATAAAATCACCACCAACCAGCCCTTGTTCATGCCCTAGGTATAAGGTAATTGGAATTTGGAAGCTTATTGACTAATTACATAAGATAACAAACTAAAATCTTGTCATGAACACCTTAGTTCCACGTTTTTTATAAGCTTCATGGGCACTTCATTTTGATTCAAATTTCTACATAATTTCTTAGTTAAACACACACTCTTCCATAACCCTTAAATACCTTCAACAATTCAGCAAGTTACCATGAAGATCTAGCTCAAAAACAACCCTTAATCATCATAAGAAAAACCTTCCAAGAACACTTCAATAATCCTTTCAAGAATACAAGTTTATTTCCAACCTTTTGATCCAATTCCATCACTCTTTTGGTTCTAGGTTTTTACTCCTCTTTTATAGCAATCTTGTTCAAGTAACTTGAGGTAGTAACTTTGTTCATAACCTTATTCGATTCATATATATATAGCTATCTTATTTTATGGTATAAAATTTTAACAACAAGAACATAGTTTGAATGTTTTCAAACTTGTTTGCAAACTAAATAGATCCTTCTAACTTAACTTTTAAAATACTTCAAGACCTATAATATATCATAAATATATTCTAATTTAACAAGGTATAACTTGGTTTTTCAAAGAACACCTTAAAAACTGTTTTTACGACGTCGGAGTGCAACCGGGGGCTGTTTTGGGTTGGATAATTAAAAACTATCTTGAACCTTGAATTGGAGGTTTATTTTCTGGAAAAATGATATTTACTATGAATATGATAACACATAAAAATTTCATGATTTAACTCAAAGTATAAGTATTTTTAGAAAAATAATCATTTAAGGTTGTTTACATGATGGAAAATGATTAACTTCATAAGTTTCACCAAAGTTTGACCTATGACCTGTGATTTCGAATACAAACTAAGGTATTTACAGTTCATATTCTTAAAGAAGGACTCGATCCAAGGAAGTGGCAAGTTGAACCAACGAAAACGGAGTTGTAACGAAGAAACTATGACCAAAACAAAATCGGATATCCAAGACTAGTTTAGCCACGAAAATAATTGGAGAAAAATTAAATAAATCACATCTTTTTAAAATAACATGATATTTTATATATATGTACTCATAATTTAATTTTATATATTTCAGGATCACCCGTAAACAATACGAGAAGATTAATCATAAGATCCCATGATTGTACGCAACACGTCATTTGACAACACCGGTACTTTATGTACGCAACACGTCATTTGACAACACCGGTACCGTGGGTCAAGATTAATCCCGACCAATACGAATACAATGGGGTTTTATTTCGATGGGGGTTTTATTTATTTATTAAACACCTAAATATGAACCATTAAAATTGAATTGCTAATTACGGACTAAGAAGACATTAAAAGTATTATAAGTATATATATGTGACGATTGTTTAAAATGAAAATATATTGATATATTATATATGGATAGGTTCGTGATATCAACCGGAGACCAAGTCAAAATATATATATCTTCAAGGCAAAAGTGAGTATATAGTCCCACTTTTAAACTCTAAATATTTCGGGATGAGAATACATGTATTTTATTTTTTACGATATGGACACAAGTAACTGAAAAATATATTCTACGTTGAGTTGTACCACTGGCATACTTCCCTGTAGCGTGGTAACTATTATTTACAGCGGTATTGTAAACGCGAATCCTGTTGATAGATCTATCGGGCCTGACAACCCCAACCGGACTGGACGACCAGTATTCAACGGTTGCACAGTACTTCGTTTCGTGACTACACTTGGTACGGTGTAGTAAGATTTCATAATAAAGGGAATATGCGACGTGATTAAATGTTAAGTATGGTTATCAAGTGCTCAACCACTTAGAATATTTTTATTAAAATGTTTATATATGAAATCTTGTGGTCTATATATTTATATCACTGCCGGCATTAAACCTATATCTCACCAACTTTATGTTGACATTTTAAACATGTCTATTCTCAGGTGATAACTAAAAGCTTCCGCTGCAACATGTTGAATTTAAACAAGATCTTGAGTATGCATATTTGTGTCAAAAATAAAACTGCATATCGGAGGATTTGTAATGTAAAATATGCTAGAAATCGTATTGTTATCATCACATGTAAAGTTTGTAAGTCTAAGATTATCGCTAAACGATAATCATCTTTTTATTGTCTAAAGCTTGTATTAAAATAAGAGTTATGGTTTGTAATGTAAAATAAATGCAGTTGTTCTTTTAAAAATGTCGCATATAGAGGTCAATACCTCGCAATGAAATCATACGTTATCTAACTCGTTCTTATGGTTAAGGACGGGTTATGACAGTTTGTAACCTTCGCACCATATTCTCTAAAGCCACTACCCGAGCGCGAAGCTCGTTGACTTCTTCTATTACACCGGGGTGATTTTCGGTTCGGACTAGCGGATAAATATAATCTAGAATTTGGTATAGTATATAATCGTGGCGAGATACTTTGGAAATGAGAGAAAAGATGGTGTTTCGAACTAGTTCACCGGTAAGTGCTTCAGGTTCTTCGCCAATAGGGCAATGTGGCAGATGAAAAGGATCACCTTCTTCTTGTCTCCAATGATTGAGGAGGCTACGAACCCATCCCCAATTCATCCGGAATAGATGATAACTGATTGGTTAATCCATTCCGGTCACACTGCTTTCGGAACTTGAGTGGGATTCCATTTCGGAATCCGAGTGACTTGAACTAATGACGAATTCCATTTCGTACTATTGAATAAAGAATTTTTAGATATGAAATGATTTTCTGGCTAACGGATGGTATTATAATTACATAGAATATCCATATATATAGAACAAAAGGTTTCGTAGATTACGGAGGAATTTACGGGATACGCCAGGTAAGGTTTACAGTAACAGATACGCTAAGATATAAATTTTGTCTATACACTATTCATGCAATCAATGCAGCAAGACGTGTCTAGACTAAGAATGATAAGCAGATAATTTTCAACACAAAATGATAAGCAAAACTTTATGACATGCAGACCAGGTCGAAGTCCAGACTCACTAATGCATCCTAATGACTACTAGTTAGACACACTAATGCAAGACCTGGTTCGCTACGACCACCGCTCTAATACCAACTGTAGTGACCCGTCCTAATCCATCTGAACGAAGTCCACATCGATTATAAACGATTCACAACAGTTGATTACATCGCAAGGTACTTGACCTCTATATGATACATTTTACAAACATTGCATTCGTTTTTGAAAAGACAATCTTTCATTACATTGAAAGTTGACGACAGGCATACCATTTCATAATATATCTAACTACAATTGACTTAATAATAATCTTGATGAATGCAACGACTCGAATGCAACGTCTTTTGAAATATGCCATGAATGACTTCAAGTAATATTTCTAAAATGAGCAAATGCACAGCGGAAGATTTCTTTCGTACGTGAGAATAAACATGCTTTCAAGTGTCAACCAAAAGGTTGGTGAGTTCATTAGTTTAACATAAATAATCATTTCATAATTTTAATAGACCACAAGATTTCATATTTCCATTTCTCATAACATACGTCCCATGCATAGAGACAAAAATATCATTCATATGGATTGAACACCTGGCAGCCGACATTCACAATATACATATAAGAATATCCCCATCATTCCGGGATCCTCCTTCGGACATGATATAAATTTGGAAGTACTAAAGCATCCGGTACTTTGGATGGGGCTTGTTGGGCCCGATAGATCTACCTTTAGAGTTCGTGTCAATTAGGGTGTATGTTCCCTAATTCTTAGATTACCAGACTTAATAAAAAGGGCATATTCGATTTCGATAATTTAACCATATAATGTAGTTTCAATTACTTGTGTCTATTTCGTAAAACATTTATAAAAATTGCGCATGTATTCTCAGCCCAAAAATATAAAGGGTAAAAAGGCAAATGAAACTCACAATACTGTATTTTGTAGTAAAAATACATATGACGACATTGAACCATGCAGGGTTGACCTTGGATTCACGAACCTATATCATATGTATATTTATTAAAACACATAATATCGTGATCGAATAAGTTCATATATTAATATTAGTAATTTATTTATATTTTCATTTTCTAACTTGTTAATAAATAATTAATATCTATTTTTAACTTAAGTAAGTTTTTAATATTAATTTATCATATAATTATTAAACCATTTTAATTAACTAATTTATTGATAATTGATACGTATGATAAATATAGTACATCTAACTTAATATTTGTTTAGCAGCAATGATAATAATAATAATAATAACAATAATAATAATAATAATAATAATAATAATAATAATAATAATAATAATAATAATAATAATAATAATAATAATAATAATAAAAGCGTTCTATATATTTATACTTATCTTTATAACTTATAACTTTGTAAAAGTAGTTAAAATCTTACATCATATTTATTTTAATATCATAGTTTATATTATTCTCAAAATCTAATCATAATTTTATTAATATCTAGTTTAATACTTTTAACTTTTATGATCATTATATTAATATTCGAACTATCTTCATAATAATGATAATAATAATCATAGTCGTAATAGTGATAATAATATTTATACTTAGTAATAAAATGATAAAATTTTATTTCAAAAATGATAATAATATTTGTATTATCAATAATAATAATAATTGATAAGTGGTTCTTACACTAATAATAATAACAATAATAATACTTATAATTCAATTACTCATAACATTAATAATACTAACATTAACAATAATAATCAAAATAATGGCAATAATAATAATAGTAATAGTAATAATAATAATAATAAAAAGAAAATTATAAAAACTACCTCCAAAGATGGTTCTAAAAAGAATGCCACGAACCGGGCTCGAACCCGAGACCTTTTGCTCATCCACCTCTCCCTTAACCATTTGTCTATGCTTACATTTCTGTTTTAAATTAATACTCGTTTATATTTAACTCGAATTTATTTTCTGTGATCTTCATCTTCTACGTAACACCAAAATTGACCCAAAACAAGTTTTAATCTTAATAACACTTACGAAAACATATTTTAGGATTTAGTACATGACTCAAAATAACTTAGTTGTGATTAACAGAATTAAAAATAAAAATAAAACAGAACCCATTACCATTGTGTTCGTCGCTGTTACAAAAGTAAAAAAAAAATCGTTTTTTGAATTTTAGAAATTTTTAGACAATTGTTATAACATGAATTAAGTTTAAAATCGTTCTTAGAATCTATCTCAATCCTCAATTTAACTGAAAACATTGAAACGATCTCGAATTTCGCGAAGAACGATTCATTTGACTTTTTATTCCTAAACTTTGACTCCGAAATTCAATCTCGTTTTGAAGAATTGATACTTGAGATTTTGAAGAAAGATTAAGTAAATGATTCCTAACAACATGGCATTAATAAATTTTGAAAATTTGAACGAAATTAACCTTTTCAAAAAAAATTGAATCACGAACAGAGAATGGACTGGTTCAGCATTTTTCTTTTCTGTTTTAATTCAACAAGTGGGATTAGCTCTACTTGGTAATTGATACAGATAGAGAAAAGGAATTGTAATCACTAAATTACAACATAAATTGGTCAATTAGTATATAGCGAATGTGTAGGGGTTTCGACTTTTGATAACAGACAAACAAGAAGAAAATAAAAATTTTTTTTGAAGGGGATTGTTAATTGAATTGGCTGTTTATGTGATCACAGAGTCATGATTTGTACTATGAAATAATCACCTACAGTCTTTGATAAGGATATGAAACAAAATGCACGAGATTCTTCAATATATATATATATATATATATATATATATATATATATATATATATATATATATATATATATATATATAATTGCTTTTATATAAATATATACATTTATATATTAAATTTGTACATAAATATCAGTATTTTATATACACACATGATTTAATATGTATGTATCTGTAGTTACATAAATTTTTGGTTATATATCCATATACGTATATATAAAATCTTTTATTTTTGATATCTAACCATTATAATTAAATTAATAGTATTAACATTAAATATGCTAATAATAATATTATTAATAATAATATTATTAATAAAGTCTATTAATGATAAATGATAAATAATAATATAATAATATTAATACTAACAACAATGTTAATTACCAATAATGATAATAATAATATAAATGATAATACTAATCTTATTAGTTATAATAATGTTAATAGTAATATTACTAATATAAATAATATTGTTAATATCAATATTGATAATAATAATAATGAGAGTTGTACTAATATTTTTGATATAACAATTTTTGCTTATCAAATCTCATTTTTATATACTACATATTTAATTAATAATACATGTATCAATATTAATAATGAAAGTAATATAATATCTCTATTTTAACTTGTAGTTAAGTTTAATATATTAATATTACATATATTAATTATGTAATACTTATATTATATAATAACATATTTGGATATTTAATTTTTATAGATATTATATATATTATGACATACATATAATATTAATTGTATACAGAATTCATATATGTGTCTATATATATTTATTTTAAATAACATCTTAATTGTTTTGCATTTTACTCTTCATACATAATTCAAATGATTAAATGGTATTATATTAATTTAAATTAATATATGCAATTTTATTTATACTTACATATATATATTTATTTACGTATTAATTTACACACAATTGTTCGTGAATCATCGAAAACAGTCAAAGGTAAAATGGTTTCATGTATTGTTCAAATATTTTGAGACTCGGTTTAATAGACTTTGCTTATCGTGTCGAATTCATATAAAGATTAAATTTAAATTTGGTCGGAAATTTCCGGGTCATCACATCATGTTAAAATCTTGCTGAAAATCTTTCTTCATCAACCATCGAACTTATAAATTCCAAAATATCATCATAAATATCTTCGATATTTATGAAGATATTTTCATAAATATTCTCGTCCGGAATTATTTATCTCTTCGTGCTATCTGAATTACATCATAAAAGAAACTATTTTAGTTTCTAAATTATAAAACCTTTGAGTTTAAAATATGAATGTTTTTGAAGTGGTGTTGGAAACTAAAGCATGAGTTAGTATAATATAATGACACTTGATCAACGTGATTATATTACAGTAAGTCATGCTGAGTTTCTAATGGAACTTGATGATTCACAGACCATAACGTCATCAGGTGCCATGTTACATGACTCTTACATCCTATCTAATATATAAACATATCAAGAACATAATTTCTTGATAGTTCTATCTTTTCTCTTGAATTCTAGTAATTTGACCAATCAAGATCGTGCTATTACAAACTTTCTCTTAGAACATCAGTCATGTTCATTCGAAACTTCATATCTACGAATTCTGGATCATTATTCGCTCGACTTAAAGTCGGGAAGAGAAAACAAAAGAATGGAACTCCAAAATATAAAGGAAACAAAGAGGGTGGATTTATAGTGAAATATCAGACAAAGTAATCAAGACATATCATTTCATTTAATCAAAGAAGATCATAATTTCCTTAATTATCGAAGAATCAAATCTTATCACGAAGATTTTCTCCAAATCCCTTGAACTCCGGAAATCGATCATATCTACGTCAAAGGATATGACGAAACATTATTTTTTCATTTCACTCTTTTGTGATAGCTTCACTTATTATCTTCGCGTAATCAAATTATTTTATCCATATTACCCAATGATGATAAAACTCAAATTTCTTGCTCATATGCGTCATGAAAACATACTTATTGTCAGCCATGACGACTCCAATCAAATTTCGGAACGAAATTTCTTTAACGGGTAGGTACTGTGACGACCCGAAAATTTCCGAACAAATTTAAACCTAATCTGATTATGATTTCAACACGATAAGCAAAGTCTGTAAAGCTGAGTCTCAAAATTTTGGAATAGATTACATAAATGCATTTGCCCTTTGACCATTCCCGACGATTCACGAACAATTAATTGTAAATAGATATGTGTATATGTATATATAAATAATAATTCGAAATATAAATTGAAGTATTATATGTTTTTGTTGTTAAAAATTAATAAAAATAAGATATTATAATAATTATTATTTAAAATATATCTCTATATATAAATAAAGTATATTAAGAATAAATATTAAATGATTGTAATACTCGTTTGATGTTCCGATTGATATTAAGCAAGTTAAATTCAAACTTATGTAATTTTAAAATAAACAGCGATGCGAAAATGAGTTCTATAAATTTTAGACTAATTAAAAATGTATTTAGGAACTAGTTGTTAAATTTTAGAAGTTTTTATATTTTACCCAGAATTGAGAGGGACAGTTGATGTAATTTTTATTTAATAAATTAATGATCGAATTTTATACCATAATGACCAAAATAAATAAATATAGTTAATTTAAAAATATGGGATTTTCCTGAACACTTTTATTCGCCACTGAGTAATAACGGAGTACGAAATAATAGTCCATAAAAACTTTCGGTAGGATGCATACAAATATTTGTCACGAGAATTCAAATTTGATTTACTGTTTCTTAAAAGTTTCATTCAATTGAAATATATATATTAAATATGTACGATGCATTAGTGATTTACAATTGAGATTACTATTAGACACTGTGTTCTTTTTCAAATGATCCCCACTATCAACTAACATATTACTTATATATATATACAAATAGATGTATTATAGACGGGAGTATGATTAATTTACTATTTCCCTTTTTATATATTTGTGTTTTAGTGTTTTTCCATGATTCCTTGCACCAGCTCCATTTTACACATATAATATACATATGCAAATGCAATCATATTACACACACATACATGAAGAACTCTCCTGCCCGCCACCACTACAAACATTCAAACCCGTCACTGTTTACATGAACCATCACTTACTTCTTCAATCAACTAAACCACTTGTAAATTTTAAGGTCCAAGAAAAACAACTCAACATCCTCTTCGTTGATCATCAAAGCCAACGTCATCATCATCTTTATAAACCGAACTATTAATACTCGTTTTGATATTGTTCGAAGGAGACATGAATAGATATTCTCACCACCAACGATTGTAACCACAACACAAACCCATGAAAACCATCACTAAGTTTAACAACAACCATTATCATCTAATCTCAATCACCATCTCCGTTTCCATGAACTCCGGTGACTTTCGTTCATGCTAAATTCATCTCAGTAATATATTGATCTTGCTATTAAATCTATCTTATTTCCACATTGGTTAATCCACACACACTCATATTATATTTAAAGTACTAACCATTATATAACTCTCGAAAACAACCACCTCGATCACCATTAAAATGCTACCACCACCGACAACAATCTTTCACCACCTCCCTCACTCCAGCATCTGCGAACACCCTTCAAGTCACCATTAAACCCATTACAAAACTACTGCGGCAATGTTTCCCATTTCCTGATCAAACAAACCACCACTATCATAGCCACAATAATCACTTTCTTTCTCCTTTCCTTCTCTTTCTCAACTTCTCTCTCTCCCCTCTTTTCAAACAAACCCCATCGACAACTAGACCCCAAAACTGACATCTTTTTAATCTCTTTTGTTGCTGTTTGTTCATCCTACTTCTGTCTCTGCAAACAGAAGAGGATAAGAATAAGAATGATTTTGATATCGATACAGCGAGACGATAGATGATGACAATTTTATAAAGCCAAGATGATAACAATATTATAATATTACTGAAGTATTGCTTTTGCTATTGTTTTTATTTTTTTTGGTTGACGAGCCAAGAGCAACACCTCATTGTCGGCCATCTGTCTGCTATGATTATTGATGGAGAACGGTATTGGAAATATGAGCTGTAAAGATAATAATATATCGGCCGATTCTAGTTTCATTATAAAACGCAGATACACAAATTCCTTTGTGTTGGGCCACTATGTTTCAGTTTACTAATTTGGGCCGTATAACTCCTTGTTGATGGTCCAAGAACCTGTTATTGTTTCTGTTAAAAACGAATTTGTACTTAATAATGAACGAAGGTGATGCATGATGATAAATATCGTGATGTTGATTAATGATATTACAAGTTGATAATCATGAACAGGGCATGATAATAATGATCTTAATGATAAACTGTAGCGATGAAGATGATGTTCGATTTTGACGAAGATGATGATAATGAAATTAATATAAACGGATTCATACATAATAAATAATGAATCGTTTGAAATATTACAAGATAGTACCAAGCGGAGCAATGGTTAGGGGTGTTATGGGTTAACCGAGAGGTCTCGGGTTCAAGTCCCGACGATGGCATTTTTTTTAAAGCCTTTTCTTTTAGAGGTAGCTACTATTATTAATTTTATTATTATTATTATTATTATTATTATTATTATTATTATTATTATTATTATTATTATTATTATTATTATTATTATTATTAATATTATTATTATTATTATTATTATTATTATTATTATTATTATTATTATTATTATCATCATCATTTTTATTAATACTAGTATCATTATTATTATCATAATAACTATTATTATTATTATTATTATTATTATTATTATTATTATTATTATTATTATTATTATTATTATTATTATTATTATTTTTATTATCATTATTATTATTATTATTATTATTATTATTATCATTATTATTATGAATATTATTATTTTTATAGTTAGTATTATAATTATTATTATTACTACCATACTTATAAGTATTATAATTATTATTACCATTAGTATTGTTATAAGTATTAGTTATATAACTATTATTACTAATTTTACTATTTAGTATTATATTCATTTTTTTATGATTATGAATATTATTATTATAATTATTATGTAAATAATATAATTTATTATTGTTTTCATAAATAATAGCATTAGTATCATTTTTTGTACTATTAATATTATTATTAGTAACATAAGTATTATTATAAATATTATCGTTATTAATATAATTATTAGTATTGTTATTATTAAAGTTATTATTATTTTTACTAAAATTATTATTTTTATCAATAAAACTATCAATATTTTCACAAATAGATACTTTTATATAAAAATATATTTCACTATACTTTTATTAGTAAAAAGATATTAGTTAAGTTATATCAATTAATATATAAATATATGTACTAAACTTTAATATACAGTTTTTATTATTAATGATATGTAATAGTTATATATAAACCATATAAACTAAATATATTAAACTTACCTAAATAACATATAGTATAACAAGTATATTATTAATAACAGAATATATATAATTGTTCGATTAGGATTATATGTGTTAATATATATACAAATGATATAGGTTCGTGAATCCAAGGCCAACCCTGCATTATTCAATTTCGTCGCATGAATATTTTTACTACAAAATATTGTAGAGTGAGTTTCATTTGCTCCCTTTTTAAATGCTTTTGCAATATATATTTTTGGGCTGAGAATACATGCATTGCTTTTATAAATATTTTACGAAATAGACACAAGTACGCGAAACTACATTCTATGGTTGGATTATTAAACCGAATATCGCCCCTTTAACTCTGGTAACCTAAGAATTAGGGAAATGGCCCCTAATTGACGCGAATCCTAAAGATAGATCTATGGGCCTAACAAACCCCATTCTGGAATTTGAAATGCTTTAGTACTTCGATTAAATGGTGATTGCGATTGCCAGTATATGGCATACTTGCGAGTATGCAGGGGATATTCTATATGCATTATGTTAATGTCGGTTACCAGGTGTTCATCATACAAATGGTTTTTATACACTTGCGAGTGTAAGGTTATTTATGAAAAATGAAAATCTTGTGGTCTATTAAATTAATGGAAATGATTGTTATGATAAACTAATGAACTCACCAACCTTTTGGTTGACACTTTAAAGTATGATTATTCTCAGGTATGAAAGAAATCTTCCGCTGTGCATTTGCTCAATTTAGAGATATTACTTGGAGTCATTCATGACATATTTCAAAAGATGTTGCATTCGAGTCGTTGAGTTCATTAAGATTATTATTAAGTCAATTATAGTTGGATGTATTATGAAATGGTATGCATGCCGTCAACTTTCATTGTAAAGAAAGTTTGTCTTTTAAAAACGAATGCAATGTTTGGAAAATGTATCATATAGAGGTCAATTACCTCGCAATGTAACCAAATGTAATGTATTCGTCCAGATGGATTAGGACGGGTCGTTATACTATTCATGCAGTCAATTCAGTAAGATGTGTCTAAACTAAGAATGATAAGCAAGTGATTCCTTAAAAATGATAAGAAGGAAATTTTCGACACGAAATGATAAGCAAAACTTATGACATGCATACACGGTCGAAGTCCAGACTCACTAATGCATCTAAACAACTATCAGTTAGACACACTAATGTAAGACCTGGTTCGCTAAGACCACCGCTCTGATACCAACTCTAATGACCCGTCCTAATCCATTTGGACGAATACATTACATTTGGTTACATCGCGAGGTACTTGACCTCTATATGATACATTTTACAAACATTGCATTCATTTTTGAAAGATAAACTTTCATTACATCGAAAGTTGACAGCATGCATAACATTTCATAATATATCCAATTATAATTGACTTAATAATAATCTTGATGAACTCAACGACTCGAATGCAACGTCTTTTGAAATATGTCATGAATGACTCCAAGTAGTATCTCTAAAATGAGCAAATGCACAGCGGAAGATTTCTTTCATACCTGAGAATAAACATGCTTTAAAGTGTCAACCAAAAGGTTGGTGAGTTCATTAGTTTATCGTAATCAATCATTTCCATAATTTTAATAGATCATAAGATTTCCTTTATTCAATAATCATACACTCGCAAGCGTTTAAAAATTATTCATAAGGATTGAACACCTGGTAACCGACATTAACATCATGCATATAGAATATCCCCAAAACAGAAATCCATCTGTCTAATATAAACTCGAAGTACTAAAGCATACCATTTTTTCAGTATGGGGGGAGTTAGTGCCCGTAGATCTACCTTTAGGATTCGCGTCAATTAGGGTGTATGTTCCCTAATTCTTAGGTTACCAAGCTAAAAGGGGTGATATTTGATTCGATAATCCAACCATAGAATGTAGTTTTGATTACTTGTGTCTATTTCGTAAAACATTTATAAAAGCAGCGCATGTATTCTCAGTCCCAAAAATATATATTGCAAAATCATTTAAAAATGGAGCAAATGAAACTCACTATACTGTATTTTGTAGTAAAAATACATATGACGGCATTGAACAACTGAACAATGCAGGGTTGGCCTCGGATTCACGAACCTATATCATTTGTATATATATTAAAAAAATATACTCGTAATCGAATAAAACTATTTATTATTAGTAATGTATTTGTTAAATTAATAATTTATAAGTTTCATTATTTATTTATATATTTTTATTTTATATATATATAGAAATATTAATATAGTTAAGTTATGTAATTTAAATATATTTTTGTATATAAAAATCTTTGTTTTTATACCTATAATCTTAACAACGTTATTAAAACTTTATTTTTATATTCATAAATTATTTTAATAATAATAATATTGATAATAATTATAATAATAATACTGATAGTTTTAATAATAACTTTAGTAAAATTGATAGTAATGGTAATAAATTTTAATAATAATAGTACTAATAATGATAATCATAATAATAATAATGATAATATTAATGATAATACTTATAACAATAATAATGATAAACATGATATTAATAATTATAAATCTATTGATAGTACTAATATTTATCGAATGATACAAATTCTAATATTAATGATAATAATACTAAAATGATAAGTTTATTGCTAATAATAATTTCATTAATACTTCTAATATTAATAATGATAATAATTATAATACTTATACATTTGATAATAATATTAATAATTTTAACACTAATAATAATAATAATAATAATAATAATAATAATAATAATAATAACAATAACAATAACAATAATAATAATAATAATAATAATAATAATAATAATAATAATAATAATAATAATAATAATAATAATAATAATACTAATATTAATACTAATAATGATAATGATAATGATAATGATAATGATAATGATAATGATAATGATAATAATAATAATAATAATAATAATAATAATAATAATAATAATAATAATAATAATAATAATAATAATAATAATACTAATAATAATAATAATAATAATTTTTAAAAAGGAACTACCTTAGGAAAAGCCCCTTTTAAGAAAATTGCACCAAGTAGGGATCGATCCTGAGACCTCACGCTAAACAACACAACAGCCTAACCATCAGGACCAACTTGTTTTTCTGTTACGATAAACCTTTTAATTTCTTTTATATTATCAATCAGTTTCATCATCTTCTTCATCACCATAATCGACCAAGACCCATTGTAACAACAAATAAATTGTTTGGTTTAGATTTGTAACTGAAACAGAAATGCTTTTATGTAAAATTTGGTTCAATCAATCAACAGAAATGAAAAAACTAAAGAGAAATAACCTGTTGCAGTTCGACTTTTTAATTGACAAGATAAATCTTGAAATCGAATTTGAGAATGTTTTAGGTATTGGTTACAACATGAAATAAGTTTCATTTTACTCCTATAAACTGTTGAGATCATCAATTTAATTGAAAACATAAAAATGATTTCAAATTTCACGATGAACACGAACTTTGACTTTTTGACAAATTAAGTTTGACTCGAAAATTTGAGATTAATATAGAAAATTGGAAATCCAAACTTTGCAGATAGTTTAAACACGTGATTTCCAATTGAACTGCATTGTTATATTTTTAAAATTAATTCGAATTAGAGGTATGAACGAAAAGACTAAGAACAGAGTGCCGTCTGTTATTTAAAAAAAATTAATTAAATAAAAACCGATTTAGGTGATAATTGATATAGAGGATGAAGAAACTAATTGAATTACCTAATGTCACTAAGCAATTTGATTGATTTATAGTCTAAGTGGTTAACAGAAATTATTCCCTCAGTAAAAAAAAATCGAATTGCATTTTCTACAAATTGGTACATCGATTCTTCCTGTCTAACAATTGAGAAGATACAAACAAATTCAATTACAGTAAGATAGCTACATAAAACTGATTCTAATAATTTATCTGATTCCCTAATCTGAAAATATTCGGTATTCATTTTTATATTAAATATAATTTGTTAATTAATAATAAAAATATTAATAATAATAATTAATAATAATATTATTAATTATGATTTTTATAAAAATCAATATTAAAATTGATATAATTAATGATATAAATGATAAATTTTTTTATTTTATGATAATATTAATAATGATAATTATAAAAGTAATATTAATATTAATTATAATAACTAATAATATTACAACTAAATAATAATGTTAATCGTTCTTATGTATTTTTTTTTTTTAAGTATTTACTTTGATAATCATGAACCTTAAATTTATTGAAATTTTAATATTTAATATTTATTAATATTACTAATATTGATATTAATATTAATAATAATGAAGGTAGTAATAGTACTATTGATCATAACAATTATACTTTTAACTTGTAATTACATTTAATATATCTATATTACAATTTATTAATTATGTAATCATATAATAACATTTAATATTTATACATTTATCAATATACATATAATAATAATTATGTTTATATATCAATGTATATTCCATTACTATATATAATTATGTTTTACATATCCAGATTCATTACTTAGATATCACAACAATTTAAACTCAAAGTATAACATTATACATTTAATACTTTGTTAATTGTTGACAAATTATGTTCGAAATCATTTAACAACAAGTTTTAGTTATTTTAATTTATCTTTCTTGATAACTAAATCACATATCAGTTCTCTACTATATTTATTTTACAATATATAATTATTTATATGAATGGTTATTTACATGTACATTTCTATCTATGTTTATAGGTTCGTGAATCGTCGGAAACAGTTAAAGGTCAATAAATCCATGTAAATAGTTCAAAAAAATTTTAAGACTCAATATTACAGACTTTTCTTATCGTGTCAAAATCATATAAAGATTAAGTTTAAATTTGGTCGAAAATTTTCGGGTCGTCACAACAAATTTTAAAAATTGTTCGTTGCACGGTGGGTAAAATAATCGTGCAAAATTAATTAATATTTTCAAACAATTATTTTTTGGGTTTTAAGAGCCCGTGATGTTGACAAATTGTATAAGTTTTTTTGAGTTTAAGTGGCCGTAGTGCTGACAAATTTTAAAAGTTGTTTTAGGTGGTGTTAGTAACTTAATGTCTACAAATTGTTTCTCACCATTAATACCTTTTTAATTATATATAAATTATATACAACGTAATATTTAGAGAAAATATGAGTATATTAGAAATTTGTCATGAAACGTAACGTTAGTAAAGTCTATGTTATATTATTTTAGAGTTATTATAAATTATTTTTTGAATAAAAGTGTAACCCGCAAGTTTAATTTTAGAAAACTTATAGGTCATTTCAGCAAAATAATTGTACTCGGAGAAGTCGTCATGTATAATTAGTATTATAATAGTTATATTTGCGTGTTCATAAATATTTTAAAGACTTGAACTGTAAATTTAAATAACTTCTATATTGTGCATCGAAGCTCCTTCTCGAATACAATTTATTACGTTTAGTTCGTAAAATTATTTCGAGTTGAACGGTGATGGTGGTGGAACCTACTTGCGGTGAACAGAAAGAGAAATCCGTTAAAAAAATTAGTGGGTTTTGTTTGCTGAATTTATATTAAATAGTGAATTTACCTTTTATATCTCTGAACTTTTAGTTTATATCCTGATAAATTATAATTAATACCTAAAGCATTTGGGTCTTTGCCAATACTAAATCTACCGGGAGGTAAGTCAAATTTCAAAAAATGCTTTTTTCAAGTTATTTTTGTCAGTAATTTACTTTATGTCACTATTACTTCCTCTTTTCTAAGAAAGCCACTTTCTTTCTCTCTCTTAAAAAATCAAACCACATTAATCTCAACTTGAATTGCTTTCCTTTAACGATGAACTAGATGTCACCTCCACCACCAATAAACTCAAAATTTTTTAACGAATCTGATATAGCCAAAATGGACGGTTTTATTCATGCGGTGTCGTTAGATCGCAGGGCGTCAGATTCGGTATAGCATGCAGAGATTTTCTTTTAATTTATATTTTACGGGTCCTAAATTTACTTTTACTTTCTAAAGTGTAGAAGGTGTAAGTTAACCTAGTGTCGAATTTTATGCTGATTAACAAATTGAAGATCAAGTGGATAACTGTCTTTTAGTTAAATTACCTAGATAAAAGATAGTAGTTGATTTTAGCTAAAGGTCCTAAATGCAGAAAAGTAAATAAAGTGGAAGGATATCCGGAGTATGCAGATCAGGCAAATGTTGACCAAGATACCAAAGTTGGGTTAGGGAAAGGTAATCATGCTTATGTTAAGACTATGCTTGGAATGATGTAGATCTAGTTGGATGAGCCAATTACACAGACCTACTTAACTCTGAACTCTCGGAGTTCTCTTTGAGCAGTGAGAAGTATGTCACTTGGTCATATAACTGAAGTGTAACAATACCTCGAAGGTTATCCTCAGTAGAGTACTAGGTTTATTAGTGAGTTAAGCTCTAATCCCAAACCTCGTTATCAGTTTAGGTAACCGAATAACAACGTGCCGTGTTGATTGAACACTGATCATAAACGGAAGGAGTCCGTCGATTTAAGTTGGCAAAACCTTAAATGAAAACTAACAACCATTCCATCATACTAATGAGATCACAATAAATCAAACATTATACAGCATTACAGTCAATAAACTGATAGTGAAGCAGATAGAAACCTAATGAATACCTAAACAGTTGATATGACTAAGACCTAGGGCAACAATCAGACAAGAACATGCAATAGGCTTAGGTCATACAGTAAAGGCACTAACTAGATCTTAACAGCTCCTAAGAGGTCTCTTCGAAACATTCAATAGGCATACTAGGTCATTCATGTCTCAATTCCTAGGTTCTGTGTCCTAAAAGTGCATTAGATGCCTCTCCGGAACTCCGGCCATACCGAGTTCATAGAATCTTTAGATACAATATAACCAGGGGTCTTAATCCTATGAAGTAGCTAATTTTATATATGTGGACAAGTCCTGATCACAACCTAAGTTGGTCAATCCTTAAGATGCTAGCATACAAATCTATCGGACTTCCTAGTTCAGTATTATAACAATAATCGTACTAAATTAACATAATTACGCTAACCCAAACTTCTATCATGGCAACATACAGATAAATTAAGCTATCATGGTAATATCGGAATGCATTATTAAACATAAAAGGTAAGAATACATGTTTAATACAAAAGACAAGCGTTTCGGATAAAAACCTGAAAAGGCCGAACAAATCTGCCCGAGATCGCCGGGACTCGCCGGGATATCCTCCGGAAAATAAAAGCTAAGCTAACTACTACTAAAACTAACTAGAAGATTGAAAATATAAATTGAATTGCAAGTTGAGTGTGTGTTGGAATGGATGGAGAAGGCCCTTTAAATAGACCAGGTTTTTGCCAAAATACGGCTGGCAGGCCGTATGGTAGCCCGTTTGGTGGCCCGTATTTGGCAGGCCGTTTTCATGGCAAGCCGTTTGGCAGCCCGTTTGGTGAGCCGTATTTGGCAGGCCGTTTACATACTGGCAGGCCGTATGGCAGGCCGTTTGGCAGGCCGTTTTTGGTGCTTGGTCAGTCTGATTCACTGGATCGTAACTTGATTTCTTGTCTTTCACCGTTTTCGCTCTAGAATCTTCGTTTTAGCTTCGTTTTACTTGATTCTGTTTGCATCGCCTTTGTAATTACTTGATCTA
Source organism: Rutidosis leptorrhynchoides (assembly GCF_046630445.1). Classification (NCBI taxonomy): domain Eukaryota; kingdom Viridiplantae; phylum Streptophyta; class Magnoliopsida; order Asterales; family Asteraceae; genus Rutidosis; species Rutidosis leptorrhynchoides. The sequence goes on along the minus strand of NC_092340.1, from coordinate 185,073,842 downwards.
CAAAATTAACTGAAAAAGAGATAATTTTGCTGACAAATTTTTAATCTTTATTGTTTTGGGGCTCAATTTAGGGGGTAAAAACGTGACTTTTTGCCCGATATCAAATACCCCACACTTAGCTTTGCTTGTCCTCGAGCAAGAAAGCGGGAATATAAGGATCTTTCTAATAGATTCTCCCCTGCCCTACCCGTAGATCTTTTTATTATGCCTTCATCAGAAGTCGGCACATCTTTCGAAAGTATTAGAAAAAGTTTCGAGCTTCAATGATTCGGTCGCCAGATTTCAATCGCGTCCATAGTGGAAAAGGCGTACTTTCCAACTCTCGGATGTAGAATATACATGATCAGGCTCCTCACTAGCGGATCACTCATATCACTGAAGTGTTTAGGGTGTCCTATTCTAATTGTATTGTCGTTCAGAAGCCAGTCGTGTGACAGTTCTCATCATAGGCTTGGTAAAGCATCGATATCTCCACCGGTTAAGTAAGGACGGCACTGATCTTATTTCTAAGCATTCTTTCAAGAGGAAGATGGGTTATAGGGTTTGGTTGGAAATTTATGAATTTGGTGAAAGAGATCCAGATCTCTTGATTTCTGAGAGAATTGATAGACTTTGATTCTTCAGAGTTTCCATTTTTGGATAGATAATGGCTGAGAATTCTATAAAGGTTTTCTTCAGAAGAGGCGGATTTTGCAAAGACTTTGTCTAGAATTTTCTTTTACTCTTTTAGCATTCTTCTTCAGGGCATCTCCTTGGGTTTCTTTTTGCCTTATTAGAGACTTTGCTCTTTCATAATCATTTTTTTTTCGGCATACCCTTTCTTCATAACTTTTATCTTTCATTCCTGGTGCCCAGAGAGGAAGTGATAATCCACTGAAAATAGGTCTTTGACCTATCAAAAACAATCAGGGGTTCGGAATCTTTCAACAAGTGCTTTTGAAAGAAATTTGATTGATCTATCTCTTCATTAATCTCCAGATCTTTTGGTGAATGGAAAAGGAAGTGAATGGTAAATGGTGTATTTTGGGGGTGAATTTGGGGTGAATATTTCTGATTCATCAACTCTTTGTGTGAGTTGGTCGGTTTAAATTGCGTGGAGTGGAAATGGAAACGGATGGCTTTTTGTCTTCTCTATTCAGAATGATTTCGGAAGGGAATCGCACCTGCACCACGTATGGCGCTCACTAACCATTGACCTTGAAACGTATGACTAAACCAAGTTCTAATTTGAACCGTACACCGGCACGCTCATCAATTGAAATAGCAAAGTACTGCAGATTTGATGGGTCATACAGATACTTTGGGTCCGATATTCCTCACTTTTTAGAGTAGGGGTCGTGCTTGATCATGCGTAGCCTTTTACATATTTTCTTAAAAGAAATCTTTTGACACAAAACATAAGTTTCAGCTAAATCGTTCTGTTCTAATAAATGTTCCAAAAACCGATTTCTAGCAATTTTATTAGAACTTTTGGGCAAAAACAAAGTAAGAATTTTTCAAAATTACCCAATATCCATTGCTTAATTACTTTTGGACAAAAGAATTTTTCAAAACTTGGCGTTTTATGGTTACTTGACTTTAAAACTTCGACCTTTAAAAACCTTACCCGTTACCCCACACTTAGAAGAACATTGTCTCTAATGTTCTCTAGAAAGAATTTTTTAATACTATATAAATTAAGGACATTGACTCCTAAAATTCTAAGTTAGTTGCGGGGGTTACCCCACACTTAGAGGTTTTAGTGTGTTATAATTGAAATAGGTTTAAGGAAGGATTACTTCCCTATGGTCGTGTTACTTTCTTAGTGCTGGGCATTCCTACGGTCAATCTCCTAGGGACCAGTCTCTTTTGATAATATTTCTACATGAAGAACAAAAAGAGAAAGGCAGCATTTCCACTATATATAAATTTTCAGTACAATGCTTTTAAAAAGATAAAAACTAAAAGATAAAATAAAGATAAAGTAGTCTATAGGATACTATCTTGGTCAATGATGTGTGCTGGCGTTACGAAATATCTGCAGATCTCATCATCATCATCCTCTAAGCTCGGTATGTAGTCGAGAGGTTGCCCTATATCCAACTCAGGGCCTAGTAGTGAATTCAGACATAAGTCTGATGGCAGCTCCAGGTGGGATAAGTCTGGGAAAGGCTCCTCATCAGATATGCTCCCAGTGATCTCAAATACCTGGGCCATTGGTGGCTCCACTGAAATGGGAATAGTGACTAGATGACAACCCTCTGGTAACTCAGTGACTGGAACTGGCTCAGTGACTGGAGCAGGCGGCGTGATGGGAATAGGAGTATCATGTACATGCATGGCAGCTGAGTGAACTGAGGCCTGCATGGAATGCTTGGGCGTAGCTCGTCGTGTCGGCTGAACACGGCGTGCTAGCCTAAATGAAGATGGGCCCAGAGTACTGCGTGGCATCCCCTCGTGCTGTAGGTATGCTCACAGAGCTTTGTAGAGTCTCTGCTGATCTCTAAGTAGTGCCCATGCAACATCAGGGTCACTCAAAGTGGCTCCGTAGTGTATCACTAACTTTGGCTCATGCGTATCTGGCAACTGTGTGTGCTCGGCTGGTCTCCTGGCTAAACGTCTAGATCGTCGAACGGGAGGAGCTGGTGGTGCTGTGCCGGTATCCTCCTCAATGCTCTCCAATATCAAACGCCTTGGGCCTAATTGCCCTGTTGATGGCTGATGTGTGCAGCGGGGTGTACGAAATAGTATTATTTTTACTAGAAAATACTACAAAATATGACACAAGTTTTATTAATTTACGGATGGGATATACCTAAACCTTGCTACAACACTATAGCCAGTGTACCTAATCGTAGAGTAGTGTAGTTTTTAGTAATTCCGGTTCGTTCCACAGGGAGCTAGTGATTACGTACTATATTTTTATAAAACTATATTTATATAATATATATATATATATATATATATATATATATATATATATATATATATATATATATATATATATATAAGTAGTAATATTATTATAAAAGGGGGGGTTTTTACCGTTTAATGACCGGTTTGTCGATTTTATATTTTTAAGCGTAAAGATAAATGACAATAATTAAAGTGCGTAAAATAAATAAATGACGATAAATAAAATAACAATAAATAAAATTGCGATAGAATATGAAATAAAAGGATTATGCTTATTTAAACTTCCGTAATCATGATGTTTGACGTTTTGATTTTAATTAATTGTTACTCGGGTTAATTGTCCTTTGTCATGGTTTATTTGATACCTATCTGGTTTTTATCCATAATAGTCCATCGGTCATAAATATAAAGTGCGAGTGTCCTCGTCAAATTACCCTTATACCCGAAGTCAAATATTCCAACTAATTAAGGATTTAAACTGTGACGCAGTTATCACTTCTGTCAACAATTACACCAGTTATCACTGTATGTAATCTACCCCTGTTTTGATTAGATATGAATATTAATTTACCCACTTGATCAGTTTGAATAATCAATTACCCAACCCGAATAATTAATTAAATGATTATAATAGATTCCATATGAACGTCACTAAATAGGACAACCATAATCATTATTAATTATTAGGATAATTAATTTGAAGATAGGTTCGACAGACTCCAATGAGTTGTCACTCAATTAGACAATACCCCCCATCTATTAATAGTCAATAGTCCAATTTCCACAAGTGTCGGTCTTTTGCCCAAACCTTAATTATGGTACAAAGCCCAATTACCCAATTTTAGTAATTAGCCCAACATCATGATTACTTCGTTTTAAATAAGCATAATAATAACTTAGCTACGAGACATTAATATAAAAAGGTTGAACATAACTTACAATGATTAAAAATAGCGTAGCGTTACACGGACAGAATTTCGACTTACACACTCAAACGATCTCTATCATAAATCTTATTATTATCATAATTTAAAATTAAAATTAAGATTATTGTTATATCTTATTACATTAACATTATGATAGAGATTTTTAGATATTGATATTGATAATAGATTTTTAGGATAGAAAAAGGGATGCTCTTAAATTGATCGATAATCATCGCCTTTTATAGGCAAAATATGAAATTGAATTTTCATTTACGACCCCTGAACTATGCTAAATTAACAACTTTTTATTATTTAATATTATTCTTATTATGAATTATTTAAATATTATATTTTATTCTTGTGCATAGTTGACTCGTAATTTTTACACCGTTGCGTCGAGCGTTGAGAGTTGACTCATGTTCCGGTTCCGGATTTTCGAACGTCCTTGCGTACTATTTTATATCGTGTACTTTGCGTTTTGTAACTTGTACTCTTGTCATTTTTAGATGTTCTTCATCAATAATTTGAACCTTTTTAATTGTATCTTGTACTTTTGAGCTTTTTGGACCTTTTTGTCTTCAATTTGTCGAATCTGCCTTTTGTCTTCGCACTTATTTAATATAAACGAATATCACTTGAAAATGGAACAATTGCAACTAAAATCTTGTCTTTCTTGGGGGATAATGCTATGAAATATATGTTCCTTTTTAGCCTTATCAATATCCCCACACTTGAGCGTTGCTTGTCCTCAAGCAATATAGTCTTGAAATACTAGAATCACTTCTTTATTCTTCACACTTTGTACATCAGTGATTTTGATATGGCGGTATAAACAATGGTAGTAACGATATGGTTTACAGTCCCACATGACTATAAAAATTTAGATCCATTAAGGAAATTGAATCTTTATGAAAACATTTGATCTTTTGAAAATTCATTCTAGCTTTTACCCTAGATAAGTTTTCTGATTTGATCCATCATCGGTGTTGCAAAATATATTTGTGGATCAATATTTTGGCTAAAACTTTTAGGTTCGTGTAATCCACTGCTATCCCGGTATCGGAAAGCACACATCCAGTTTACTTGTTCCGTATATTACCTTTCGGTAAACTACCGTCCGGTTGTAAAGGAAAGCGATGAACAAGAAATTGTTAAGGCAATGTCCCGTGACATGCAGATGATTATGGTCTTATTAACGTGTCGGATGCTAGAACTATCCTTGGTAGGAGCGATAGTAAAGATCATCCTATAATTTTTCGGTCTGGCACAAGGTCCTGTCTCCGACCATGCTATGCAACCACTGTTCTTACGGTTGACACCCGTTTTGGTTCAGGTGACCTAATGAATTCCAGGTGAATTTCTTAGGATTTTACGTTCAATGGTAATGAACGCATTGAAAATGGTTTTTCAGAAAACAAATCGGTTTGTATTTTTGATCAAAATATTTTCTCGTTCATGCTCGAGTTTAGATATCATCGAATTCCATGAGTTTGAATTCTCAATCTTTAAGGTCAATCTCTAGGATTGAGTATTATCAGTCTTAAAAGCTGATTTTTAATCTTTAAGGAGATTATCCTTTTTTGGGGATCTGATTCATTAGTCTTATCAAGCTAATTTGCACGGTGCCTCCCCATTGTACGAGATAAATCCTTCTCATGGTTAGGATAAATCTGACCACTTGGTGACCCTGTTTGATGCTGAGGTCCGTGGATTTCCTGCTGATTTTAGTGATGACTTTTCTAGATTTTTCGTCAACCTACAGCTGGTCTGGACGACAACTTCATGACCTAAATCAAGAAGCGCGTGTCTTTTTCGGAAGACTTTACTTCCTTTTAATGATGGAATTGATTCATCGTGTAGATCCATCTTTCTTTCAAATGTATTACAGTAAACCGGGTAAAACTGATCAGTATCGTCCAAAGCAAAAGTACCTGCAATAATCTTGTACAAAAATATGTGATATATGTTTTAAATTGAATAACTTGGTACATTCTTCCCACACTTAGTTTCTTTCTTTGCCTTTTTATTTTCTTCTATTTCATTTTAAATGAATTCAAGCGTTTTAGGGTGTTTCTCAATTTATGTCCTTTCCGAGGTAACGATAATTTCGGTATTATCACCTAGTTTTCACCGTTCATAAATATGTATAAACATGATTTTGACTTCATTTAATTGAAAATTTTTCAAATTTTTACAAAATTTGGCAAATAAACCAAGTATAAACCTGAGAGAATTTATAACCCTTCCCCACACTTAAGATCATGCAATGCCCTCATTTGCATGAAATCAGACTATAATTTAAATTCATGAGGGTGATTAGCGTAGAAAAGTGATTAAAAATACCGAGTTTGTAATTACAAAGCTCGTCGAATGATAGATGGCGCCTCATCGTTCATTCCTTCATTTGTTATATCATATTTGTTGTTTTGTGTCTTGTCGTCAAAATTAGTACCTTTTGCTTAACTTTAATGACAGTCTTTGAAAGTGCATTGTTTTACCCTGTTTTGTACATAAGATAAAATACAAACATATATATATATATATATATATATATATATATATATATATATATATATATATATATTTTTTTTTTTGAAGTTTGGTTTATAACCCCACTTTTCAAAAATTTATAAAGTATAATATTTTTGGCATACTTTAAATCAATAAAATTAAAAATAATGATAACAAAATTTGTCGCCCCGCCCTCGGGTAAAGTAATTTCGGCTTAATGACCTAGTCTTCAACTCACGACGAATTTTAGAAATCATTTTTTCAACTTAATGAATTAAAGTAAATTTTGTTTTTAAAAACTTAAATTAAAATGCATATTAATTTCATAAAAAAAAAACCTACAAAACAAAAATTCAGAATGGAGGGAGAAAACTAGTTCTTTAGTGTCTGCTAGCGGAAAAGACCAATCGGATTTCATTCTCGAAACTACACGAGAACAGAACAACTAACTCCAAACAGCATTTTCTTTTTAGAATATTTGAATCTCCTCACACTTAGGTAGCCGTGGTGTCAAAATTGTGATTAACTTCATCGTTAATTTCTCTTGGTCCATAATCAACTTGCATATCCGTGACTTTTTCTTTAAGCCATTGGTCGGATTCCTGTGTAATATCCACAATTTCAACTAGTTTCTCCTTTTCTTTAGGTGATAGATTGGATACTAACCGGTTACATAATTTAAAGTTCCCCTTGGTTTTAGCATCGCGAATCCGTTTAATAAGTTTCTTCATTGAACTATTAATAACGGGATCATTTAATTTCGTATCAACAACGGGGTTCTTTGTTATCATGTCATCATTAGGTGTTACTTCATTTTCCCCACACTTAGGCGTTTCATTATTGCTAAGTATTACCGTTGGAGTTGGTAAAACAACATGGTTCTTACCAATCGTTTTTGCTGGTTCAACGGTTTTGGTTGGTGGAGATTTAGTCTTTCGAATCATAAAGGTGATCGATTTGTCACCACTACTAAGTGTCATTCTACCATTTCCTACATCAAATAACGCCTTGGTGGACGCTAAGAATGGTCGACCTAAAATTAGAGGAATGTTTGGGTCCTCTTCTATGTTAATGACAATGAATTCGACTAGAAAGGTTAAATTGCCTACTTGAACGGGTAGGTTGTCAACAATTCCAACTGGGTGTTTAATGGTTTGATCAAAGAGTCGAACACTCATATCCGTTGGACTTAACTTACCTACACCTAATCTCTTATATAAGGAAAGAGGCATAACACTTACACTTGCACCTAAATCTGCTAGTGCATCATACATGACACAATCACTAAGCAGACAAGGAACAATAAATTCACCCGGATCACCTACCCTAGGTGGAGGTTTTGGTGGAACTGTCTTCACCGGGTTTATATTTACGGCTTTTGTTTCTTGCACTTTCTTATTCTTTTTCTTCTTCTTCTTTCCAGAGGTATCACAATCTTTATTACCTATCACTTGCTCATACTCAACTCCTTTTCTTGGAAACGGGATGGGTGGTTTGTATGGTGCCACCACTGGCTTTACATACTCGGGTGGTGGTGGTGTAACTTCTTCATTGTTACTCTCATCTAAAACCTTCCCATCTTCTGGTGCTGGTTTTTCAGAATTCGTTGGAACCATATTAACATTCTCATTCCGAGGATTTACTTCAGTATTACTCGGTAGCTTTCCTTGTTCCCTCTCACTCATCATGCTAGCAAGAGTACCTACGTGTTTTTCTAGATTCAAAATGGAAGCTTGTTGAGTTCTTAATGACTGATCAAATCTCTCGTTCGTTTGGGTTTGAGTTTCAATAAATTGTGTTTGAGATTCAACTAGCTTGAATACCACGTCTTCCATATTTGACTTTTTCTCTTCGGTTTGTTGTTGTGGTTTATATAAGCCAGGTCTTTGTTGATTGAAAGTGTTGTTTTGAGTTGGTTGGTTATTCGGACCTTGTTGGTTATACCAGTTATTTTCGGGTCCTTTTGGATTGTAAAGAATGTTTTGATTTCGATTGAAGTTTAGCTTTGGCGGTTGATAATTATTTTGATAATTATTTCCAGGCCTTTGGTTCATATAGGAAACATTCTCTCGTTGTTCCAATGTTGGTTCAATGTGACAATCTTTCAATAAGTGTGGTCCACCGCATAGCTCACAACTGATTCGTATTGCGTGAATATCTTTATTCATCTTTTCCATTCGTCTTTCGAAAGCATCTATTTTTGCTGAAACGGAATCAAAGTCATGGCTAGAATCGGCTCTAGCCACTTTAGATGAACGAAAAATATCTTTTTCTTGGTGCCACTCATGCGAGTGGGAGGCTGTGTTATCAATAATTTTGTAAGCTTCAGTTGCGGTTTTCTTCATAATGGAACCACCAGCTGTTATGTCGATGTCTTTTCGTGTAGCAACGTTGACACCTTGGTAGAATATTTGTACTATTTGGTAAGTGTCTAAACCGTGTTGAGGACATCCTCTCAACATCCTTCCGAATCTTGTCCACGCCTCATATAATGTTTCATTTGGCTTTTGCGCGAACGTAACAATTTCTCCTTGAAGTCTCACGGCTTTAGATGCCGGAAAGAATTGTTTAAGAAATTTTTCAACTAAAACATCCCATGTGTCAATCGCCCCTTCAGGTAACGATTCTAACCAATCTTTGGCTTCTCCCTTTAAAGTCCAGGGAAACAACATGAGATAGATCTGCTCATCTTCCACTTCTCGGATTTTGAATAGTGTACAAATTCTTTTAAACGTACGAAGGTGTTCGTTAGGATCTTCATTCGGTGCACCACTGAATTGGCATTGGTTAGTTACCATGTGTAGAATTTGTCCTTTGATTTCATAATCTGGCGCATTAACTTCTGGCTTAATAATGGCTTGACCTTGGCCCATGCGTGTGGCTCTCATTCGATCTTCCATACTTAGAGGTTCCGTTACTTCCATAATTGAATTTGTTGAATACGAATCACTAGAGGATTCCGATTTAATGGTTTGTGGCTCAGGAGGAATAATTAGTGGTTCAGGATCTCTGAATTGTCCTTGAATATCCTCCGGGTTCTTAATTGTGAAGTCGGGTTCAAAAGATGGATTGTCGGAAATTTGAGTTGGAGTTCTTGTTCGACTAGATGACGATTCTAAAGAAAAATCAACGGCGGCAATATTTGCTAGATGTCTTGATCGAGTTACAGGTGGTGAACGTATGAAAGGTGGTGAACGTTTTGCTCGGTGCATTCACAGAATATCCTATTAGTTATAAAAATAAGAAAAACTTATATAAGTTGTCCAATTAATAGACTTTTCTGATTTTGCCCACGTTTCGAATAGCCAAAAGATGCAGCAGGAAGCCAGGACCCTTTAAATCGGAAGCCCACAACTTGCCACTAACAAATCCAACTATTACTACGAACCAGAAAAATGTCAACGTCTATTAACTTAACCGCTTAAATAATTTTTCTTTCCGTTTGAAGAATTAGATAAGAAGTAAAGAAAATTCTATATCCTATAACTAGAGCGTCGAGAAATAAGAAAGAAAAAGATTGCGCGTCGAAAAGTGTCGAAAAATAAAAAGGTCGAAAAATAAGCGTCGAAAAATAAAAATAAGAAGGTAGCACGAAAAATGGCGTCGCAAAATTCTAAAGCACCTAAATCTTAGTCTAAGGAATAAGCACTTAAGGGATTTTACGGCAAAGCCTAAAAATCTAGAAATAAAAAAAATAACTACGCCAAAAATAAACTTAATACTAAAAGTTGCGACTATAATCTAAAAATCTAAAGGTAATAAAACTTAAAAAAAAAATATTATTATTTATTATTTTTTTTAAAATTTTTTTTTTTTTAAAAAAAACGATTTTTTTTACAATTATTTTTTTTTTTTTAAAAACGAATTTTTTTTTCTTAAAAAAAACGTTTTTTTTTTACAATTTTTTTTTTTTTATAAAAAACGAATTTTTTTTTCTTTAAAAAAAACATTTTTTTTACACAAATTTTTTTTTTAACTCATTTACTATTCATGAATAGTAAATGAAAAGAAATTAATTAATTTACTATTCACATGAAAGCGACATTATAGAAATTATTAATTATAAGTTACATAATATACCCCTGAAGTATTTAATAAATACGATTTTTTTAAAATTTACGTATCAAATTTTGATTCTAAAATATTATTATATTATTATATTCTATTTTAATATTATTATATTATTATATTCTATTTCAATATTATTATATTATTATATTTTATTTCAATATTATTATAATTAAAAATATAGCGTTTTAGCGCTCCCCGGCAGCGGCGCCAAAAACTTGATGTGTGCAGCGGGGTGTACGAAATAGTATTATTTTTACTAGGAAATACTACAAAATATGACACAAGTTTTATTAATTTACGGATGGGATATACCTAAACCTTGCTACAACACTATAGGCAGTGTACCTAATCGTAGAGTAGTGTAGTTTTTAGTAAGTCCGGTTCGTTCCACAGGGAGCTAGTGATTACGTACTATATTTTTATAAAACTATATTTATATAAATATATATATATATATATATAAGTAGTAATATTATTATAAAAGGGGGGGTTTTTACCGTTTAATGACCGGTTTGTCGATTTTATATTTTTAAGCGTAAAGATAAATGACAATAATTAAAGTGCGTAAAATAAATAAATGACGATAAATAAAATAACAATAAATAAAATTGCGATAGAATATGAAATAAAAGGATTATGCTTATTTAAACTTCCGTAATCATGATGTTTGACGTTTTGATTTTAATTAATTGTTACTCGGGTTAATTGTCCTTTGTCATGGTTTATTTGATACCTATCTGGTTTTTATCCATAATAGTCCATCGGTCATAAATATAAAGTGCGAGTGTCCTCGTCAAATTACCCTTATACCCGAAGTCAAATATTCCAACTAATTAAGGATTTAAACTGTGACGCAGTTATCACTTCTGTCAACAATTACACCAGTTATCACTGTATGTAATCTACCCCTGTTTTGATTAGATATGAATATTAATTTACCCACTTGATCAGTTTGAATAATCAATTACCCAACCCGAATAATTAATTAAATGATTATAATAGATTCCATATGAACGTCACTAAATAGGACAACCATAATCATAATCATTATTAATTATTAGGATAATTAATTTGAAGATAGGTTCGACAGACTCCAATGAGTTGTCACTCAATTAGACAATACCCCCATCTATTAATAGTCAATAGTCCAATTTCCACAAGTGTCGGTCTTTTGCCCAAACCTTAATTATGGTACAAAGCCCAATTACCCAATTTTAGTAATTAGCCCAACATCATGATTACTTCGTTTTAAATAAGCATAATAATAACTTAGCTACGAGACATTAATATAAAAAGGTTGAACATAACTTACAATGATTAAAAATAGCGTAGCGTTACACGGACAGAATTTCGACTTACACACTCAAACGATCTCTATCATAAATCTTATTATTATCATAATTTAAAATTAAAATTAAGATTATTGTTATATCTTATTACATTAACATTTTGATAGAGATTTTTAGATATTGATATTGATAATAGATTTTTAGGATAGAAAAAGGGATGCTCTTAAATTGATCGATAATCATCGCCTTTTATAGGCAAAATATGAAATTGAATTTTCATTTACGACCCCTGAACTATGCTAAATTAACAACTTTTTATTATTTAATATTATTCTTATTATGAATTATTTAAATATTATATTTTATTCTTGTGCATAGTTGACTCGTAATTTTTACACCGTTGCGTCGAGCGTTGAGAGTTGACTCATGTTCCGGTTCCGGATTTTCGAACGTCCTTGCGTACTATTTTATATCGTGTACTTTGCGTTTTGTAACTTGTACTCTTGTCATTTTTAGATGTTCTTCATCAATAATTTGAACCTTTTTAATTGTATCTTGTACTTTTGAGCTTTTTGGACCTTTTTGTCTTCAATTTGTCGAATCTGCCTTTTGTCTTCGCACTTATTTAATATAAACGAATATCACTTGAAAATGGAACAATTGCAACTAAAATCTTGTCTTTCTTGGGGGATAATGCTATGAAATATATGTTCCTTTTTAGCCTTATCAATGGCCTGTTCTGATCAGCACTGCTTCCGGAAGAGTAAACTACAGGAGTCCTCCTCCTGCGAACTGGAATGTAAGCTGATGCTCCTGAACTTGGCATTTCGCCTAAACACATTCAACAAACTTGTAAGCACTAAGCGCAAGTATGGCGCTTAGTTGTTAGTACACAGAGATAATATCTTAAGACTGAAAGTAATTGAAAAGAAAATAATAAGTAATAAAAAGGATAAGCAAGGGGTGCCTCCCAAGAGCGCTTTGTTTATCAAGTCGTTACAGCTCGACTTTTCTTTGTCAGATCTTCAGAATGGATTAAAGGAGAAGAGGTTCTCCTCCTTATCGTGGTCTTCTAGATAAGCTTTCAAATGGTGGCCATTAACTTTGAAGTTACCAGTAGGTCCTTCCAATTCTATGGCTCCGTGAGGAAAAGCATGTACAACTTTGTATGGGCCACTCCATCTTGATCTAAATTTTCCCGCGAACTTCTTAAACTGAGAATTGAAGAGAAGAACTTTATCTCCAGGGGTGAACTTTGTAGGAATTAGTTTTGCATCATGCGTAAGCTTCGTTCATTCCTTGTAGATGTATGACGTTTCATATGCTCGGTCTCTCAATTCGGCGAGTTCGTTCATTTGCATTTTCCTATGTCTTCCGGTAACTGAGCGATCGAGGTTGCAGGTCTTCAGTGCCCAGAGTGCTTTGTATTCAAGTTCCAGCAGAAGGTGACAAGCTTTTCCATAGATCATGCGGTAGGGTGTAGTTCCTAGAGGATTCTTGTAGGCAGTCCGGAATACCCACAGAGCATCATCTAGCTTCTCGGCCAATTTATTTCTTTGATGGCCGATAGTCCGTTCTAAGATTCTTTTGAGGGCTCTGTTCGTGACCTCTGCTTGTCCGTTGGTTTGCGGATGATAGGCAATGGACATCTTGTAGGTAACTCCGTATTGTTGTATCACCTTCATAAACTGAGTGTTACAGAAGTGTATGCCTCTATCACAAATTATCGCACGGGGAGCTCCAAATCTGCAGAAGAGTCTCTTCAGGAAATTGGTGATGACTTTGGCATCATTAGTCAGAAATGCTTGGGCTTCGACCCATCTGGAGATGTAATCTACTGCTACGAGGACATATTCTTTCCCGTTAGACTTTGGGAATGGGCCCATGAAGTCTAATCCCCATATATCAAAGATCTCGCAAGCTTGGATATTAGTCCGAGGCATCTCATTCTTCATAGAGATAATACCTTGCCTTTGGCATGCGTCGCAAAGCTTTACAAGCTCTTGCGCATCTCGGAATATAGACGGCCAGTAGAATCCTGATTCGTAGACTTTTCTCGCGGTTAAGTTTGCTCCATGATGACCTCCAGTTGGCCCATGGTGACATTGGTGAAGAATCCCTGCTGCTTGTTTTTCATTGACGCACCTCCTGATTATCTGATCAGGGCAAATTCTAAACAGGTAAGGATCTTCCCAGTAGTAGTACTTTGCATCCCTGAAGAACTTCCTTCTTCGGGAGGTACTCATTCCCTTTTGTACTACTCCGGCAACTAGGTAGTTGGCCATGTCAGCATACCAAGGAGTGTCAGTAAATTGTGATCCTATGTGAGTTTGTCCTAAACTCATAAGCTGTTCTTCCAAAAATTTATCTCTGATATCTTATTCAGCAAGTTTTTCCATCGCTGGGTTCTCCAAACAACCAAGATGATCTGCTGCGACGTTCTCTGCTCCTTTCTTATCTTTAATCTCAATATCGAATTCCTTAAGGAGTAAGATCCATCGTAGAAGTCTTGACTTTGCGTCTTGCTTAGTGAATAGATATTTGAGGGCTGAATGATCTGTATAGACTGTAGTTTTGGACAGGATGAGATATGAATGAAATTTGTCGAAGGCGAATACTACGGCTAGCAGCTCCTTTTCCGTGGTAGTGTAATTCTCTTGAGCTCCGGTTAAGGTTTTGCTTGCGTAATAGATTGGATGAAAGTGTTTATCCACCCGTTGTCCAAGCACTAATCCAACTGCGAAATCACTCGCATCACACAAGATTTCGAAGGGTAGACTCCAATTAGGAGCTATCATGATGGGCACATGTGTTAGCTGTTCTTTCAGATAGTTAAATGCTTTTCGACATTCTTCATTGAAGACAAACGGGACTTCCTTTCCTAGGAGATGAGTGAGAGGTCGTGTGACCTTTGAAAAATCCTTAATGAAGCGTCGGTAAAAACCGACGTGTCCTAGGAAACTCCTAACCGCTCTTACTGTGGTAGGTTCTGGAAGTTTAGTAATGGTCTCAATCTTAACCTTATCAACTTCTATTCCTGCTTTTGAAATCTTATGTCCTAAAACTATCCCTTCTTTTACCATGAAGTGACATTTTTCCCAATTCAGAACTAAATTTGACTCTTCACACTGGGCGAGCATCTTGTCAAGGTTTGAAAGGCACGAATCAAAGGTACTATCAAAGACTGAGAAGTCGTCCATGAAGACTTCCATACAACGTTCAATCATGTCATGGAATATTGCCACCATGCATCGCTGAAATGTATCCGGTGCATTGCATAACCCAAAGGGCATGCGTCGATAGGCAAATGTTCCATAAGGACATGTGAAGGTTGTTTTCTCTTGGTCCTTTGGATCGAGGGGATTTGAAAGTAGCCGGAAAAACCATCAAGGAAATAATAGAATTCATTTCATGATAGACGTTCCAACATTTGATCGATAAAAGGTAATGGAAAATGATCCTTCTGGGTTGCATCGTTTAGTTTACGATAGTCTATGCAAACCCTCCAACCGGTGACTTCCCGAGTTGGAATAAGCTCATTATTCTCATTTTGAATTACGGTTGTCCCTCCCTTTTTGGGTAGCACTTGAACAGGACTGACCCATGGTGAATCAGAGATGGGATATATCAGACCGACGTCTAGAAGTTTGATTACTTCTTTCTTGACGACTTCTTGAATCATAGGGTTGACCCTTCTTTGCCTCTGAACTGATGGTTTGAAATCATCTTCCATGAAAATCTTGTGGGTGCAATAGTTGGGGCTGATCCCTTTGATGTCGGACATCTTCCACGCAATTGCCTTCTTATGTGATTTCAAAACTTGAATCAATTTTGCCTTTTCTTATGGCGTGAGGTCTTTCGATATGATCATAGGGAGTTGAGATTCTCCTTCTAAGAATGCATACTCCAGATTGTCGGGTAACTTCTTCAATTCCAATTCCGGAGGCTCCTCGATAGATGGCTTCATCCTAGCTATTTCCGTTCGGTCTAACGAGTTGTACTTCTCCTGGAATTCTGATTCTTCAATAGCGGTCACTGATGCTATCTGTTCTTCATTTCTGGAAATTGTCCTTCTTAATGCTTCCTCTTCAGAAACGTCTTCCTTAGTTTCGAAGGTAGGTTCAGGAAACTCCTCACAGTCTTCCCTTGACTGGGGTTCCTGATATACCGAAATGAAGTCTGTTTCTTCATTCGGTCTTCTCCTTAATAGAGGTAAAGGAATGCCTTGTCCTAGTGGTGTTATTTGAATAGTATTGCCAAGAAAGTTATTTTCAGAGAGGGGAGATATGTGTTGACTAAGGTCTATATCAGAATGTTTGTCGAGATCTCCTCCAGGAGGTGTAAAGAACAGATCCTTAGAAATTTGATCTTGACTGCATATAGCCATAGTCTCTTCCAGGTATTCATTGACGAGTTCTTGAAAAGAATCAGAGAGATTCACATCTTCTTCCTTAGGATGGTTCATGAGGCGATCAATATTGAATGCGATTTCTTCTCCTCCAACCCTTAATTTCAGAGATTTCTCGTGAACGTCAATTACAGCCTTGGCAGTATTTAGGAATGGTCTGCCAAGAATGGATGGGACCTTCGTGTCTTCCTCAATATCCATAATGACGAAGTCAACGGGAAACGCGAACTTATCCACTCTAACTAGGACATCTTCAGCTATTCCCCGAGGAATCTTAACTGATCTGTCCGCGAGTTGGATAGTCATTCTGGTTGGCCTTAAGTCATTTAATCCCAGCTTCTTGAATAATGAATAGGGCATTAGGTTTACACTGGCTCCTAAGTCTGCTAACGCATTGCTAATTTTGACATCTTACAGGTAGCAAGGTACCGTAAATCTTCCTGTATCTCCTAACTTAGGCGGAATTCCATGTTGTAACACTAACGAGCATTCTTCACTTAAGGGCAAGTTAACTATCTCTCTTAATCTCTCTTTGTTTGAAAGTAGTTCTTTGAAAAATTTAGCGTAGTTTGGCATCTCTACTAAAGCATCTACTAGACGTACATTCAAATGCAAATTCTTAATAATATCCCAATACTTAGCAAATTGTGCTTCTTATTTTTCCTTCCTAATCCTACCTGGGAAAGGTATGCGGGCGCGTGGAATAATTTTCGGGGCCTTAGGAGAGATAGGTTCCAGTGGATTGACAACTGGGTCAATTGGCACATGTTCCTTATCGGAAAAATCTTGTATGGGTATATTAACAGTTGTTTCCTTCCCTCCTCTAGTGATTACTAGGGCATCAAACTCACTATACTTTATATCAATTTTAGCGGTTAATCGTTTAAGCGTAAGCTGAAAATTAGTGATTAATTCTTCAAAAGTCTTTATCAAAGTATCAAATTTGTTCTGGCATTCTATGACTTGAAGGTTTATCATATATTGCTTTTTCATAAATTCAACTAAAATTTCCTTAGAGTGGAGAGTAGGTTTGTGCAATGGGAATACTATATTATGATCTGAGCTATTTTGCTGTTTGTGTGCCCATCTAGGGTAAGGATACCTTAGATTGGTTCTAGTAGCATTGGAGTTTTTAGGAATTGGTAAACTTTGAAGAGTAAGGGTGAGATCTTGTAACCTGGTTTCCAACATTTTTACCGTATGAGCGAAGACTTCATCCTTCTCAGCAGCTTCATTGTTCCAATCTTCTTGCTGTGCAGCTATTGTGTCCAAGAGATCCCATGCTTCATCTGCTGTTCGAGACATGAAATTACCTTACGAGGCCATGTCTAGGAGAGACTTATCATCCTTGGTCAAACCATTGTAAAGCATACAGATTATGTCTGCCCGACTTAACGAATGATTCGGACATCTTTTAAGCATCATCTTTACTCTATTCCATGCTAGACACAATGACTCATTTTCTTTTTGAGAAAAGTTAGTGATATCATTCCTTAAACAAGTTTGCAGGGAGGGTGGATAGAATTTGTTTAGAAATTTAGTGGCTAAATCCTCCCATGTATAGATTGAATTCGGGTTAAGTGCGTCAAACCATGCTGAAGCGTGTGCAGAAAGTGAATATTGAAAAAGATAAAGTTTTAAAATTTTTTTCTCGTTTGATTCTTTCTTAAATGAGTCAACCAGACTGATAAATTTGTTTATATGAAAGTTCGGATCGTCAGTCGGTAATCCTTAAAATTTACAAATCATACTGACTAATTTAATCACGTGTGAACTGATTTCAGGAATTTCTTCGGTTCTTAAGGTGATTGGTCCCCCTCTTTCCTCTAAGCATGACTTATGCATAGAAGTAAGTGTATCTTGTTGTTCCATTTTTAGATTTTCTGTTTAAAAAGACTGAAAAGTAACTTTTAGAAAATATTAATTTACTAAAAGGATCGATAATTTAATAAAAACAATTATTCTGGAAATTCGGTCGCTAACCAGATCGGATATCTTAACTGATAGGACTTCTCACAGATTACTCGTATCGAGGTAGCCAGGCCGACTACGGAGAGGCAGGATCCTTTTGGTTCCAATATAATTGGAGACTGTCCGGAAAATCCAATAACCAAGTCTGTGTATAATTGTCTTTCTTAGATACCACCAAACAATACTTTGTCTGTTTAAAATCTTTCTCTATCAAAATATTCGAATTTCCCGGCAGCGGCGCCAAAGAAGAAGAAGTCTTTCTGATATAGCCAAAACGGACGGTTTTATTCGTGCGGTGTCGTTAGGTCACAGGGCATCAGATTTGGTATAGCATGCAGAGATTTTCTTTTAATTTATATTTTGCGGGGCCTAACTTTACTTTTACTTTCTAAAGCGTAGAAGGTGTAAGTTAACCTAGTGTCGAATTTTATGCTGATTAACGAATTGAAGATCAAGTGGATAACTGTCTTTTAGTTAAATTACCTAGATAAAAGATAGTAGTTAATTTTAGCTAAAGGTCCTAAATGCAGAAAAGTAAATAAAGTGGAAGGATATCCGGAGTATGCAGATCAGGGAAATGTTGACCAAGATATCAGAGTTGGGTTAGGGAAAGGTAATCATGCTTATGTTAAGACTATGCTTGGAATGATGTAGATCTGGTTGGATGAGCCAATTACACAGACCTACTTAACTCTGAACTCTCGGAGTTCTCTTTGAGCAGTGAGAAGTATATCACTTGGTCGTATAACTGAAGTGTAACAATACCTTGGAGGTTATCCTCAGTAGAGTACTAGGTTTATTAGTGAGTTAAGCTCTAATCCTAAACCTCGTTATCAGTTTAGGTAACTGAATAACAACGTGCCGTGTTGATTGAACACTGATCACAAACGGAAGGAGTCCGTCAGTTTAAGTTGGCAAAACCTTAAATGAAAACTAACAACCATTCCATCATACTAATGAGATCACAACAAATCAAACATTATACATCATTACAGTCAAGATACTGATAGTGAAGCAGATAGAAACCTAATAAATACCTAAACAGTTGATATGACTAAGACCTAGGGCAACAATCAGACAAGAACATACAATAGGCTTGGCTCATACAGTAAAGGCACTAACTAGATCTTAACAGCTCCTAAGAGGTCTCTTCGAAACAGTAAATAGGTATACTAGGTCATTCATGTCTCAATTCCTAGGTTCCGTGTCCTAAAAGTGCATTAGATGCCTCTCGGGAACTCCGGCCATACCGAGTTCATAGAATCTTCAGATACAGTATAACCAGGGGTCTTAATCCTATGAAGTAGATAATTTCATATAGGTAGACAAGTCCTGATCATAACCTAAGTTGGTCAATCCTTAAGATGCTAGCATACAAATCTATCAGACTTCCTAGTTCAGTATTATAACAGTAATCGTACTAAATTAAAATAATTACGCTAACCCAAACTTCTATCATGGCAACATACAGATAAATTAAGCTATCATGGCAATATCGGAACACATTATTAAACATAACAGGTAAGCATACATGTTTAATACAAAAGACAAGCGTTTCGGATAAAAACCTGAAAAGGCCGAACAAATCTGTCCGAGATCGCAGGGACTCGCCGGGATATCCTCCCAAATATAAAAGCTAAGCTAACTACTACTAAAACTAACTAAAAGATTGAAAATATAAATTGAATTGCAAGTTGAGTGTGTGTTGGAATGGATGGAGAAGGCCCTTTAAATAGACCAGGTTTTTGCCAAAATACGGCTGGCAGGCCGTATGGCAGCCCGTTTGGTGGGTCGTATTTGGCAGGCCGTTTTCATGGCAAGCCCTTTGGCAGCCTGTTTGGTGAGCCGTATTTGGCATGCCATTTACATACTGGCAGGTCGTATGGCAGGCCATTTGGCAGGACGTTTTTGGTGCCTGGTTAGTCTGATTCACTGGATCGTAAATTGATTTCTTGTCTTTCACCGTTTTCGCTCTAGAATCTTCGTTTTAGCTCCGTTTTACTTGATTCTTTTTGCATCGCCTTTGTAATTATTTGATCTACAAAATCAACTGAAAAAGCGATAATTTTGCCGACAAAGTTTTAATCTTTATTGTTTTGGGGCTCAATTTAGGGGGTAAAAACGCGACTTTTTGCCTGATATCAGAATCTATCAAGACGAATATCAACCCTATCAGAACTTTTACGAGTAGTACAGTTGTGGATGGCAGTAGTGGGCCGTGTGTGCTGGTTCGAGAAGTAGCTGAAGGTGGTTGCCGAAGGTGGTGGAGCCAAAGGTGGTGATGCAGAGGTGGTGGTCGGATGTGGTGGTTCAGATGTGATAGTCGGAGGTGGTGGGGCGAAGCTGGTGGTCAGAGTTGGCGGGTAGGAGCTGGTGGGGCATAAGTTGTGAGCGAAGGTGGTGGCGGAAAGTGGCCGTGGTGATTGAAAGTGGTTTTGAAGTTTTTAAATTTTGGGTTTTGGTTGAAGAGAATGAAGCAATAAAAGTAATTGAAAATGGATAAATGATTGATTTCATTAAAAAGATAAAACTGCATGAAAAATTGATGAACTTTTAAAGAAAAGTCCAATTAATATGTTATTATTATGGCTATGTTATTATTATGGCTGACCGGGTATAATAAGTAAAAAACCTCGGTAGATTTAGACAACCCCTTGCCAAAAGATATGCAATGATAAGATGATGATGACAATGCATTATTGTCAAGGGTCAAATCGTCCACTTTCATTGAAATTATTGTGGCATAGAATACATAGAGGCTAATACTCTACTCTTCGTGTAGAGAGTATCATCTTCGTGTAGAGTAAGTAACCTGATAAAGAATGAATTTCATATACCACGGTAGGTATGTTATGATTCTTAAGTTCAAATCGCAAAATGACCCACTTAATCTGTTTTTTTTTTTGACGAAAACTTTAACTTTATTAAACTCTAGCTTCATCAAAAAGATGAAAACTCACAATAAAAATACAAACAGAGGCAACGAGGCCACAACAACTCACTTAATCTATGCTAACCCATGAACCAGATATATTAAGGACCCAGACCTCTAAACATGTCATCAAAAACTAATGTTATAATTTGCAACCCACAAAGAGATGCTACCTTGTAGAATTATAATTAACTTTGAGAAAAAAATAAATATATATTTTTTTCGTAAAAACTTAATAGAATTAATTGGAATAGATGGAATGATATTAAAAATGTATTTTAAAGGATGTAAATCAAACAATATTACTTAAGAGGTGAACGTGGGTTTAAACTTTAAATGAAGAAAATTGACTTATTAGTACATGGACAGTTATCGATTAATTCAGAATATTGAGTGTTTAGCAAGTTGATTGAAAATTACTCATAATTTGATTATAACGATATAAATAAAAACTCGCGTTTCACTGCAGGGTCGTTTAAGTTAGTTAAGGTCGGTTAATTGAACGTTGAAAAAATGATTAACGGTTGGTTAGTTTAACATTTAAATAATATATGAATGAAAAAAGGTGGTGGAAAAAGTAAGTGAATAAAATTGGGTCAGTTAAAGTTTCATTAAAATGGTATATAATGATACGCATAACGATCCGTCTCAAAAACAGGCAAGCATCTCGGCAAAGATCCTACTCGGCACCGCATGTCCCAGAATACGGACCCTTATCCGGCGACATCTCAGCAACTTTACCACGCACGGCGAATGGCTAGATTGAGAGCTCGGATGACATACACGTAACCGGCATCATGCAGCCAGTCATGATAACTATAACCGTGAAGAAACACTTGGAACAAATAGAAAGCAAAACCTTCCCCGCTAGACTGAGAGCACCGTGATGCCTTCCCCGAACCATCATGCCGTCAGTATCCTCACGGCATTGAAACCCGACACAAGGATACTCTCCCGGGACAAACACGACGTCCCGGAGAAAGTACATTGTCCCGGAGCAGATACTTCATCCCAGAACGAGTACCTGACAACGGAACAAGCATGCAAGCAAGTTGCATGCCACGTCAGCCCGCGAATCTAGGGAAGTTTGTTAGGATCTGTTATTCCCATAAAAAGGACAGGTGTCACGTCACCTGTCGGCATTGACAAAGTTTGTTACAACCATGAAAGAGACATGTGCCACGTCACCATTCCCTCTAAAAACATCTATAAATATGTGAGCAAGATCACCAATCACACAACACTGGATGCATTAATGTTACTCTGCCCAAATCAATTACGATAGCATTACTCCAGTCGTTAAAACCAATTTCGGCCGGTGCTCCGAGCATCGTCGGAATTAATCCTCGCTCTTAGATATTAACTTATTTAATTCTGATCGAATAAGGTTAATTCAATCGATTGTTTTACGCCCTTGGAATCCAAATTCTAAATCGGGGTTCGTATAATTATTGCAGTTAAAACATTCGACTTACTATTTTCCCAAATCAAGCACTCAAACCCGAAATCTATTCATACTAGACGATTTTGGTTTGATCAAATGGCGCCACCTAAAGGTACGAACAACACAGTGAAACCAAGTAGCGAAACGGCAAGCAAGAAAGGAACAAACGACGACACTCAACCACCTCTAAACAAAGGAAGCTCACCACCGGTGGAACCACCTCAACCTCAAAAGCAATCAATCGCTCACATTCACTCCGGTGACGCGTCGGGAGACGATATGAATGTCTCTGACGACGATGAGGATACACATGAGGGATCACCGCTCGGTGGAGATAGGTTGAAGCTCGGAACTCTTGGTCTTAAAATTGGTGATTCAAGCAGCATCGGATCCTCTCACAACGACACCGACATGATCACCAAAATGATCTCAGCCAACGTCGAGAAACAAGTAATCGAAAAGCTAAAGTCCATGCTGAACGATAACAGTCTAGTAGAGATGCAACAATCGTAAACTCTAGACATTCTGAAAACTAGCCCAATGTTAAACATCGGTGCGGAAAGCGAGGGTGTCACCAACGCTGCCGCGAACGCATGGTTGACCGAGCTCCTTTTGCAGGCTGCACCGCCAGCATACAAACCCTCCCTGTCATAACCTGCTGTCCAGGGAACCGCACTTGAGAATCTGTTCGCCCTGATCACCGGTAACAAAGCAAAGCGACCGGTTGAGATGTCGGCAACTAGCCAAAAGCTCTGCAGACGGATCGTCGGCTGTACACTCCATGCTAACATCGTCATACCGGTCACTTTGGGGGTGTACAATGGCACCACCGACCCGGACGATTTCCTGCAAATCTTGGATGGCGCCACGAAAACCCAACATTGGAGCGATGAGGTAGCGTGCCATCTTTTTTCGATTATCCTACAGTCGGCTGCTAGGGAATGGTTCGCAAAATTACCACCTAATGGAATCACGTACTTCACAGACTTACGGGAAAAGTTCCACATGCAATATCAGAACCTCCACCGACACACGTATACACACCTGTATGCTCATGAAATACCAATGTACCGGGGAGAGAAAATTGAAAGCTTCATCACAAGGTATATGCTGGAGTGTCAAAAAATACCAGGACTCCCGGAAACACAGCAGATTTTCGGATTCATAACATGCCTGGATAAAGATACACACCCGTCGCTCGTCTCTGAACTCCGGTGGAACATCCCGAGTACATTCGCAGATGCCGTAACGGTAGCAAGGCAGTACCAACACTCTGGAAGGGAAAGACAGGTCGGGTGTGATGACCCGGAAATTTCCGATCAAATTTAAACTTTAATCTTTATATGTTCCCGACACGATGAGCAAAAATATGTAATGTTGAGTCTCGAAAGTTTTGAAAACTATATTCATATAATCAATTACCCTTTGACCATGCCTAGCGATTCACGAACAATTATATATACATATACATATGTGTGATTATTAAATTGAGATATATTATATAAAACATCGGACGGATTAGTGGATATGATTATAAGCTATGAGATCTATTTTATGAACCTGGAAATACTATCAAGGTATTGAATAGATAATACTTTACATGAATATATTTGTTCGATGTAAGTTTATCGACGAGATTAAAAGATAATATCCAAATGATTGAATTATCAGATACATTGAATTATGATTAAGAGTATCTGTTATGAGGTCCACTTTGAATTAGGTAACCCTTATTATTAACCGTATTCGGAAAATGGTAAAGTGAGTTATAGTCCCACTTTTAAAATCTAATATTTTTGGGATGAGAATACATGCAGGTTTTATAAATGATTTACAAAGTAGACACAAGTACGTGAAACTCCATTCTATGGTTGAATTATCGAAATCGAATATGCCCCTTTTTATTAAGTCTGGTAATCTAAGAATTAGGGAACAGACACCCTAATTGACGCGAATCCTAAAGATAGATCTATTGGGCCTAACAAACCCCATCCAAAGAACCGGATGCTTTAGTACTTAGAAATTTATATCATATCCGAAGGGTGTCCCGGAATGATGGGAATATTCTTATATATGCATCTTGTTAATGTCGGTTACCAGGTGTTCAATCCATATGAATGATATTTTTGTCTCTATGCATGGGACGTATGTTTATGAGAAATGAAAATATGAAATCTTGTGGTCTATTAAAATTATAAAATGATTATTTATGTTAAACTAATGAACTCACCAACCTTTTGGTTGACACTTTAAAGAATGTTTATTCTCAGGTACGAAAGAAATCTTCCGCTGTGCATTTGCTCATATTAGAGATATTACTTGGAGTCATTCATGACATATTTCAAAAGATGTTGCATTCGAGTCGTTGAGTTCATCAAGATTATTATTAAGTTAATTATATTTGGATATATTATGAAATGCTTTACATGCCTGTCAACTGTCGATGTAACGAAAGTTTGTCTTTTAAAAACGAATGCAATGTTTGTAAAATTTATCATATAGAGGTCATTTACCTCGCGATGTAATCAACTGTTGTGAATCGTTTGTAATCGATATGGACTTCGTCCGGATGGATTAGGACGGGTCTTCACAGTTGGTATCAGAGCGGTGGTCTTAGCGAACCAGGTCTTGCATTAGTGTATCTGACTGATAGTTGTTAAGATGCATTAATGAGTCTGGACTTCGACCGTGTCTGCATGTCAAAAGTTTTCCTTATCATTTTGTGTCGAAAATCATCTACTTATCATCTGTAGGAAATTACCTGCTTATCATTCTTAAGTCTAGACGCGTTTTCCTGCATTTATTGCATAACAGCGTATAGACGAAATTCACATCTTAGCATATCTGCTAATTAATATCTTAGCGTATTTATTACTGTGAACTTTGACTAACATCTTTCAAAGATTCTCCGAAATCTATGGAATTTTGGTATTATATATACATATGTAAATTATGTATTGAGGAATACCAAATCTAAATTCTACAATCTATTTTATACCAAAACTCTTTCTCTGATCATACGAGATGGATTCCGCATCTAGTTCGAACTCCTCAGATTTCGACAGCTATGTCGATATGGATTTCCATTCGAGCTCCGAAAATAGTGTGACAGAAATGGATCAACCAATCAGTCATCATCTATTCTGGATGAAATGGGGATGGGTTCGTAGCCTCCTCAATTATTGGAGATAAGAAGAAGGTGATCCTTTCCATCCACCAAATTGCCCTATTGGCGATGAACCTGAAGCACTTACCGGCGAACCTGTTCGTGAAACCATTTTCTCTCTCATTTCCAGAGTATCTCGTCACGATTATATATTATATCAAATTCTAAATTTTATTTACCCGCTTATCCCAACCGACAATCATCCCGGTATACTAGCAGAAGTTAACGAACTTCGTGCTCGCGTGACAGCTTTAGAGCTTATGGTACAAGGATTACAAACACCATCAGCAGCACCAGTAGCATAATCAGTACCACCAGTAGCATCAACATCGCAAACCCCGATACCCTAAACATCAGCAGCATCACACGCCTCAACATCATAATCTGTATCTCGGATATCAACATCACACGCACCATAGATACCAAGGAGTACTAACAACAACAAACGATGAAGTATTGATTCATAACTTCATCGGAAGAACATTCTACGGCGATTATGTAATCTCTAAAGTCTTAGAGATGATCTATTTCCACCCTAACCCTAAATCAGATGAGTGAACCAAAATGATTCAAGGAAGAATCAAAACCCTAACAAGGATGGTGCGCGATTTACAAATTAGACTTGTTATACAAGCATCGCTAGCAGTTACCGGAAGTATCATCAGCAGCAACAGTACCGTTAGCATCACCGGTATAGTCAGTAACGTCAGCATCGTCAGAATCAACAACACTTATGACATCACATATTCCGTCAGTTCAAGAATCACTGTGGAAACCATTACGAATTAATAACGAGGATATTGTATCAACGAGTCATGAAGTATTACCTCAGTTCCTCCGAAGAATTTATATGTATATCCTATATATACATATATAAATTTTTTTTTTTACCATAAGAAATCTTTTCGTACTAAGCTATTATGTATGGAACTTAACTATCCGGTTAATTCATATTACTAATATGCTATGATGTACATTCTTCGTTAACAATTTAATCATTGCTAACCACAATCTCTGCTTCAGCTCAATGAATTTTATTTCATAATAAATCAAGTGTATCATTCAATAACATGTTTGATTTTACACTTTCATCTTCGATGCACTCGAAACTTCCTAGAAAACATCAATCGTACATTGCAAAGTTCGCAAGAATTATCCCAGCGTCAACATCATTCACTGAGGAATATCAATAAAAATAAATATTAAAGTATTGATTACATTAGTGAAATACTCCGCAAAGATTATGTAATCTCTAATGTTTTAGAGAAAAATTCATTTCTAATTCAATCTGAAAATCAAATGAGCTTAGTATGATATTAACTCATTGAATCTGTACTACATCTGAAGAAAATATACCCACATATATTTTCATAAAGATTGTAATGAGAATTCTTGTTCAAAATATTATTTGTAAAATTTTTTTTAACGGGTAGGTAATACCCGAGAGATATATAAAATCACAATTAATCATCAACTAAACCAATATACATTCTTCTATAGAAATCAAAACAACCATACTCATTCGAATCTAATTACATATTCTGATTTTGGTAATTTCAGAATTCAACTCGAGATACAACCAAAATCATCACTCTTAGATCTTTACATTTTTCAAAGCTATACTTTGACTTCAAAAATGTGATAGCACATCACTTTTAATCGTAACACACAAGATGGATATGAAAAATCATTCGGGATTTAGGACGATTTCATCATTTGGATATTGACTATGACAATCTGCAATTAAAACCCTTCGAAATTCTAGAAGACACTTCAAATAATAAACAATTGAGATGATGATCCAACCACACGTTACCCGAAGTTTTGTACCTGAAAAACTCTCGAAACCAAAGTTATAATCTAACATGTACATGCGTCGAATTCTTTATCATTTATTAGCAAAAACAACATTTCGATTTCTTTTCAAAGTAGCCAATTTTGTCACAGCTCCAGCAAGTCAACTACGATTTTTCAGTCGGACTAGTCTTATTATAACCCCGATAGATACGTTGCCCTTTCATCATTATTACTGGGGAACCTTTCATATTCCACCATATTACCACCAGCGTTTAATCATCTAAAACATGATTCTTCTGAACCCACCTCGGATTGATAACTAGAGATTCAGATATTATAGCATTAAATGCAGAGGAAACATAAAAATGGTAGATGGTTTTAACGGTCAAAAGTTTGATGATAAAAGATAGTGAGTTGGTAAAGCTCAGAAAAAGAAAGGATTTGGTACTGAAAAACGGATTGAGCAAAGTATGAAGGAAGCCGTGGACAAATCACAGAGACTGAATCTGCCTTCAAAGGATCCAAATGATTCAGTGCCTGCTGAACTCGTTAGCAAACACCTTACTTCTTATTCTAAACCTTCACAGACAGATATTCTTCATCATCATCATATCTTAAATATTATAAGATATCTTCATATCTTCCATTATACATATTCTCCATATCTTTAGAGATATTTT
The DNA here is from genome assembly GCF_046630445.1 of Rutidosis leptorrhynchoides. NCBI lineage: Eukaryota > Viridiplantae > Streptophyta > Magnoliopsida > Asterales > Asteraceae > Rutidosis > Rutidosis leptorrhynchoides. The sequence goes on along the minus strand of NC_092340.1, from coordinate 185,045,752 downwards.
CACAACTATTCTTATCAAGTATCATTTATCTCTCCGTAATATCTGCAACATAAAAGAAACTGTGTTAGTTTCTAAATTCTGAAAAATTCAAATATGAATGTTTTTGAAGTAGTGTTGGGAACTGATGCATGGGTTAGTATAATATAATGACACTTGATCAACGTCATTATATTACAATAATTCATGCTGAGTTTCTAATGGACGTGATGACTCACAGAACATACCGTCATCATGTGTCATTTACACGACTCTTAAATTCTACCTAATCTCTAAATATATCAAGAAAATATTTCTTGATGATTCGGTCTTTTCCAGGGTATTCTGGTAATTTGACAAATCAAGATTGTACCCTTTCATATTCCTTCTTAGAACATTAACAATGTTCTTTCCGAAATCCATAGTTGGGAATTCTGGACCATTACAAGAGTTATTTAATCGCAAGAAGAAGAAACGAAAGGACAAAGCTACAAAATAGAAATTTGGGGTATAAACCGTAGCAAATAGAAGGGAGCATTAACTATGTATGACGATGACTATAGAAGACAGAAGCAGGGACATCGAAATATAAGGGAGGGTGTAAAATCTAACAACAACCCGGAAATTACAACCCGTATATATCAATGCATATAGCAATGTAAAGACATGGGAGAACTAGAAACACTATAAACCCAAGAGTATAATAGAAGTAAATGGATTCTTCCGGTGGCAGATTAAAAAGAAGAATGACAGATATGAACGTTAGGAGTATATCAAGGATCAGGATAGGATGGAGCATAATTAATGAATACTTTAAAGTATGAATTGAGGAAGGAAGAATAGGAGATGTGAGTTGTAAGGAAGTGGAGAGGGTGGATTTATAGAAAAATATTCGACAAAGAAAATCAAAGCAGATTATCGCGTTTAACCAAAGAAGATCTGAATCTCCTTAATTACCGAAGAACCAAATCTTATTACGAAGATTTTCTTTAAATCCCTTAAATTCCGGAAATCAATCATGACTAGGTCATCAGTTAAAACGCTTCTATATTTACTCATTCCACTCTTTGCTAGCTTCACTTATAATCTTCGCATAATCAAATTGGGTTATCTATATTATTCGATGATGATAAAACTCTATGTATCAGCTTACATTCGTCATAATAACATTCTTACTGTTAGTCATGATGACCTCTATCAAATTTCGGGACGAAATTTCTTTTAACGGGTAGGTACTGTGATGACCCGGAAATTTCCGATCAAATTTAAACTTTAATCTTTATATGTTCCCGACACGATGAGCAAAAATATGTAATGTTGAGTCTCGAAAGTTTTGAAAACTATATTCATATAATCAATTACCCTTTGACCATGCCTAGCGATTCACGAACAATTATATATACATATACATATGTGTGATTATTAAAATTGAGATATATTATATAAAACATCGAACGGATTAGTGGATATGATTATAAGCTATGAGATCTATTTTATGAACCTGGAAATACTATCAAGGTATTGAATAGATAATACTTTACATGAATATATTTGTTCGATGTAAGTTTATCGACGAGATTAAAAGATAATATCAAATGATTGAATTATCAGATACATTGAATTATGATTAAGAGTATCTGTTATGAGGTCCACTTTGAATTAGGTAACCCTTATTATTAACCGTATTCGGAAAATGGTAAAGTGAGTTATAGTCCCACTTTTAAAATCTAATATTTTTGGGATGAGAATACATGCAGGTTTTATAAATGATTTACAAAGTAGACACAAGTACGTGAAACTGCATTCTATGGTTGAATTATCGAAATCGAATATGCCTCTTTTTATTAAGTCTGGTAATCTAAGAATTAGGGAACAGACACCCTAATTGACGCGAATCCTAAAGATAGATCTATTGGGCCTAACAAACCCCATCCAAAGAACCGGATGCTTTAATACTTCGAAATTTATATCATATCCGAAGGGTGTCCCGGAATGATGGGGATATTCTTATATATGCATCTTGTTAATGTCGGTTACCAGGTGTTCAATCCATATGAATGATAGTTTTGTCTCTATGCATGGGACGTATGTTTATGAGAAATGAAAATATGAAATCTTGTGGTCTATTAAAATTATAAAATGATTATTTATGTTAAACTAATGAACTCACCAACCTTTTGGTTGACACTTTAAAGCATGTTTATTCTCAGGTACGAAAGAAATCTTCCGCTGTGCATTTGCTCATATTAGAGATATTACTTGGAGTCATTCATGACATATTTCAAAAGATGTTGCATTCGAGTCGTTGAGCTCATCAAGATTATTATTAAGTCAATTATATTTGGATATATTATGAAATGCTTTACATGCCTGTCAACTGTCGATGTAACGAAAGTTTGTCTTTTAAAAACGAATGCAATGTTTGTAAAATTTATCATATAGAGGTCATTTACCTCGCGATGTAATCAACTGTTGTGAATCGTTTGTAATCGATATGGACTTCGTCCGGGTGGATTAGGACGGGTCTTCACATCGGGTATCACCGGGACGAGAAGAAAAGAGAAAAGGAAAGAAGAAGCGACAGCAGGCACTGTCACGACAGCAGTAGGCGCAGCGAAAGCTATCACAAAGGCCACAACAGTCACGGTAAAAGCCATGACAGCCATAGGCATGATAAGAGCAGCCGAAGACCATATGATAAGGGGTCCCTAATCGACAGCCTATCCAAAAATCCAAGGGAAATACTGTTAACAGAACCCGTAAAGGCAAAGTTTACCCCTCCTGCACCACTGGAAAAATGTGATGGTTAAAAGTCAGACAAGTATTGTGAGTTCCACGAAGACAATGGCCATGACACCGATGAATGCAAGGCGTTGATACACGAAATCATTGCCAAAATCAAAGCAGGCGAACTCAATCACTTGTTGTCAGGACGAAAGTTCAAGAAGGACGACCCCAACAAAACATTCAGTTGGCAGAAGGAAGACGGTAAGAAACGTGAGAAGGCGAAAGATAAAGTTATAATCAACATGATCAGTATTGAAAACGATGAGCTTGACCCCTGGAGAGACGCCGCAATCACATTCCCTAGGTTACCGACACGATACGCTCGGGAAGAACCTGTGGTGATTGATGGCTTGATAGACGGCTTTCGTGTCCTGGAAATGTACACTGACACCGGGAGTGAGGTTGATATCTTGTACGCCCATTGCCTTTCCCAACTCCCAAAATATGTCGGTAGAAAATTGAGGCACTCCAACGCCATCATCTCTGGATTTGCGGGCTCTACTGAAGAACCCATAGGAAGACTCAAAGCAACGGTGACGGTAGGCACACAGCCCTACCTCCGTAGTGAAGTCATTGACTTTTATGTGGTCAAATATGTGACCGCCACAAAAGTGACCTTGGGGAGAAACTTTTTTCAGAAAGTTTAGTGCCATAACCTCCACCGCTCATGGCTTGCTTAAAATTCCAACCTAGAAAGGTGTGGCTACAGTCGAATCCACCCGACAGCCTTTCCCGGTAAGAGGCAATACTCAAGTCACACGAAGAACACAAGCAAGTAAGACACCGCACATCTTGGAAGAAAAACGTGTGTCAGTGCTTAAACGGCTAAGTTACTTCCCTCCAGCATCATACTCTAATAGAAAGAGCCCAACTAACTCTTACAAAACCGAAAATGGGAATGCTGGCTGGCGATAATTTATCGATAACTATGGAACAACTAAACACCTTAGTCCGGCACCAAAACGTTCCAGGCCAGAAAGTCGTGAAAGCTCCAACCGAGATGGAACGCCCGCTAAGGGAAACAAAAGTGGCTAGATGCTACACTGAAATTTAGATGGATACCGTGACTAAAACTGATCACTTCAACTTACGGTTATCTTGATGTTTATGTCTTTCTTTTTCAATAAAGAATCTATGTATGTTTTTCATCTTCAGGAATGAATAAAAGCATTTTACAATTTACAATAACTTGTTCAGTACGTTATTTACAAACGATGTTCATGTATTAATAATCGGTTAGCTGCAGATGAATTCTGGCATCTACGTAAGTCCCACGCTAGTTATTTTGTACCTCCTTAAGAGGTGATTGTCTAGCCCTCGTCGGTACAAGTTTATTGAGTAGATGGCATAAACACGCGTGACTGCACAGTGTACAAGCCAAAACTAACACATATGTAGTCTAGACCTACATATGAAGATATGAAATAGTTCAACTGAAGAAAAATTTGGCACAAAATACTTGAAATTAAACTTTCAATAATTACATGTGATTCATTACAAGTTTCTCCAGAAATATGCAACAATGTGCAGTACAAAAATTAAAATTAAAATCCAAGAGCTGATGCACGGTTGTACCATCACTGGAACAAAGATCCTCAACACTGCCAAATCGGATCTCTGCCAAAGCCTTTGGAGCAGCCTTTAATTCCTGCGCAGCAGTTGCATTCACCTTCCCGGTAATTTCCGGATGTAAGGGGACGGCACCGCTAATGTGATGCTTCCGCATCAACCAAACGGCATGGAAGGGGGACCACCCTGCAATTGTTACGCTCCTCTGTGGCTTCTTTCATTAGGACATCAGAGGATACCTCCTTACCCTTCTCCTTCTCAGCAGTTACCTGGGAACGCTGAAAGGACCCGTTCATATACACTATAAACGATTCACAATAGTTGATTTCATTGCGAGGTATTTGACCTCTATATGATACACTATACAAACATTGCATTCGTTTTTAAAAGACAAACTTTCTTTACATCGAAAGTTGACGACATACATACCATTTCATAATATATCCAACTATAATTGACTTAATAATAATCTTGATGAACTCAACGACTCGAATGCAACGTCTTTTGAAATATGCCATGAATGACTCCAAGTAATATCTTTAAAATGAGCAAATGCACAGCGAAAGATTTCTTTCATATCTGAGAATAAACATGCTTTAAAGTGTCAACTAAAAGGTTGGTGAGTTCATTAGTTTATCGTAATCAATCATTTCCATCATTTTAATAGACCACCAGATTTCATATATTGACATGCATAACTCGCGAATTTAAATTCATTCATATGGATTGAACACCTGGTAACCGACCTTAACAGGATGCATATAGAATATCCCCATCATTTCGGGACTCACATCGAACATGATAAATCGAAGTACTAAAGCATTCGTAACTCGGATGAGGCTTGTTGGGCCAAATAGATCTATCTTTAGGATTCGCTTCAATTGGTGGCAATTATCATAAACACCAATTCTTAGGCTACCAAGCTAAAAAGGGGCATATTCGGTTCGATAATCTAACCATATAATGTAGTTTCGATCACTTGTGTCTATTTCGTAAAGCATTTATAAAAGCAGCACATGTATTCTCAGTCCCAAAAATATATATTGCAAAAGCATTTAAAAAGGGAGAAAATGAAACTCACAATACGATATTTTGTAGTAAAAATATGCATACAACGGAACTGAACAATGCAAGATTGATCTCGGATTCACGAACCCATATCAAGTATGTATATTAACACATATAATAATATTCAAATAAATATATTTTTGATATTAGTAATATACTTGTGATATTAAATTTAATATTAATAATTACTTAAATATTTTGATTTCATATATTTTATTAAATTATCAACATAATATATTATATACTTTATTAATATATTTTTGAATAAATACTTAGTATTAATATTTTTAAATACTCATAATTTTTAATATGATAGTATTTTTAATAATTTCAAATTATATTAAAACGTAAATGAAGAAAAAGTATTTTATTAGTAAAAGTAGTATATTTATTATATATAATTTAATATATCTAATGTTTGTACCTAACTTATAATATCTATCTTTTTAGTTTAAGATCATAAAATATAGTTATATTTTATATACAAAATACATTTAAAACTAAAGTTATAGTTAGTAATGTTAATAATAATTATAATAATGATATTAGTAGGAGTAATAATAATAATAATAATAATAATAATAATAATAATAATAATAATAATAATAATAATAATAATAATAATAATAATAATAATAATAAAAAATAAAAGGATTAACAAGTATACTACCTTAGAGAAATAGCCTCAAAAAAATAATGACGCAGCCTGGGCTCGAACTCGAGACCTCTCACTTAACTGACTAAACGCTAACCATTCCACCACCATTTCATTTCCGACTTAACCACTACGCCACTCCTTCTTTTCTGTTGTAACCCGTATTAAAATTTATATACCCATTTATTCTGTTTTTCCCTTTTCCTTCTTCTTCACCCCTAAAACAAATCGACCCGTGTACAAACTAAATCATAATAGCGAGTTTTTATCATCTATCATCATTAAATTGGTATCATCATCATCGTAACTTCTATCATCATGCTACTTTATAATCATATTATCATTATTCTCATAAAATATCATCATCATCGTCTAATATATATCAGGACATCACCTAAAAGTTTTCTTACTCTTGATCAAAGTTTCTTCATAACAAAATCATAATCGTTATCAGTTCATGGCCCAATAGAAAAACTGATCTTGGCCCAACATTAAAATAAGTCCACGGCCTGTTTTCAATGCAATTCATCCATCGATATTTCCATGGATACATTATCATAATCATCATTATGATCATTATTTACTTTATTAAAGTATTACCGTAAACTTTGTGCTAGTGGACCAGATGGATTATTTCATCACTTATTGTAAATCATCATCAATATAATTGTTACACTTCGGTGCCCACATTCCTTTGAATAATACCCCGTAATATCAATTTTAAATTAAATGGGTGGGGAATTGTCGGCTAATCAATTAAAAATAAACCCATTTATTATCATAACATTCCCACTCTCAATATAAAAAGTCTCCCATGTTCTTTCTTCGCGTTTTGTAAGTAGTAGGAGATGAAGAGAGAGAGAGAGAGAGAGTAACAATTTGATGGAGGTGGTCTAGTGGTGTTGGAGGGCGGTTCTAACGGTGGTTGTGGTAAAGAAGTGGTGGGAGTTTCAAAACAGAAAAAGAATCTGTGGTGATGGTAATTGCTTGTTCGCAAAAAGGAAGGGAAGGGAAAAAAGAGGAGAGAGACTGAGATGTGGCGGTTTGTTGTGGCCATGATGGTGGTGGCGGTTTTCATGGTGATTCGTGGGGTTTGTTTGCAAACAGAAAACAAAGGAAGAGAAGGAAGGAAAGGTGGAGGGTTTCATTACCGTTTGAACAGAATACAAGTGCAGTAGCAAGCATGAATGTTTTGCAAGTGGGTTTAGCGAATAAAGGTGTTCGATACCAACAGCAACAACACGAGTTTACAGAAGAAGTATAGCAGCAATTTTCACAATTTTTGTGGTGATCTTCGAGTAGGAGAGAGACAAGAGAGAGAGTAGGGTGGTGATGGTGTCGTGGTGTGGTTGCGGAAGAAGGATAGTCGTGTGATATGGCGGTTGATCTTGGTTAGTAATCAATATCAACGAAGGTGAGTTTGCAAGTGTTGTTTTCGTTTGCTTTAGGATTTAAACAGAAAAAGATCAATTAGTAACTAGGTGGGTTTGATTGTTAAGTTGTGTTTGTTGTTGGTTCAAAATAGAAACGAATAGCCGAATAATCGTGTTGCAGTTTGTGGTGGTTTACATGATAATAATCAAAGTGGTTATGAGTTTTGGTTTGCAATCGAACAACAAGGTGAAAAAGTGTAACTCGTTGGTTCATGGTTTGAGAAAAAAATGGGTTTTGATAATGTGGGTTTGTGTTAGAAGATGGTTGTTTGATTACAGAGAAGTAAAAGGAAATGATAAGTGAGGTTGGGTTTGAGTAAGCATATAATATTGGTGAAGATGATAGAAGGTAGTCAGACAAGAAAAATAAAAAATAAAACGTTAAAAGCTGATATTGACCCTAAACTGAATTTGTTGTTACGTGATTAAATGGAATCGAATTGTACCAATTTGTAGACAGAAAGCAGATTCTAAAACAGTTTGATTGTAACTTGTAACAAATTTGTACGAATTCCTTGATTTTTATGTTTTATAATATAATTAATATTAATAATTAATAAATATAATAATAATAATTATATTAATAATATTAATAAATATTAATAATACTAATAATAATTATATTAATTATAATGATACTAAAGAATAATAATGATATTAACTATACAAATGATAATAATAATATTACTCATAATACTAATAATAATAATAATACTAATTATAATGATATAACAAAATTAATGTATCAACTCTAAAAAAAATATATTAATATTAATATTAATATTAATACTAATCTTAATAATGAAAGTAAATAATATAACATTTATTTTTAGATGGTACATAAATATATTAATATTACAATTTAGTAATCATGTAATATTTAATAATTATATATATATATATATATATATATATATATATATATATATATATATATATATATATATATATATATATATATATATATATATATATATTGAATATTTATTATTTGTACCTTACAATATAATAATTTATAAAAATCATATAGATAGATTCATAATAATACCATATATATATTTATATAATAATTTAGTTATTCTATTTATTATTTTACATTTTTAATTTCAATTGATTAGGTGTACATTATTAATTCACAATATTGTATATATTCTTAATTATATTTGTATAGGTATATATATATATATATATATATATATATATATATATATATATATATATATATATATATATATATATATATTTATATTTATTTACACACAATTGTTCGTGAATCGTTGAGGATAGTCTGAGGTTAAATGAATCTATGTAAACAGTTCAAAAATTTTGTGACTCATCATTAGAGACTTTGCTTATCTTGTCGAAATCATATAAAGATTTAAGTTTAAATTTGATCGAAAATTTCCGGGTCGTCACAGTACCTACCCGTTAAAGAAATTTTGTCCCAAAATTTGATTGGGGTCGTCATGACTAACAAGAAAAATGTTTTCATGACGAATATGAGTTGATAAATAGAGTCTTATCATTATGGATTAAGATAGATAAAGCGATTCGATGATGTGAAGCGTACGAGTGAAGCTATCACAAAAGAGTGAAAAGTTTCGTCTTAATTTTTGACGTAGTCACGATTGAATTCCGGAATTCAAGGGATTTAAAAGAAAATCTTGGAAATCTATAAGATCTGATTCTTCGGGATTTATGGAAATTAAGATCTCTATAAATAAATGCGATCATCTGCCTCAATTTCTCTGTCTGATACTCCCATTATAAGTTAACCTCTTCCGTCCCATTAATTTTTCACCACTTCAATACTTTCTTTCCTAATTCACATTTCCAAAGAGTTTGAAAATGCTTAATCCAGTTCTGATCCTTGTACTTATCCTGACTATCGTATCTGCCATTCTTCTTTTCCATCTACCACCGGAGGAATCTATTCACTTCTACTATTACTTTGGGGTCATAGTGTTTTTAATTCTCCGGTAACTTTATATGGCTATATGCATTGATATACATGGTTTGTAATTTATGTGTTTGTGATCGGCTTTATATTTTCCTTTATATTTCGAAGCTCTATGCTTTTGTTTTCTCTTCCCGACTTCAAGTCAAGCGAATAATGGTCCAGAATTCGTAGGTATGCAGTTTCGATTGATCATAATGTTCTAAGCATGAAGGAACGTAATAGCATGATTTAATTTGGTAAATTATCAGAATCACAGAGGATGGAACTATCAAGAATATATTTTCTTGATATGTTCAGAGGTTAAGTAGAATAAAAGAGTTATGTAACATGGCACATGATGATGGTAAGATCTGTGAATCATCATGTTCCAATAGAACTTTCAGCATGACTTACTGTAATATAATCACGTTGGCCAAGTGTCATTATATTATACTAAATCATGCTCAAATTCTTAACACTTCTCCAGAATTCATTTATAATTTATTCTTAATTTATACAGAATATTGAAAACTAAAATAGTTTTCAATATAATGTGATACAGATAGTACGAAGAGATAGATAATTTCAAAAAAGAATATTTATGAAAATATCTTCAGAAATATCGAAGATATTTATGATGATATTTTGGAAATTTCTAAGTTCGAAAGTTGATGAAGAAAAATTTTCCGCAAGATTTTAACATGACTTCAGAGCAAGATATTCTCTAAAGATTTCATCGGATTCAGAATTACCTGGATTCTTTGAATATAGGGTTTAGTCCTTGTATTTGTCCTTGGTCTCCTTCATGGTGTGCTCAATCCATTTTTCAGTACCAAATTTTCTATCGAGCGTTCCTAACACTCCCTTCTTTATCATTAAACTTTTGGCCGTTTAGACCACCTACAATTTTTATATTTTCTCTGCATTTAATGCTACGATATCTGAATCATCGGTTATCAATCCGAGGTGGTTTCAAGAGAATTGTGTTTTTAGATGATTAAACGTCGATTGTAATCGTCAAGATACAAAGGATGTTTAAGATGAAATCAAGTGGCAAACTTGAGAAAATATTTAACTGTAGTAGATGAAATTTATTTACGATCTTTTAAGTCAAAAAGTGTTGTAATTAATATTTCCTACTCATTAAATACTTTTTAATTGTCCAATTATAGTAGTCCAATAGTCCAATAGTTCAACTAAAACTAGTATGTTATAAGGAAATAGTCATACAGGAACAGTTAGCTAGGAACAGTTAGCTAAGATTTGTTTAGTATAGGTTTAAAGTTTTACATAGTTAATTAATTGGTTACTATTAAATTTTATTTTGTTCATTATTTTCTTCATTATGCCACTTGTCAAATCTTGATTTGGATTCTGATCGGTCAAAATCCGAATTATGAAATTGAATTTGATTAAAAATGGTTGTTCTTCGATGAACAAATATGTATGTGGATGTAGGTAGGATAGTTCAATGACTGTTGAATTAGAACTGAAGGATGTATAGTACTGCATGTTAATGTGAGATCTAAATATTCCTCAGGTATTACCTACCCGTTAAAATATCTTCACCATTAACAGTTTGTACAAAAGAATTTTTAATTACAATCTTTATAAAAATATACTTACATATATATTTTCTTCAGATATAATCATGGATTTAATGAGTCAATATAATATTAATCTCATTTGATCTACCATTTAGAACTAGAATATATAATCTCTAAAATATTAGAGATTACATAATTGACAGGTAGAATGAAGACAAACGATGTAGAACGATACGTAGAACGATGATTATACTCGAGGTATAGAATGAGATGTTGAGGTGTGTGTTGTTGAAATTTAGGTTATTGGTAGTACTAGTGTGGATGTTGGTTTGCTGTTGATGTCGGTGATGTTGCTGAAGCTGGTAGTTTTTGTACCATAATTTCCAAAGCTATTACTCGAGTGCGAAGCTCGTTGACTTCTACTATCACTCCAGGATGATTGTCAGTCAGAACGAGCGGATGAATAAGGTCTAGAATCGTAGATATTACGTAATCTTTGCTAATTATTATGGAATTGAAAGTGAAAATGATGGTTTGAACATGTTTTCCGGTAAGTGCTTCAGATTCTTTGCCAATAGGGCAATATGGTTGGTGGAAGGATCACTTCTTCGCATCTTCATTGATTAAGTTTAATTCGTACCCATTCCCAATTCATCCAGAATTGTTGATGGCTGATTGGTTGTTCCACCCCGGTTATACTGCTTTCGGAGCTCTGGTCAATATCCATGTTGGAATAGCTATCAGAATCCGAGGGACTTGTACTAGTGGTGAGTTCCATTTCGTACGATTAAATAAAGGATTTTTCGATAAAAAATAGATTATAGGTAGATTAGTACCCTGCAATACATAATTTACATATGCATATATAATACTAAAATTACATAAGTTACGGAGGAATCTACGGAAGCTGTCAGGCAAAGGGAACAATAACAGATACGCTAAGATATGAATTTATCTATACACTATCTATGCAATAGAGGCAGTAAGATGTGTCTAGAATTTTAAGGATGATAAGCAAGTAATTTTCGACACGAAATGATAAGCAAAACTTTTGACATGCAGACACGGTCAAAGTCCAGACCCACTAATGCATCTAAACAACTATCAGTTAGACACACTAATGCAAGACCTGGTTCGCTAAGACCACCACTCTGATACCAACTAAAAGGACCCGTTCATATACACTATAAACGATTCACAATAGTTGATTTCATTGCGAGGTATTTGACCTCTATATGATACATTTTACAAACATTGCATTCTTTTTTAAAAGAAAAAATTTCTTTACATCGAAAGTTGACGGCATGCATACCATTTCATAATATATCCAACTATAATTGACTTAATAATAATCTTGATGAACTCAACGACTCGAATGCAACGTCTTTTGAAATATTCCATGAATGACTCCAAGTAATATCTTTAAAATGAGCAAATGCACAGCGGAAGATTTCTTTCATACCTGAGAATAAACATGATTTAAAGTGTCAACCAAAAGGTTGGTGAGTTCATTAGTTTATCATAATCAATCATTTCCATCATTTTAATAGACCACAAGATTTCATATATTGACACGCGTAACTCGCGAATTAAAATTCATTCATATGGATTGAACACCTGGTAACCGACCTTAACAGGATGCATATAGAATATCTCCATCATTCCGGGACTCACATCGGACATGATAAATTGAAGTATTAAAGCATCCGTAACTCGGATGAGGCTTGTTGGGCCAAATAGATCTATCTTTAGGATTCGCGTTAATTGGTGGCAATTATCATAAACACCAATTCTTAGGCTACCAAGCTAAAAAAGGGCATATTTGGTTCAATAATCCAACCATAGAATGTAGTTTCGATCACTTGTGTCTATTTCGTAAAGCATTTATAAAAGCAGCGCATGTATTCTCAGTCCCAAAAATATATATTGCAAAAACATTTAAAAAGGGAGCAAATGAAACTCATAATACGATATTTTGTAGTAAAAATATGCATAAGACGGAACTGAACAATGCAAGGTTGATCTCGGATTCACGAACCTATATCAAGTATGTATATTAACACATATAATAATATTCAAATAAATATATTTTTGATATTAGTAATATACTTGTGATATTAAATTTAATATTAATAATTACTTAAATATTTTGATTTCATATATTTTATTAAATTATCAATATAATATATTATATACTTTGTTAATATATTTTTGAATAAATACTTAGTATTAATATTTTTAAATACTCATAATTTTTAATATGATAGTATTTTTAATAATTTCAAATTATATTAAAACGTAAATGAAGAAAAAGTATTTTATTAGTAAAAGTAGTATACTTATTATATATAATTCTATATATCTAATGTTTGTACCTAACTTATAATATCTATCTTTTTAGTTTAAGATCATAAAATATAGTTATATTTTATATACAAAATACATTTAAAACTAAAGTTATAGTTAGTAATGTTAATAATAATTATAATAATAATATTAGTAGTAGTAATAATAATAATAATAATAATAATAATAATAATAATAACAATAACAATAACAATAATAATAATAATAATATAATTGTAATAATAATAATGATATAATATTGATATTAATAATAATAATACTTATTTTAACAACAACAATAATAATAATAATAATAATAATAATAATAATAATAATAATAATAATAATAATAAAAATAGGATTAACAAGTATACTACCTTATAGAAATAGCCTCAAAAAAATAATGACGCAGCCTGGGCTCAAACTCGAGACCTCTCGCTTAACTGACTACACGCTAACCATTCCACCACCATTTCATTTCCGACTTAACCACTACGCTACTCCTTCTTTTCTGTTGTAACCCGTATTAAAATTTATATACCCATTTATTCTGTTTTTCCCTTTTCCTTCTTCTTCACCCCTAAAACAAATCGACCCGTGTACAAACTAAATCATAATAGAGAGTTTTTATCATCTATCATCATTAAATCAGTATCATCATCATCGTAACTTGTATCATCATGCTACTTTATAATCATATTATCATTATTCTCATAAAATATCATCATCATCGTCTAATCCATATCGGGACATCACCTAAAATTTTTCTTACGCTCGATCACAGTTTCTTCATAACAAAATCATAATCGTTATCAGTTCATGGACCAATAGAAAAACTGATCTTGGCCTAACATTAAAATAAGTCCACGGCCTGTTTTCAATGCAATTCGTCCATCGATATTTCCATGGATGCATTATCATAATCATCATTATGATCATTATTTACTTTATTAAAGTGTTAGCGTAAACTTCGTGCTAGTGGACCAGATGGATTATTTCATCACTTATTGTAAATCATCATCAATATAATTGTTACACTTCGGTGTCCACATTCCTTTGAATAATACCCCGTAATATCAATTTTAAATTAAATGGGTGGGGAATTTTCGGCTAATCAAGTAAAAATAAACCCATTTATTATCATAACATTCCCACTCTCAATATAAAAAGTCTCCCGTGTTCTTTCTTCGCGTTTTATAAGAAGTAGGAGATGAAGAGAGAGAGAGAGAGAGAGAGAGAGAGAGAGAGAGAGAGTAACAATTTGATGGAGGTGGTCTAGTGGTGTTGGAGGGCGGTTCTAATGGTGGTTGTGGTAAAGAAGTGGTGGGAGTTTCAAAACAGAAAAAGAATATGTGGTGATGGTAATTGTTGTTGGTTCAAAATAGAAACGAATAGCCGAATAATCGTGTTGCAGTTTGTGGTGGTTTACATGATAATAATCAAAGTGGTTATGAGTTTTGGTTTGCAATCGAACAACAAGGTGAAAAAGTGTAACTCGTTGGTTCATGGTTTGAGAAAAAAATGGGTTTTGATAATGTGAGTTTGTGTTAGAAGATGGTTGTTTGATTACAGAGAAGTAAAAGGAAATGATAAGTGAGGTTGGGTTTGAGTAAGCATATAATATTGGTGAAGATGATAGAAGGTAGTCAGACAAGAAAAATAAAAAATAAAACGTTAAAAGCTGATATTGAACCTAAACTGAATTTGTTGTTACGTGATTAAATGGAATCGAATTGTACCAATTTGTAGACAGAAAGCAGATTCTAAAACAGTTTGATTGTAACTTGTAACAAATTTGTACGAATTCCTTGTTTTTTTATGTTTTATAATATAATTAATATTAATAATTAATAAATATAATAATAATTATTATATTAATAATAATAATAAATATTAATAATACTAATAATAATTATATTAATTATAATGATACTAAAGAATAATATTGATATTAACTATACAAATGGTAATAATAATATTACTCATAATACTAATAATAATAATAATAATAATAATAATAATAATAATAATAATAATAATAATAATAATAATAATAATAATAATAATAATAATAATAATAATAATAATAATAATAATAATAATAATAATACTAATTATAATGATATAACAAAATTAATGTATCAACTCTAAAAAAAAAATATTAATATTAATACTAATATTAATAATGAAAGTAAATAATATAACATTTATTTTTAGATGGTACATTAATATATTAATATTACAATTTAGTAATCATGTAATATTTAATAATTATATAATACATACATATATATATATATATATATATATATATATATATATATATATATATATATATATATATATATATATATATATATATATATATATATATATATATATATATATAGAATATTTATTATTTGTACCTTACAATATAATAATTTATAAAAATCATATAGATAGATTCATAATAATACCATATATATTTATATAATAATTTAGTTATTCTATTTATTATTTTACATTTTTAATTTTAATTGATTAGGTGTACATTATTAATTCACAATATTGTATATATTCTTAATTATATTTGTATAGGTATATATATATATATATATATATATATATATATATATATATATATATATATATATATATATATATATATATATATATATATATATATATATATATATATATATATATATTTATACAAAATTGTTCGTGAATAGTTGAGAATAGTCTGAGGTTAAATGAATCTATGTAAACAGTTCAAAAATTTTTTGACTCATCATTACAGACTTTGCTTATCTTGTCGAAATCTGTCATAACCCGTCCTTAACCATAAGAACGAGTTAGATAACGTATGATTTCATTGCGAGGTATTGACCTCTATATGCGACATTTTTAAAAGAACAACTGCATTTATTTTACATTACAAACCATAACTCTTATATTAATACAAGCTTTAGACAATATAAGGATGATTATCGTTTAGCGATAATCTTAGACTTACAAACTTTACATGTGATGATAACAATACGATTTCTAGCATATTTTACATTACAATTCCTCGGATATGCAGTTTTATTTTTGACACAAATATGCATACTCAAGATCTTGCTTAAATTCAACATGTTGCAGCGGAAGCTTTTAGTTATCACCTGAGAATAGACATGCTTAAAACGTCAACATAAAGTTGGTGAGATATAGGTTTAATGCCGGCAGCGATATAAATATAGACCACAAGATTTCATATGTAAACATTTTAATAAGAATATTCTAAGTGGTTGAGCACTTGGTAACCATACTTAACATTTAATCACGTCGCATATTCCCTTTATTATGAAATCTTACTACACCGTACCAAGTGTAGTCACGAAACGAAGTACTGTGCAACCGTTGAATACTGGTCGTCCAGTCCGGTTGGGGTTGTCAGGCCCGATAGATCTATCAACAGGATTCGCGTTTACAATACCGCTGTAAATAATAGTTACCAAGCTACAGGGAAGTATGCCAGTGGTACAACTCAACGTAGAATATATTTTTCAGTTACTTGTGTCCATATCGTAAAACATAAAATACATGTATTCTCATCCCGAAATATTTAGAGTTTAAAAGTGGGACTATATACTCACTTTCGTCTTGAAGATATGTAATTTTGACTTGGTCTCCGATTGATATCACGAACCTATCCATATATAATATATCAATACCTTTTCTTTTTAAACAAACGTCACATATATATACTTATAATACTTTTAATACTTTTAATAATTCCTTAGTCCGTAGTTAGCAGTCCGATGTTAGTAATTCAATTTTAATGGTTCATTTTTAGGTGTTTAATAAACCCCCAATGAAATAAATAAAAACCCCCATCGTATATGTATTGGTCGAGATTAATCTTGACCCACGGTACCGGTGTTGTCAAATGACGTGTTGCGTACATAAAGTACCGGTGTTGTCAAATGACGTGTTGCGTACAATCATGGGATCTTATGATTAATCTTCTCGTATTGTTTACGAGTGATCCTGAACCATATAAAATTAAATTATGAGTACATATATATAAATTATCATGTTATTTTAAAAAGATGTGATTTATTTAATTTTCTCCAATTATTTTCGTAGCTAAACTAGTCTTAGATATCCGATCTCGTTTTGGTCATAGTTTCTTCATTACAACTCCGTTTTCGTTGATTCAACGTGCCACTTCCTTGGATCGAGTCCTTCTTTAAGAATATGAACTGTAAATACCTTAGTTTGTATTCAAAATCACAGGTCATAGGTCAAACTTTAGTGAAACTTATGAAGTTAATCATTTTCCATCATGTAAACAACCTTAAATGATTATTTTTCTAAAAATACTTATACTCTGAGTTAAATCATAAAATTTTTATGCGTTAACATATTCATAGTAAAAATCATTTTTCCAGAAAATAAACCTCCAATTCAAAGTTTAAGATGGTTTGTAATTATCCAACCCAAAACAGCCCCCGGTTACACTCCGACATCGTAAAAACAGTTTTTAAGGTGTTCTTTGAAAAACCAAGTTAAACCTTGTTAAATTAGCATATATTTAAGATATATTACAGGTCTTGAAGTATTTTAAAAGTTAAGTTAGAAGGATCTATTTAGTTTGCAAACAAGTTTGAAAACATTCAAACTATGTTCTTGTTGTTAAAATTTTATACCACAAAATAAGATAGCTATATATATATGAATCGAATAAGGTTATGAACATAGTTACTACCTCAAGTTCCTTGGACAAGGTTGCTGTAAAAGAGGAGTAAGAACCTAGAACCAAAAGGGTGATGGAATTGGATGAAAGATTGGAAGTAAGTTTGTGTTCTTGGAAGAATTCTTGAAGTGTTTTTGTAAGGGTTTTCTTATGGTGTTTAAAGCTTGTTTCTATGGCTAGATCTTCATGGTTTCTTGCTGAATGGTTATGGAGTTTAAGGCTCTTGAGAGTGTGTGTGTTTTTAGCTAAAGATTTGAAGTAAAAATGAATCAAAATGATGATCCCCCTAGCCTTTTAAAAACGTGAACCAAGGGAACCAAGACAAAATTTTAGGTTGTTATTTTGTGTAATTAGTCATACTATCTTACAAAAGTAATTACCTCTACCTTAGGGCAGTAACAAGGGCTAGTTAGGTGGTGATTTGATGTGTATATACCAATAGTAAATACGTATAGAAGCTAGGTATGATACGAGTACATGTACTCTAGATATACGTATAGAAATTTTGTGAAAAATGGAATGAGAATTCAAATATAGCTATCTTTTGTGAATATACTTATATTGTTTTATGTATTTAAGTCTTTAAAAGTGATTAAATACATTACATATACGATATATGTATAAACATTATATGTTATAAGTATTTATGTCAAATAACGTTACGTATGGTTATCGTTTTGAAAACTTAAATTAGTAGTTTCAAAATATACTTATAACTTATTGTTATTAATACAAAATGAGATATTAAAACATCCTTAGATCATGTTAAATATGTATATATACATATATATACACAAACGTATAATTATCATATGTTATATAGTTCGTGATATCATCGGTCAAACTAGACGGTCAAACGTTGTGTAAAACTCATTTCAAAAACATAAGTCTCAACAATTTGGATTGCTTATCATGTTGGTAAGGTTTAATTTATGTAAATATTAATCTTATAAGTATAGAACAATCGAAAAAGTGCGGGTCATTATAGTACCTACCCGTTAAATAAATTTCGTCCCGAAATTTAAAATTGTACCTATTTTGCGTCATCGGGAAACAAGTGTGGATACTTTTGTTTCATTTGATCCTCTCGTTCCTAAGTAAACTCGGGACCCCTTCGAGCATTCCAACGAACCTTAACGATCGGTATGTTGCTCTGCTTAAGCCGTTTAACTTCACGATCCATGATTTCGATTGGTTCTTCGATGAATTGTAGTTTCTCGTCGACATGGATTTCTTCAAGAGGAATGGTGAGGCCTTCCTTTGCAAGACACTTCTTAAGGTTTGAGACGTGAAAGGTATTATGTACTCCGGTGAGTTGTTGCGGTAACTCGAGTCGATAAGCTACCGGTCCAATGCGTTCGATGATCTTGAACGGGCCTACATATCTTGGGTTCAGTTTACCCCTTTTTCCAAAACGTATTACACCTTTCCATGGTGACACCTTTAACATAACCATGTCACCGATCTGAAACTCTAATGGTTTCCTTCGAACATCGGCGTAGCTCTTTTGGCGACTACGGGCTGTTTTCAATCTCTCCTTGATTTGTACTATCTTTTCAGTAGTTTCATGTATGATCTCGGGACCAGTTAATTGTCGATCTCCTACTTCATTCCAACAGATAGGAGATCTACACTTCCTTCCGTACAATGCTTCGAATGGTGCAGCTTTAATGCTCGCATGATAACTATTATTATACGAGAATTCTGCTAATGGTAGATACTTATCCCATCCGTTTCCAAAATCGATCACACATGCCCTGAGCATGTCTTCAAGAGTCTGAATTGTTCTTTCACTCTGCCCGTCCGTTTGCGGATGATATGCGGTACTCATATCCAAACGAGTTCCTAGTGCCTCTTGTAGTGATTGCCAGAACTTTGAGGTAAATCTACTATCACGATCAGATATAATGGAAATAGGTATTCCATGCCTTGAAACTATTTCCTTTATATATAATCGTAATAATTTCTCCATTCTATATGTTTCCTTTATAGGCAAGAAATGTGCAGATTTGGTAAGACGATCAACAATTACCCAAATGGTGTCGTATCCCCAGGCAGTCTTTGGTAACTTCGTGATGAAATCCATGGTAATACCGTCCCATTTCCATTCTGGAATTTCTGGTTGTTGAAGTAACCCTGACGGCTTCTGGTGTTCTGCTTTGACTTTGGAACAAGTTAAACACTCCCCAACATATGTTGCAACGTCTGTCTTTAAATTAGGCCACCAATAATGTGTCTTAAGATCTTGGTACATCTTTCCAACTCCAGGATGTATCGAATATCTTGTCTTATGTGCCTCGTTCAATATCAACTTCCTTAATCCACCCAACTTCGGTACACAAATACGATTTGCAAAATATCGAATTCCATCTTCCCGCATAACGAGTTGCTTCTCATACTTCTTCATTATTTCATTTCCTATATTTTCTTTAGTAAGTGCTTCTCGTTGAACTTATTTGATTTGTGAGTTGAGATTCATGCGAATTTTTATGTTCATCGCTCGTACTCGAATTGGTTCTCGTTCCTTTCTGCTTAGAGCGTCGGCCACCACGTTCGCTTTCCCGGGATGATAACGAATTTCACAATCATAGTCATTTATTAACTCAACCCACCTACGTTGCCTCATGTTCAGCTGTTTTTGATCGAAAATATGTTGAAGGCTTTTATGATCAGTAAACACAGTGCATTTAACCCCATACAAGTAGTGTCTCCATATCTTTAATGCAAACACGACTGCTCCCAGTTCTAGATCATGCGTCGTATAATTCCGCTCGTGAATCTTTAATTGTCGGGATGCGTATGCAATATATTTCTTCCGTTGCATAAGAACGCAACCAAAACCTTGTCGCGAAGCGTCACAATATATTTCAAAATCATCGTTCCCTTCTGGTAACGATAAAATAGGCGCCGTAGTCAACTTCTTTTTCAGTAATTGAAATGCACTCTCCTGCTCAGAAGTCCATTCATATTTCTTCCCTTTTTGCGTTAAAACTGTCAACGGCTTAGCTATTCGGGAAAAATCTTGAATAAACCTTCTATAATAACCGGCTAAACCCAAAAATTGGCGTATCTGCATTGGTGTCTTAGGAGTCTCCCATTTTTCGATGGCTTCAATTTTTGCTGGATCAACCTGAATTCCTTTGCTACTAACAACGTGGCCAAGAAATTGCACTTCTTTTAACCAGAAAGCACATTTAGAAAATTTAGCATATAGCTGTTCTTTTCTTAACAACTCTAATATCAACCTTAAATGCTGCTCATGATCTTGCTCACTCTTGGAATAGATAAGAATATCATCAATGAAAACGATAACAAACTTATCTAAATATGGACTACAAACTCGATTCATGAGGTCCATGAATACAGCTGGCGCATTCGTCAATCCAAACGGCATGACCAAAAATTCGTAATGACCGTAGCGTGTCCGAAAAGCAGTTTTCGGTATATCTTCTTCTTTGACACGTAATTGATGATAGCCCGATCTTAGGTCAATTTTCGAGTACACACATGATCCTTGGAGTTGATCAAATAAGTCGTCAATTCTCGGTAGTGGATACCGATTCTTGATAGTTAACTTATTTAATTCACGATAATCTATACACATTCGGAAAGATCCGTCTTTCTTCTTGACGAATAAAATTGGAGCTCCCCACGGTGAAGTACTTGGTCGTATGAATCCACGATCCAGTAATTCTTTTAACTGACTCTGAAGTTCTTTTAACTCGGACGGTGCAAGTCTATATGGAGCACGGGCAACCGGTGCAGCTCCTGGTACAAGATCTATTTGAAATTCTACAGATCTAAATGGAGGTAATCCCGGCAACTCTTCCGGAAATACTTCAGGAAAATCTCTTGCCACAGGCTCGTCATTGATGCACTTCTCTTTTTCTTTCTTTTCGACTTTATTAACATGTGCTAAGATAGCATAGCACCCTTTCTTCAAGCACTTTTGAGCTTTCAAATAACTAATGAGTTTTAGATTTGAGTTACCCTTCTCTCCATAAATCATTACTAGCGTTTTATCCTTACGAGGAATGCGAATTGCCTTCTTGGCGCACACAACTTCAGCTCCTATTTTGGACATCCAGTCCATGCCGATTATTACATCAAAACTTCCTAATTCTACGGGTATCAAATCAATCTTAAATGTTTCTCCGGCTAAATTTATTTTACAATCACGGCAAATTTTATCGGCTTTAATTAGTTTACCATTAGCTAACTCAATCATGTACTTAGCATCTAGAGGTAATGATGAACAATTCAATTTAGCGTGAAAGTCTCTACACACGTAACTTCTATCAGCACCAGTATCAAATATAATAGATGCGGATAAGTTATTAATGGTAAACGTACCCGTAACAAGCTCCGGGTCTTCACATGCCTCTCTAGCATTAATAACAAATGCTCTCCCACGTGCAGGTCCGATATTCTTCTCTGGATTCGGGCACTGGCTCTTATACTGACCTTGTTTTCCACACCCAAAACAAGTAATGGTAGCCAAAGCAGTTCTATTTGCATTGGTGGCAGGAGTCTTGGTACCATTTGTATTTGTAACGAGAGCCCTACAATCTTCAGCAAGATGACCCTTTCGATTACATTTGTTGCATACCACATTACAGTAACCAAAGTGATGTTTGTGGAATCGGTTGCATAAAGGATTTTGTCCTTTATAACCAAAGCTTAAACCACTACCCGCACCTTGCGTGTTTTCTTGTTTCTTAAAAGATTGTTGTTGGTTACCTCGATCATAATTTCCATTCCACTTTCTTTTGTTACCTGATACCTTCACATCAGTATTGGATACTTTCTTATCCATGATGACCTGATCCATTAGCTCGTTTGCCATGGTTATAGCTTCATGAATTGTCTTAGGTTTCGATGCTGTAACATTTGCCTTGACCTTTTTGGGCAAACCATCTTTGTACATTTCAATCTTCCGTTCTTCGGTTGGAACAAATTCAGGACATAGCAAAACTAATTCCATGAATCGCTGATTGTAGTTGGTGATTTCAGTACCAACAACCTTCAGGCTTCGTAATTCATCTTCCAACTTCCTAACCTCGTTCCTTGGACAATACTCGTTGATTAACATTGTTTTGAATTCTTCCCAAGGAGTATCATAAGCTACATCTCCTCCTACAGCCTTTACATAATTTTTCCACCACGTGAGTGCACTATCTTGTAAAGTACACGATGCATACTTGGTCATGTCCTTTTCAACACAACCACTGATTTTAAACATAGTCTCCATCTTTTCTATCCACCGGGTTAAACCGATCGGTCCTTCTGTTCCACTGAATGATGAGGGCTTGCAAGCTTGAAAAGTTTTGTAAGTGCACCCCACATGAGGATTTGGGTTAACTGCAGCACCTCTTGCAGCCTCGACCCATAACATTCTGTCGTTCACTCGCTGATTGATGAGTTCCAGGATTTCTTGTTCCGTCATTCGGTTCAATCGCGCCATATTCTTCTATAAGAATGAAAAGAAAATAATTATTCACATGGAATATTATAGATGTAGTGTATATTTACAGTACATTATAGCTTATTAATAATATGAACCAGGTATTATTATAAAAGCCTTTTCTTCTTATTAGCGTTTTATAATTATATCTAGGGTAGTACCTACCCGTTAATGTCCATACTTAATAGCTTAGTACAGAATCAATTACTACCATCTAAATAATACTTAACCATGGAAAATTATTGCATTTCACACTTCACTATTTTACATATGCTTATCTTACATCGAACATTAAACAAACCACACTAATAATATTATACAAAACATTATATGATCCCATGGTTTAATACGGCAGCGCATCGTTTGGTCTATTTTCTAGGACGTTTAGGTTCAAAGAATCGCTTAACGCTTATCCTGGCTGTCTGCCTATATTTTGGCTGTGGGACTGAAGAACTGGATGCCAGGATAGAACGAATAGGAATAGCAGGAATAGGGGTGGTAGTGTCTAGTGGAGTTGGTGCCACATCATCCTTACTAAACTCGGGATTTGAATTTTCTAATTCATTAGCCTTTCGTTTCTTTCCTAGTTCGAACTCGTCTTTTGTAATTTCCTGTATTTCTTCCTCGGGTTCACTTTCCTCCTCGGGTTCACTTTCCTCCTCGGGTTCACTTTCCGGGTTCTCTATAGTCGGTTCATCCGGAATTTGTGAGTCTTCCCCAAAGATATTATTTTCGTCATCGGATAGGTTAATGACTGGAACACCATCTGAAGATTCTGATTCGGAGTCGCTGAATGTGATAACAAGTTTTGAGCCCGACATCTATCACACAACAACTAACCCATTAGTACTACATAATATTTACATATAAATTTTAACCAACAATGATAAGCAATGGTTTTTAAATCAGACCCGGTCAAAGTCCAGACTTACTAATGTATCCTAACGACTTATCAGTTAGACACACTAATGCAAACCTGGTTCGCTAAGACCACCGCTCTGATACCACATGTCATAACCCGTCCTTAACCATAAGAACGAGTTAGATAACGTATGATTTCATTGAGAGGTATTGACCTCTATATGCGACATTTTTAAAAGAACAACTGCATTTATTTTACATTACAAACCATAACTCTTATATTAATACAAGCTTTAGACAATATAAAGATGATTATCGTTTAGCGATAATCTTAGACTTACAAACTTTACATGTGATGATAACAATACGATTTCTAGCATATTTTACATTACAATTCCTCGGATATGCAGTTTTATTTTTGACACAAATATGCATACTCAAGATCTTGCTTAAATTCAACATGTTGCAGCGGAAGCTTTTAGTTATCACCTGAGAATAGACATGCTTAAAACGTCAACATAAAGTTGGTGAGATATAGGTTTAATGCCGGCAGCGATATAAATATAGACCACAAGATTTCATATGTAAACATTTTAATAAGAATATTCTAAGTGGTTGAGCACTTGGTAACCATACTTAACATTTAATCACGTCGCATATTCCCTTTATTATGAAATCTTACTACACCGTACCAAGTGTAGTCACGAAACGAAGTACTGTGCAACCGTTGAATACTGGTCGTCCAGTCCGGTTGGGGTTGTCAGGCCCGATAGATCTATCAACAGGATTCGCGTTTACAATACCGCTGTAAATAATAGTTACCAAGCTACAGGGAAGTATGCCAGTGGTACAACTCAACGTAGAATATATTTTTCAGTTACTTGTGTCCATATCGTAAAACATAAAATACATGTATTCTCATCCCGAAATATTTAGAGTTTAAAAGTGGGACTATATACTCACTTTCGTCTTGAAGATATGTAATTTTGACTTGGTCTCCGATTGATATCACGAACCTATCCATATATAATATATCAATACCTTTTCTTTTTAAACAAACGTCACATATATATACTTATAATACTTTTAATACTTTTAATAATTCCTTAGTCCGTAGTTAGCAGTCCGATGTTAGTAATTCAATTTTAATGGTTCATTTTTAGGTGTTTAATAAACCCCCAATGAAATAAATAAAAACCCCCATCGTATATGTATTGGTCGAGATTAATCTTGACCCACGGTACCGGTGTTGTCAAATGACGTGTTGCGTACATAAAGTACCGGTGTTGTCAAATGACGTGTTGCGTACAATCATGGGATCTTATGATTAATCTTCTCGTATTGTTTACGGGTGATCCTGAACCATATAAAATTAAATTATGAGTACATATATATAAAATATCATGTTATTTTAAAAAGATGTGATTTATTTAATTTTCTCCAATTATTTTCGTAGCTAAACTAGTCTTAGATATCCGATCTCGTTTTGGTCATAGTTTCTTCGTTACAACTCCGTTTTCGTTGATTCAACTTGCCACTTCCTTGGATCGAGTCCTTCTTTAAGAATATGAACTGTAAATACCTTAGTTTGTATTCGAAATCACAGGTCATAGGTCAAACTTTAGTGAAACTTATGAAGTTAATCATTTTCCATCATGTAAACAACCTTAAATGATTATTTTTCTAAAAATACTTATACTCTGAGTTAAATCATAAAATTTTTATGCGTTAACATATTCATAGTAAAAATCATTTTTCCAGAAAATAAACCTCCAATTCAAAGTTTAAGATGGTTTGTAATTATCCAACCCAAAACAGCCCCCGGTTACACTCCGACGTCGTAAAAATAGTTTTTAAGGTGTTCTTTGAAAAACCAAGTTAAACCTTGTTAAATTAGCATATATTTAAGATATATTACAGGTCTTGAAGTATTTTAAAAGTTAAGTTAGAAGGATCTATTTAGTTTGCAAACAAGTTTGAAAACATTCAAACTATGTTCTTGTTGTTAAAATTTTATACCACAAAATAAGATAGCTATATATATATGAATCGAATAAGGTTATGAACATAGTTACTACCTCAAGTTCCTTGGACAAGGTTGCTGTAAAAGAGGAGTAAGAACCTAGAACCAAAAGGGTGATGGAATTGGATGAAAGATTGGAAGTAAGTTTGTGTTCTTGGAAGAATTCTTGAAGTGTTTTTGTAAGGGTTTTCTTATGGTGTTTAAAGCTTGTTTCTATGGCTAGATCTTCATGGTTTCTTGCTGAATGGTTATGGAGTTTAAGGCTCTTGAGAGTGTGTGTGTTTTTAGCTAAAGATTTGAAGTAAAAATGAATCAAAATGATGATCCCCCTAGCCTTTTAAAAACGTGAACCAAGGGAACCAAGACAAAATTTTAGGTTGTTATTTTGTGTAATTAGTCATACTATCTTACAAAAGTAATTACCTCTACCTTAGGGCAGTAACAAGGGCTAGTTAGGTGGTGATTTGATGTGTATATACCAATAGTAAATACGTATAGAAGCTAGGTATGATACGAGTACATGTACTCTAGATATACGTATAGAAATTTTGTGAAAAATGGAATGAGAATTCAAATATAGCTATCTTTTGTGAATATACTTATATTGTTTTATGTATTTAAGTCTCTAAAAGTGATTAAATACATTACATATACGATATATGTATAAACATTATATGTTATAAGTATTTATGTCAAATAACGTTACGTATGGTTATCGTTTTGAAAACTTAAATTAGTAGTTTCAAAATATACTTATAACTTATTGTTATTAATACAAAATGAGATATTAAAACATCCTTAGATCATGTTAAATATGTATATATACATATATATACACAAACGTATAATTATCATATGTTATATAGTTCGTGATATCATCGGTCAAACTAGACGGTCAAACGTTGTGTAAAACTCATTTCAAAAAAACATAAGTCTCAACAATTTGGATTGCTTATCATGTTGGTAAGGTTTAATTTATGTAAATATTAATCTTATAAGTATAGAACAATCGAAAAAGTGCGGGTCATTACAAAATCATATAAAGATTTAAGTTTAAATTTGATCGAAAATTTCCGGGTCGTCACAAACGCCTCCCTGAGCAGACCTCGGCTCACTATCCAGGTCATCAAAAGTTTCCTGAGCGACATTTAGCTGACGTTCCAGGCCTCTCCGATACCCAATTCAACAAACTCTGTCTTGATTGCCCCGGCACGAGTAAAAGGCTCGGCAACAACTGTGAAAATCAAAAAGTCATAAGACAAATTACAACAAAAAGTAAAGATGGGTCAAAAGAACAAGGCAATTACCCATGCCCCCTTTTCGTCTATAGCTGAAGAAGGTCTTGAATACTTCATGACCGTATGCCCCTCCGGCACATTTGGTCCCGGGGAGACCAATATCCGGCTGGCCTCCCGGGTCAACCAGGACACTCTCAACCTTGAGACGAAGAAAAAGCATCGGAACATAGGAACTGATAGAAGTATATGATAATGATTAAGGTACATCTCCCGCATTACTAATTTCCGATACAAATGGAACGTACCAAAGCAAGTGCCACTCCATAGTACGTGGAGAATCGATGCATAAATTAAGAACAGGGCAACCAAAAGTCGACCACGGTGATGGCCGCACCATAAAAGGCGACCACGCCCGCGGGAGGCCTTTGAGCTCGGTAAGTGGTGTCAGGACAAAGAGCCACCCGAGGCTGTAGAAAACACGAGCATGTTACGGTGGGTATTTGCTTTGATCACACAAACGAAAGCCAATGGGATTCACGGATGACTCCGCAGTTACAGTTACAAAATATCAAAATAAGTCACATAAGCAACGACAGAAAGAAAAGCAGTTCATCAAGCGTATGTGCCACCAATATCCTGTATAGAAGTTTATTTCAAGACAGAAGACAAACGCAGTTTATTTCATTACTAAGCACGAAAGCTACATGTATAAAAGCTGAAAACCCTAACAATCTATGGTTTCAGCACAAAAATATCATCAAATCTTATACAAACAAAAGGAAACCCTCGTATATGATCTGTCAAAGCTTACCCCCAAAAAAGAAGTGAAAATGGGCACATATATTGAAAGAAATCAAAAGATCTCAACGAGCAATCACTAACATGGCCCGGCTGGTATTGGGAAGATCGCAAGACAGACAAATGTCCGATAGCCCCACGGGTCGTAATTCGAGTTTCAAAATCAACCGAAAGCACAAGAAACAACTTTCGTTCGTAAGAGATGCGCATAGCACATCGTTATCCGAGCACAAACGAATCGTATTCCTCGAGTCCGGAAGATCCAACAACGCAGCGACCAATCGGATGACATAAGATACATCGAACGACCATCGGCGTTCGGTAATTTCCAATCTATCCGCAGTTGAGGGCGGAATACGTTTGAAAAAATTCAAAGATTAGCAACAAATCTTCAAATCCAAACCGAAGCCTGAAACATAACAACAAACAGCAATAAGAAGGCCGCACAAGAAGAGAAGATAGAAAAACACAAACACAAACACTTACCAATACCGTGAGTAATATGCCTCAGCGAATAACGGCAAACCCATCTTTCGAGCATCAACAACAACAACAACATCAATGATTAATCAAGCAAAGGGGTTATTCATAACATCGAAAGGCAATTTTCGAAGGCTGAGAATTTATAAAGTGAAGCAGTGTTGAAAACACAAATGTAGAATAGTTGGAAGTAAAAAAGTGAAAAACTTAGGAGAAAAGCGAAGCTATTTATAGCTACAAAGTAAACAAGAAGCAATGATGAAAGTGGCATACAATTGTGTCTTGGAAACTGTTTCAAGATATCGATAAACGGAACGTAATCACTAAAAATGACACAGTTGCAAAGAAAAATGTCTTTTTCAGGAGACATACGCATTTAATGCACGTCCACTCAAGCGCTTGGCACAATTTCCTAAGTTTGGCGACGGTAACCGTTCCGGCTACCACCACCAAACTGGGGAACTTAATGATACGCATAACAATCCGTCTCAAAAATAGGCAAGCATCTCGGCAAAGATCCTACTCGGCACCGCACGTCCCGGAATACGGACCCTTATCCGGCGACATCTCAGTATCTTTACCACGCCGGGAGAATGGCTAGACTGAAAGCTCGGATGACATACACGTAACCGACATCATGCAGCCAGTCATGATAACTATAACCGTGAAGAAACACTTGAACAAATAGAAAGGAAAACCTTCCCGGCTAGACTGAGAGCACCGTGATGCCTTCCCGGAACCATCATGCCGTCAGTATCGTCACGACATTGAAACTCGACACAAGGATACTCTCCCGGGACAAACACGACGTCCCGAAGAAAGTACATTATCCCGAAGCAGACACTTCATCCCGGAACGAGTACTTGACAACGGAACAAGCATACAAGCAAGTTGCATGCCACGTCCGCCCGCGAATCAAGGGAAGTTTGTTAGGATCTGTTATTCCCATAAAAAGGACAGGTACCACGTCACCTCTCGGCATTGACAAAGTTTGTTACAACCATGAAAGGGACATGTGCCACATCACCATTCCCTCTAAAAACATCTATAAATACGTGAGCAAGATCACCAATCACACAATACTGGATGTATTAATGTTACTCTGCCCAAATCAATTGAGATAGCATTACTCCAGTCGTTAAAACCAATTCCGGTCGGTGTTCCGATCATCGTCGGAATTAATCCTCGCTCTTAGATATTAACTTATTCTATTCCGATCGAATAAGGTTAATTCAATCGATTGTTTTACGCCCTTGGAATCCAGATTTCAAATCGGGGATCACACAATTATTGGAGTTAAAACATTCGACTTACTATTTTTCCCAAATCAAGCACTCAAACCCGAAATTTATTCATACTAGATGATTTTGGTTTGATCAGTATAGTTGGTTAATTGAATGTTTAAAAAAAAGACGTGATATTACACATTAATTTTTTATCTATACATATTTTTTATCATAAAATTGCCAATAATATTTTAAGTTCATCTATAGAGTTAAACTTATGTATTATTATAACACATATTATAAGTAATGGTTTAATAGTAAATTAAGTTTAGAGAGATAAAAAAAATAATGTGTATCACCTCTTAACAAACATGTTGATTTAAAAAAACAATTGAGGCTAAAATAATCCCTAAGTAAGTCCCACGTGCAGAACACGCGAGAGATGGATGGGATAATTTCATCCATTTATATTTCCATCTTTCTTGTTATCTTTTTTCCTTCTACCCATTCACCCATCTGGTACACCTGCTACTACTTTCACAGTTTCAGTCACCATCTTCTAGTACCCTTTAATATTTTAAGAAAAAACTAATTTTTCAACTCTATTTTACTGGAACACATCTTCAACCTATCATATCTCATTATTTCTTTCTTTCATGTCCATATAATTACACATACTATTACAAATTTAAAATGCTCAAATCAAATTTATACGGAGTACCTAAAAAGTAAGCTTTAGTGATGATTTCGATAAAAAATATTACTTTAGAACCACAAATTTATAGCTACTAATTTAAACAAATGTCAATAGTACTTCAAGTGATTCAATCGGATACTGACGGAGCCCGATGCAGTTGAGGCGGTATTGGGTTACGTTAATGGTAAATGGTGTACGAGTTACAGGTAGATAAATTGCGGATTACCTATGGGTAATGGTGGAATTTATGATTTATGTTGGTCTTGATTTTGTTTTGGGCTTTTGATTTAGATCTGAGTTTTGGAGTTCTGGGTTTTCATATGAATAAAAACAGATAATATAGGGAAGTTAAAAAAACTTAAAATCAAAAATAAGTAGTACAATGACTCTTTTGCCCTGTGAACAGTGCCCAGCTCATCCCAATTAGTATTAGTGATACTAATTTAAACAAATGTCAATAGTACTTCAAGTGATTCAATCGGATACTGACGGAGCCCGATGCAGTTGAGGCGGTATTGGGTTACGTTAATGGTAAATGGTGTACGAGTTACAGGTAGATAAATTGCGGATTACCTATGGGTAATGGTGGAATTTATGATTTATGTTGGTCTTGATTTTGTTTTGGGCTTTTGATTTAGATCTGAGTTTTGGAGTTCTGGGTTTTCATATGAATAAAAACAGATAATATAGGGAAGTTAAAAAAACTTAGAATCAAAAATAAGTAGTACAATGACTCTTTTGCCCTGTGAACAGTGCCCAGCTCATCCCAATTAGTATTAGTGATAATAATTTAATACCATAAAATCAAAATCAATAATCAAATTAATTGTAGTAATTATCTTAGGTATATATATATATATATATATATATATATATATATATATATATATATATATATATATATATATATATATATATATATATATATATAGGGAGTGAATCCATGAAGAACTTGTAGGGATAGAACTTAGAGAATTCACATATTCACCTACCATATGCACCTTATCTTTGAAAAAAAAATTCGGGAAAAAAATTACGAATTAAAAAAAAAAAGAATTTTTGAATTTTTTTTTTATAATTCCACGTTAGCACATACTGACACGTGTCAGTCTGTGTGGCACATACTCAGCCACATGTCAGTCTTTGTGGCACAGACTGGGCCACATGTCAAAGTCTGCGCTGACGTAGATTAAAAAAAATAAAAAAGAAAAAGTTTTTTTTTAATTTTTAAATTTTTTTTTTAAAATTTAAAAAAAAGTTTAATTTCTTCTACATCTAATAGGTGTATTTGGTAGGTGGATGTGCATAATATGTAAGTTCTCTATGTTCTCTCCCTACCAAAGTTCTTAATGGATCCTCTATATATATGTAAATATATATATATATATATATATATATATATATATATATATATATATATGTATATATATATATATGTATATATATGTATATATACATATACATATATATATATATGTATATATATATGTATATATGTAAATATACATATATATATATATGTATATATACATATGTGTGTGTGTGTGTGTGTGTGACATCCCAAATAAATAAGATGCAAGAAAATAAAAACTCAGAGTGTGTTTGTGTGTGAGTGGCGACCCAAACAAGGAAGAAGGAGAAATCCTCCATTGGAAGATTTGAAAACATGCAAGTGAAAATTCAAGTAGTTTAGAGTGCCTTAATCATTGTAGCAAGTTGCAAATCTTCAATTCCTTCTTCATTTAAGCAATTAGGGTTCTTAAACTCTAAGAATAAAGGTGCTAATCAGGACAAATGAACTCCAAGCGAACAAGGAATCTCGTTTAACCAAGGTGAGTTTATAGGGGGTAATTTGGGCGGGTCAAAAGTGACTTAGTGTTCCCAGATTGCATCCGTGCAAGAGGGTAACGACTAAGTGCACTAGATGGATAACTTAGATAGGATTATTAGGCATGCCTAATAATTCTATCTATGGTATATGATTAGCTTATGCAAGGTCATCAAGCTTTCTTAATGATCTTGTCTATGGTATGACTTAGCTTAGACACTTTGGGTGTCTATGTATCTATGCATTGTGATTGAGTTTAGCTTAGGCATATGTGTATGCCTATGGTCATGTTTAGCTTAGACATAATTACTAGGATTAACCTTAGTAAGTTATGTTTATGGTAAGAAATGGAGTCGGATCCGATAGTAAGTAGACAACCTTCGGGTTGGAAAGGTTAAGCGATGTATTGTTTATGTTTAATGTTATGCGTTCCTTTATTCACCTATAACTCACTAAGCATGAAAGCTTACCCCCATGTTGTGTTTATGTTTTAATAGGAACGAAAGGACACCGTGAAGGTAAGTAGCCGATTTGAGGATAGCGGAGCATTGCTCATATAGTAAGTGGTAGTGCAAGTCCCTATTTTGAATCTAGCTCTATTGATACCGCTTATCGATGCTAAAACTTTTGTACTCATAAACTATGTTTCTTTTGAGAATTGGGACCAAATATTATGTTTAAGATGTGTAAACGTATCGTTCATGACTAAATGATGTTTGTAATGTTTAATGATGTAAGAAACTGTTTTGACTAAGTTTGATTATGTATTATGTTGTTAAAATGGTGTTGGGTAAGGAAGAAGTGGTGAAATTGCGATTTATAAAGCAAGTTAAAGTTCAGTACCAGCAACGGCACAGGGTCGCGCCGCGACCCCATTTGCCGCGTCATGCCTATTGGCGTGTTTTGAAATCAGGTGAACTGGAAAACTGATCTGAAATCCTTCGATGGGTTGCGCCGCGCCCAGGATAGCCGCGCCGCGGCATAACACTGGGCTGGGTGGTCAACTTAAATTAAAAAAAATAAACATTCTTATCGATTTTAGAGCGTTAAACGTTGGTATCAGAGCTATGGTTTAAGGGACTTGGATAATCCACTATAGGGATTATCTAGGCTTAAACCATCATTGATAGAAGATAAGCGGTCTAGGATTTGCATGATAGATAAGTTTAAAGGGTTATGCCATGCTCCCTATGAAAGAGTTTATTGACGAGACTTATAGTATGATACTAAGAGTGAGAATGATTTGAACAAAGAGTATGATGCTCATTAACCACGAGTCATAAATGATCAAGTGCGTAATACGATGGTGTAATGACGACCGGCCATCGCCGTTACATCATTTTAGTACACATGAACATCTACTATGGTCATGATGAAATGAGTTGGGAATTAATTGGTCACTTGAGTTATATTCAATTGTTGATCTATGTGTTTGAACTAATGGGTTGGACGTATTATTTCAGAATGGCTATTGTATCTCCTAATAGAGGCAATGAAGAGGATGATGAGTATGTCCACACTCCGTCAATGGAGTCTGTCGAAGACTCGCAATCTGAATCTGATGAAATTACAATGGCAAATGATCTTTCGGGGCAAATAGGGCAAGCCTTGGTGCGATACACCCCAACTCTTCTAGAAAAGATAAAGAAGTTGATTAATGAACAATTAGATGAAAAGTTAAAGACTCTTATGATGAATAATTGCATGTTAAGAGGTGAAGGGGGAAGTGGGGTAAGGCAAGAGGAAGTAGAAGTCCCGAAAAAGAGGATGAGCGTTTTGAATTCAAGAATTTTGCAAATTGTCATCCACTGAAATTTCATGGTAAAGTTGATCCGATTGTTAGTCAAAGGTGGATCGACGAGATAGAAGAAACTTTCATGTTGTGTGAATGTCCCGAACACTTAAAGGTAATTTACGCGGCACACCAAATGAAGGGAAGTGGTTATGAATGGTGGAATTTTATAGTTAAGTCACATGGATGGAATGTGGCGACAAGTTTTATGTGGGAAAAGTTTCGTGAAATGTTTATGGATCAATTTGCTCCACCCGCCGAAGTTAGTAGGTTAAAGTCCGAATTCATGAATATTGAACATGGGAGTAAATCCGTGATCGAGTTCAATGCCGAGTTTAATGATAAGTCCCGTTTCTGCCCGAATTTTGTCTCAAGTCCTAAGTTGATGATGGATCACTATCATGAGAAGTTAAATCCCGAAATAATTGAGTTTATTAATAAGGGTACGTATAAGACCTTATTCGAAATGATGAACAGGGCTCTTGTTAGGGAACATGAACTTAAGAAGAAAGCCGCGTTTAAACGAAAGTTGGATCAAGATACAAGGTCGATGCAAAATATGAGCCCGAAGAAAAGTAAGTTTAATTCTGAGTCCCCACACAAATCAAAAGGGGGTTTCACGCTGGGGAAGGGTGGTGGTAAAGAAGTAAAAACGTGTAATAGGTGTGGTAAAAATCATACGGGCGAGTGTAAAGCGGGTACTACCAATTGTTATTCATGTGGGAAACCGGGTCATAGAGCCGCCGAATGTCCTAAGAAAGGAAAACAGTGTTATTATTGTTTCGAAAAGGGTCATTTTCAAGCTGAATACCCGGAGTATAAGAAGGATTTAGCAAGTGGTGGTGTTAAGAAGGAGGTTAAAACAGAACCAAAGACAAGTGATAACCGACCAAGAGCTCGAGCTCATCAGATTACCGTTCTCGAAGCGAAGGAATCCTAAAATGTGGTGTCAGGTACCTTTATTGTAAACTCTTTACCTGCGCATGTTTTGTTTGATTCCGGTGCTACGCGGTCGTTAGTTTCTTATTCTTTTTGTAAACATTTTGACATGACCCCAAGTATGTTAGAGCATCCTTTAGAGGTAGAGATAGCAGACAATAAAACCGTTATGGTATATAGTGTCATTAAGGGATGTGAAATTGTTTTGGATAATGAGAATTTACTATAGATTTAATACCCATGCATATGGGAGAATTTCAAGTAATTATAGGTATCGATTGGCTAGATTGTCAATGAAGGAATAATATTATGTCGAAAGAAAATTGTATTAGTTCAAGCACCAAGTGGAAAGGCTATTTGGATTTTTGGGGAACGGGCTAGACGTGCTATTCCTATATGTACGTATGCTAGAGCCAAATGATTTTTTGTCCCATAGGTGTTTTGCATTTCTAGCACATGTGATCGATGATTTAAAGAAGGTTTTTGGGATAAATGATGTACCGGTAGTTAATGAGTTTCCGGATGTGTTTTCGGATGAATTTCCAGGTGTTCCTCCCGAATGAGAAATAGAGTTTCGAATAGATTTGATTCCCGGAGCCACGCCAATTGCCAAAGCACCATATCGACTAGCTCTATCGGAAATGAGGGAAATGATGACTCAACTACAAGATTTGATAGATAAAGGTTTTATACGTCCTAGTAGCTCACCGTGGGGAGCTCCGATTTTCTTTGTGAAAAAGAATGATGGAACAATGAGAATGTGTATCGATTATCGTGAATTGAATAAAGTTACTATTAAGA
Organism: Rutidosis leptorrhynchoides; assembly: GCF_046630445.1. Lineage (NCBI taxonomy): Eukaryota > Viridiplantae > Streptophyta > Magnoliopsida > Asterales > Asteraceae > Rutidosis > Rutidosis leptorrhynchoides. The sequence continues at coordinate 185,009,562 of NC_092340.1, read as the reverse complement.
ATAAATATCCATTGCCGAGGATAAATGACTTATTTGATCAATTATAAGGGGCATGTTTCTTTTCAAAGATAGATCTAAGGTCGGGTTATCATCAATTAAAGGTGAAGGAGGAGGATATCTCTAAAACTGCTTTTCATACTAGATATGATCATTATGAATTCGTGGTAATGCCTTTTGGGTTAACTAATGCTCCGGCCGTGTTTATGGATTTGATGAATAGGGTGTGTCGACCGATGCTTGATAGGTTTGTGATTGTATTCATTGACAATATTTTAGTATATTCTAAAAGGGAAGAGAAGCATGCGGTGCATTTACGACAAGTGCTAGAAACTTTAAGGAAAGAAAATTTGTTCGCTAAGTTCTCTAAGTGTGAGTTTTGGCTTCGTGAAGTTCAATTTTTAGGACATGTCATTAATAAGAAGGGTATTTGTGTTGATCCGACGAAGATTGAAGCGATAATGAGATGGGAATCGCCTATGAATCCCACCGAAGTTAGAAGTTTTCTAGGCTTAGCGGGGTATTATCGGCGGTTCATACAAGATTTTTCTAGGATAGCCACCCCACTCACAAAGTTAACCCGTAAGAATGTGCAATGGAAATGGGAAGAAAAGCAAGAACAAGCATTTCAACTACTTAAAGAGAAACTTGTTCAAGCTCCTATACTAGTCTTACGGGAAGGGAATGAGAATATGACGGTTTATTGTGATGCTTCTAAGAAAGGTTTAGGATGTATGCTAATGCAAAATGCGAAAGTCATAGCTTTTGCTTCTCGAAAATTGAAAATACATGAAAAACGTTATCCCACCCATGGTCTAGAATTAACGGCCGTAGTCTTTGCTTTGAAAATATGGAGTCATTATCTTTATGGTGTAAAGTTCTCTATTTATACCGATCATAAGAACTTAAAGTACGTGTTCGATCAAAGAGATGTGAATGATAGGCAAAGGAGAGGGCTCGACTTGGTGAAAGATTACGATTGTGAAATTTTGTACCACCCCGGGAAGGCTAATGTGGTGGCGAATGCTCTTAGTAGGAAGTCGAGCCACCAACCAATTAAGGTAACGAGTTTAGTCATGGTAATATCACCCCAAATATTCGATTGTATCCGAGTGGTGCAAGATGAAGCATTAACCCTCGAAAACATGAGGAAAGAAAGGATCAAAGGGCAAGTTAATGATTTTATAGTAGATTCCCGTGGTCGAAGGCTTAGATATGGAAGAATTTGGGTACGTTTACAGAGTGGTGCTAGAAGTGAGCTCCTTGACTTAGCTCACAAATCTAAGTATTCGATTCACCCCGGTGCTACGAAAATGTATAGGGACCTAAGGAAAGACTATTGGTGGCCAGGAATGAAGAGAGATATAGTAAAGTATGTTCATAAGTGGCTCACTTACCTCCAGATAAAGGCCGATCATCAAATGCCGTATGGTAAACTTCAACCATTAGAGGTACCGGAATGGAAATGAGAGCATATCACGATGGATTTAGTGACTAAGTTGCCTAAGACCCCTCGGCAACACGACTCCATTTGGGTTATTGTTGATAGATTGACTAAGAGTGCGTTATTTTTGGCAATAAGAGAAGCTTCATCATCGGAAACCATGTCTAAATTATATATGAAGGAGGTTGTTGCAAGACATGGAGTGCCGGTTTCAATTGTTTCGGACCGTGACACCCGATTTACCTCGCGATATTGGAGGAAGTTTCAAGAAGAAATGGGCACCAAGTTGCATGTAAGCACCGCGTTTCACCCACAAACGGATGATCAAAGTGAGCGGACCATCCAAACTCTTGAGGATATGTTGATAGCGTGTGTCATTGATTTTGATGGTAGTTGGGATGCTCACCTACCTTTAGCTGAATTTTCGTACAATAATAGTTATCATTCTACCATCGAAATGACACCTTATGAGATGTTGTATGGGCGAAAGTATAGAACCCCGATATGTTGGGGTGAAGTGGGTCAAAGGGAATTAGGAAGCACAGAAGTAGTGCAACAAACAACCGAAATGATAGATCAAATTCGTGAAAGAATGAAAGTGGCACAAGATCGACAAAAGTCATATGCGGATAAAAGTAGGAAGCTGATAGAATTTCAAGTGGGTGATAAGGTGATGCTTAAGGTTTTCCCGTGGAAGGGCATAATTCATTTTCGAAAAAGGGGAAAATTGGGTCCAAAATTTGTGGGACCATTTGAGATAGTTGCGAGAGTCGAAAAGGTAGCTTACTGATTGGCCTTGCCCGATGAATTGAGTAACATACATGACACGTTTCACGTGTCACAATTAAGAAAGTGTTTGGCGGATGAATCAACGTATGTTCCACTAAATCAGATTGAGGTTGACGACAAGTTAAGATATGCGGAAAAGCCAATAAAGATTTTGGATCAAAAGGTTAAGAAATTAAGAAATAAGTCGGTGATATTTTTGAAAGTTCTATGGCAATTTAGAAAGGGTTCCGAATGTACATGGGAACCCGAAGAATGGCTTATGAAGTATTATCTATCGTTGCACCAAGAATGGTTCGCGAGGACGCGAACAATCTAACAGGTGGAGAGTTGTAACATCCCAAATAAATAAGATGCAAGAAAATAAAAACTCAGAATGTGTTTGTGTGTGAGTGGCGACCCAAACAAAGAAGAAGGAGAAATCCTCCATTGGAAGATTTGAAAACATGCAAGTGAAAATTCAAGTAGTTTAGAGTGCCTTAATCATTGTAGCAAGTTGCAAATCTTCAATTCCTTCTTCATTTGAGCAATTAGGGTTCTTAAACTCTAAGAATAAAGGTGCTATCAACACAAAGGAACTCCAAGCGAACAAGGAATCTCATTTAACCAAGGTGAGTTTATAGGGGGTAATTTGGTCTGGTCAAGAGTGACTTAGTGTTCCAGGATTGCATCCGTGCAAGAGAGTGACGATTAAGTGCACTAGATGGATAGCTTAGATAGGATTATTAGGCATGCCTAGTAATTCTATCTATGGTAGATGATTAGTTTAGGCAAGGTCATCAAGCTTGCGTAATGATCTTGTCTATGGTATGACTTAGCTTATACACTTTGGGTGTCTATGTATCTATGCATTGTGATTGAGTTTAGCTTAGGCATATGTGTATGCCTATGGTCATGTTTAGCTTAGACATAATTACTAGGATTGACCTTAGTAAGTTATGTCTATGGTAAGAAATGGAGTCGGATCCGATAGTAAGTAGACAACCTTCGGGTTGGAAATGTTAAGCGATGTATTGTTTATGTTTAATGTTATACGTTCCTTTATTCACCTATAACTAGCTAAGCATGAAAGCTTACCCCCATGTTGTGTTTATGTTTTAATAGGAATGAAAGGACACCGTGAAGGTAAGGAGCCGATTTGAGGATAGCGGAGCACTGGTCATATAGTAAGTGGTAGTGCAAGTCCCTATTTTGAATCTAGCTATAATGATACCGCTTATCGACGCTAAAACTTTTGTACTTATAACTATGTTTCTTTTGAGAATTGGGACCAAATATTATGTTTAAGATGTGTAAACATATCGTTCATGACTAAATGATGTTTGTAATGTTTAATGATGTAAGAAACTGTTTTGACTAAGTTTGATTATGTATTATGTTGTTAAAATGGTGTTGGGTAAGGAAGAAGTGGTGAAATTGTGATTTATAAAGCAAGTTAAAGTTCAGTACCAGCGACATCACAGGGCCACACCACGAACCCATTTGCCGCGCCGCGCCTATTGGCGTGTTTTGAAATCAGGAGAACTGGAAAACTTATCTGAAATCCTTCGATGGGCCGTGCCGCGCCTAAGATAGCCGCGCCGCGGCATAACACTGGGCTGGGTGGTCAACTTATATTAAAAAAAAATTATTTCTTATCGATTTTAGAGAGTTAATATATATATATATATATATATATATATATATATATATATATATATATATATATATATATATATATATATATATATATATATATATATATATATATATATATATATATATATATATATATATATATATATAGGGGATATCATGGGATAAGTGACTTTTTTGAGATAAGGGGATAAGTAAAATGATATTTTTATATCTTATACATTAGAGCTCCAATTGAAAAAAATTTTTTCGTGATCTACTGACATTGTGTAGATTCATAAAATTTTTTAATTTTTTTTTTAACAGGCGCTTAAAATGCATCTGATGCATGTTAACATTTTTTGAGGTTTTTTGAGTTTTTTTTTAGGATTTAGCCCCATTTAGAGTTTAGGGTTTAGGGGTTAGGGGTTAGGGGTTAGGCCCTAAACCCCAAACCCTAACCCCTAAACCCTACACTCTAAACAGTTCGTTTAAAAACTCGTTCTAAAACCCTAATTTCTAAACCCTAATTACTAAACCCTAAACACTGTTTTTTTTTTTAATCAAAAGTCATTTTTTCTTTGTTTTTTGTTAAGATGCATCTGCTGCATAAAGGCTGTTAACATGCATCAAACAGCGGATTGTGACGACCCGAAAATTTCTGATCAAATTTAAACTTAATCTTTATATGATTTCGACACGATAAGAAAAGTCTGTTAGGTTCAGTCTCAAAAATTTTGAACTTTTTCATATATGCAATTACCCTTCAACTATCTCTGACGATTCACGAACCATTAATTGTAAATAAATGTGTATATATATATATATAAATATAAATATATGTATATAATAATTAAAAATAATAATATACGATTTAATCGTTAGAAATGAAAATATAAAATAAAATACAATATAATTAAATTGTTATTAAAATAAATCTATATATATATATATATATATATATATATATATATATATATATATATATATAGTACATCAGATATAATTATTTAGTAATTGTAATACTCGTTGGACGTTTTGACTATTATTTAAGGAAGTTTAATTCGAACTTATATGATTTTAAAATAAACGGTAATCCGAAAATGAGTTCTATAAATTTTAGACTTACTAAAAATGTATTTAGGATCTTGTTATTAAATTTTAGCACTTATTATATTTTACCTGGAATCGAGCGCGGACAGTGATGTAATTTTTATTTAGTAGTTAATAACCGAATTTCATACCATAACGAATGAAATAAATAAATATAATTACCATAAAAATTTGGAATTTATCTGAGTACTTTTTATTCGCCCCGGATTTAACAATGGACTACGAAATAATATCCCAATAAAACTGTCGGTAGAATGAAAACAAAGTGACAGCCATATTTTCTCTAACTCACACGTTTTTTTAAAAGATTGGTTATGATAATTCACTTAAATTATATTTAATTATACAGGTGATTGAAATTACCTATTTTTGATTGATTTCTTTTGAAACTTTAACCATACATATATACATATGCATAGCTCGGCTTATATGGATATAATATATAACTTCTTTGACTCCTGCCATCCTCACACCTACAACCCTTTTTCCTATAAGACAAATCACCATCTCTGTGAATTGTTGTGTTTAACGAAAGTCACCGGCCTTCATCAAACCATTAACCATCACCATTAACATCGACACCTTCAAAACCCACTACATAAACTGCTATTTTGTTGTTTCTGTTTCAGACCATAGTATCACACCAATCCTCACTCAACCATCACCAAACACTATCGAAGTAATAACCTGCAACTTCTCATGTTTTCTATTCGACCAACATGAGACCCGAACACCACCATCATAATCAAATCATCAACATAACACCTTTGGTTTTCTTACATCTGTAACAACTACTATGCGTACATGTTCTACTTCTAATTGTACGATAACTATTAAACCATTATCACTGCTCTTTAGTTTCTTCTATCTGTTTGAAAACCATCAAAGCCATCACTATAAACTGCTGCTACGTATTACCCCTTGAACGCAGCTGGACACCGGCATAAACCAACACCTTGCTACACCTTCAGTTATTCGCTGTTGAGCTATTGATGATGTCTGATGGCAGCCGTAACCGCCACCATCATTTAAAACCCACCTTAAAAACTCCAACCGCTGCAAACCACTACACCACCATCACAGCTCCTGCTGCTGTTCTCCTGTCCAAGCACCACCCACAATCACACCATAAACCTGACAATAACTTACTCGAAATAGTTGATATTTTTTGTTTCTAATTTACTTCGAGTACCACAACAATCACCACCTTACCCTCTTCATCTCACCACCACTAACCACCACCTATTGTCGCTATTGTTTGCTGTTTCTTGAATCACCACAGCAACCCATCAACACTAAAACACCATCTCCAACACCTGCAACAATCATTTTTCTATTTTGATTCAGGACAACAACATCACAACAACAAACCTGCAACCATGAATTGCTGTCACTATTACGCTGCTGGTTCCTTCTGTTTTCTTGCTTACCTCGAACACCAAGTGAGCACCAAACTCCAATTATTCGCTACTGCTACCTTTTTGTTTATGTTCGAAAAGTAATTCCCGCTGCTGTTTTCTTTTCTTTCTGTTTTCAAACAGACACAATGATGATGATTTATTTAAATGATTAGGATGATAGATAATGGACCAAAAACCTTACCAATTATTTCCTACTTTATTCACGTGCTAATTACTGGATATTAAATCAATATAGACTTGATTACATTTTTTGTCTTGGACTACTATTTATGATTGGGCTGTTTTTGGGCTGTGATCCTGTACGAGGTCCAATTTCGATTTTGTGGGAGCCAAAAAAGAAAATGATATGATTGATGATGTTTATGATGATAAATAGTTGGTGATGATATAGTACTAGGATGACGATAATTAGATTAAAACATGAAGGTTGATGAAATATAATACATATGAGATGAAAAGAAACGATGATGATGGTTACGGTTTGATATGATGATCATATGGGATAGCGATGCTATGATTTTATGTGGGTAATAATATAAATGATGATGATGATTGATGTGTGCGCGAAGGGGTATAAAATACTATTAATTTTTACAAGAAAATACTATTAAATACGATACAATTTTACACAAGTTTTATTTATTTATATAGATGGGATATACCTAAACCTTGCTATAACACTTATAGGCAGTGTACCTAATCGTAGAGTAGTGTAGTTTTTAGTAAGTCCGGTTCATTCCACAGGGAGCTGGTGATTGCATACTATATTTTTAACAATTACATTTATATAAAATAAATATAATTATAAGTAGTAATATTATAAAAGGGGGTTTTTACCGTTTAATGACCGGTTTATCGATTTTAAAACTTAAGTCGCAGTTAAAACCTAATGTAAAATATTAAAAATAAATATAACTTAATTTAAAGCGTAAAGTAAATAACGATAATGAAATTGCGATAAATAAAAGTGCGATAAATAAAATAACGGTAAATAAAATTGCGATAATTAAAAATGCAATTAAATATGAAATAAAGGAAATTAAATATGAAATAAAGGAATTATGCTTATTTAAACTTCCGTAATCATGATGTTTGACGTGTTGATTTTAGTTTTATTACCATGGGTTAATTGTTCTTTGTCCTGGATTATTCGATATGTCCATACGAATTTGTCCATAATAGTCCATCAGTCATAATCATAAAGTACGAAAGTCTTCGTCAAATTATTCTTATTCCCGAAGTCAAATATTCCAACTAATTGAGGATTAGAATTGTAACAAGGTCTTAATACATTGTTTAATGAATACACCAGGTTATCGACTGCGTGCAGACCAAGGTTTTACTACTTTGTTAACAATTACACCAATTACCCTTGAATGTAATTCACCCCTTTTTCAACAAGTCTATTAACTATTAATCCAGTTCCGTGTCCGGTAAAATGAAAAATTATTGGTATTTATAGATATCCCGCCCACCGTGCCCAGTCAAGCGTATGTGGTTATATATAAATACGTCAAATTATAAGTCTATATATTAAATTAACGAGGTATCGTTTAGTTAATATAAAACCCATTAATAGCCCATAGTCTAATTTCCACAAGGGTCATTTTTTTGTCCAAACCCCAATTATGGTACAAAGCCCAATTACTCAATTTTAATATTTAGCCCAACATCACGATTACTTCGGCATTAAATAAGCATAATAATAACTTAGCTATGAGACATTAATAAAAAAGGAGAACATAACTTACATTGAGTATTTATCGCGTAGCTTTATACAGACAGAACTTCGACTTTAAAACCTGTAAAATAACCTTTTCATAACCCAAACTAATCTAATATAAAACTATACTATACTATACTATAATATATATATATATATATATATATATATATATATATATATATATATATATATATATATATATATATATATATATGTATATATATATATATATATATATATATATATATGTATATATATATATATATACATATGTATATATATATATATATATATATATATATATTATATCTATTACAGAGGGAGTATATATTTATTTGTGTATATTTTCTGGCCAAAACTCGTTGCCTTTTATAGATATGGCCAGGATTCTGAAGCCATGCGATCGCATGGATTTTTGCCTTCCAGGCCATGCGATCGCATGGCCAGCTGGATCCAGCCACATTGTTTTGTTTTCTACTTTGTCGACGTATTATTTAAATATATATAATATATAAATAATTTATATAATTATTTAAATATTATATTATATTCTTGTGCATAGTAGATTTGTAATTTTTGGTCTGTTGAGTCGGGCGTTGATAGTTGGCTCAGGTCCCGGTTCTGTATTTTCGAACGTCCGTTCGTATAATTTAATATCTTGTACTTTGCGTTCCGCAACTTGTACTTTTGTCATTTTTAGACGTTTCTCATAAATAAATTGAACCACTTGGATTGTATCTTGTACATTTGAGCTTTTTGGTCATTTGCATCTTTAAATCATCGTTTTCGCCTTTTGTCTTCGCACTTATTTAATATAAACGATTACAACTTAAAATAGGACAATTACAACTAAATAATTTACATATTGGGAGGATATTGCTACTAAATATATGTTCATTTGGAGCACTATCAAATATCCCCACATTTGAACGTTGCTTGTCCTCAAGCAATACATAACTTGAAATAAAATCACACTTCACTCGAATCACTTTTTTATTCTCACACTTTATACATCAGTGATTTTGATACAGTGGTATAAAAATGATAGTAACGATGTGGTTTACAGTCCCATATGACTATGAAAATTTAGATCCTTTAAGAAAATTGGATCTTTATGAAAACATTTGATCTTTTGAAAATTCAATCTAGCTTTTACCCTAGATAAGTTTTTCGAAATAACCCTTCACCGGTGTTGCAAAATGTTTTTGTGGGTTTGGTGGGTTTCAGATTTGAAAATTTTAGCTCAAAACTTATGGTTTTGTGTCACCTACTTGCTAACCTTGTATTAGGAAAGCAACACGTCCAGTATACTTGCTCCGTATATTACCTTTCAGTAAACTACCGTTCGGTTGTAAAGGAAAGCGTTGAACAAGCAACTGTTAATGCAATGTCCCGTGACATGCTTTTAATTATGGTCCAAAAACGTGTCGGATTCTAGTACTATCCTTTGTAGGAGCAATAGTAAAGATCATCCTATAATTTTTTCGTCTGGCACAAGGTCCTGTCTTCAACCATGCTATGCAACCACCATTCTTACGGTTGACACCCGATTTGGTTCAGGTGACCTAATGAATTCCAGGTGAATTCCTAGGATTTTACGTTCAATGGTAATGAACGCATTGAAAATGGGTTTTTAGAAAACAAATCTGTTTGTAATTTGATCAAAATATTTTCTCGTTCAAGCTCGAGTTTAGATATCATTGAATTCCATGAGTTTGTAATTCTCAATCTTTAAAGTCAATCTCAAGGATTGATTAATATCAGGCTTAAAAGGTGATTTTTAATCTTTAAGGAGATTATCCTTTCTGGGGGTCTGATTCATTAGTCTTATCAAGCTAATTTGCACGGTGCCCTCCCCATTTTACGAGACAGATCCTCTCATGGTTAGGATAAGTCTGACCACTTGGCGACCCTGTTTGATGCTGAGGTTCGTGGATTTCCTGCTGATTTTAGAGATGACTTTTCTAGATTTTTCGTCAACCTACAGCTGGTCTGGACGACAACTTCCTGACCTAAATCAAGAAGCGCGTGTCTTTTTTAGAAGACTTTACTTCCTTTTAATGATGGAATTGATTCATCGTGTAGATCCATCTATTCTTTCAAAAGTATTACAATAAATCGGGTAAAACAGTTAATTTAGTCCAAAACAAAAGCACCCGCAATAAACTTTACAGAAACATGTGATATATAGTTTTTAATTGAATAACTTTGTACATTCTCCCCACACTTGGCTTTTTTCATGCGTCTTTTTATATCTTAATAAATAAATTCAAGTGTTTTAGTTGTTTCTCAATTTATGTCCTCTATTTAGGGTAACAATAATTTCGGCATTAACACCTAGTTTTATCGTTTATAAATATATATAAACATGATTTTGAATTCATTTAGTTGAAAATTTTTAAAATTTTCACAAAATTTAGAAAATAAGCCAAGTATAAACCCGAGAGAATTTATAACCCTTCCCCACTCTTGAGATCATGCAATGCCCTCATTTGCATGAAATCAGACTATAATTATAAATTCATGAGGGTGATTAGTGTAGAAAAGTGATTAAAAATACCAGTTTGTAATTTCAAAGCTCGTTGAATGATAGATGGCACGCCTCATCGTTCATTCCTTCTTGTTTTATCACACATGTTTTTCTTCAAAAACGGTTGCTTTTCTGAACTGTTTGCTAATTTTTGAAAATGCGTCTTTTACCCTAATCGTGCATTTTTATTAACGAGTAATGCACTAACCCGAACCCCTAGTTTAACATTAAGTGGGGTTAGACTTCCCCACACTTAGCTGACGATATGTGAAGTCGGTAGAATAAGTTCCACAAATTAGAATAGTGAGCCAGTTATTTACATCTCGGGTGGTGTATAATATATCAATGGGTTTAAAGTTTAGAACCACCCGATCATCACTACTTAATTCTTTTTTAAGTGTAGCTTTTAGTAAATGGATACGTCTCTTTTCTGGTTCTTGGTCAAATGGATCGATATACACCGACATACATATTTCTATAGGGTGGACAATTCCTAACATTTCCTTCCGTTTATTATCGGGATCAAAGTTTTCACCTCTATTACCCAATTGGGTGAAATCTAAGGTGTCATTATCTATTACAGCTCGTAGTTCATCTTCAGTAGATGATTTGTCTATTGAGAATATTGGGTTAGAAGTTTGTGGAATGGTGAATTTCGGGATCGAAGCAGATTCTTTTTCATTAATGGTACTTATCGGTCCCACCACTTTGGTCTCGAGGGTAAAGTTTTCAATGTTATCGTTTTCCCAAGAGTACCAATTGGTCACCCTTACTTCTTCTTCATCCATTAATGGATCGATGATTTCGTCGGTAGAGGCTAATGTGTCGATATGTTGTGAAATTGGTAAAGCTGAATAAAATGTATCATCGGGATAGTTGGTGATTTCAGAGCTCTTGAATTCAATAAAATTCGATGATATGAGATTTTCTTGTACATGACTCCTCAGATCAACAGGTGTGTAGTCTGATAGAGTTTCAGCTTGCCTATTTATAAACTCTCTCATTTGTTCATTTTGAGCATCGAGTTCTTCGAGTTTGATTTTCATATTGTCTAAAAGATTTTCAGACACATAATTCTCCTCGTCTTCTGGTTGTTGAGTTTGGATATATTCTTGGGAATAATCCCAATTTGAATTGTATTCTTCATAATCGTTCCATTCAGGTTCCGTGGGTGCGTAATTTTCTATAGGAACGTAATAAAAACATTCCCATGTTGAGTGATAATCTCCACAGATTTCACAACCAGTTATTGTTTCGTCATTCGTGATCCAAGATTGACCGAATGAATTTTCATCAACACTCATTTGAGAGTATTGATTTAATTGATTTCGCATGTCAGAAACAGTTTCCAACATATTCTCAAAATTTTCCATAATACACTTATTACCAAATTTTAGCTACAATGTGGTGCATTTACTAATTATCCTATTAGTTATAAAACTAAAAATTATATAAGTTATCAAATTAATAGACTTTTCTGATTTTACCCACATTTCGAATAGCCAATAGATGCAGCAGGGAGCCAGAACCCTTTAAATCGGAAGCTCACAACTCAGCCACTAACAAATCCAACTATTACTACGAACCAGAAAATTTTGGATGTCTATCAATTTAACAGCTTAAAATAATTTTTCGTTGAAATTTAAAGTAATTTTAGAGAAGAAATAGAAAATTCTATGTCCTAAAAATTAGAGCGGCGAGAAATAAGAAAGAAAAAGAGCGCGTTGAAAAATGTTGAAAAATAAAAAGTTGAAAAAAATAGGCATCAAAAAATAAAAATAAGAAAGTAGCGCGTCGAAATTTAAAAAGGAACTAAAAACTAAGAATTAAAAGTTGCGTCTAAAAATATTAAAGCTTAAAAGGAATTCTATATCTAAAACGGCAATAACTTAAAAAGGTACTAAAAACCTAAAACGGCGCCGCAAAATTCTAAAGCACTTAAATCTTAGTTTAAAGAAAAAACACTTAAGGGATTTTACGGCAAAGCCTAAAAATCTAAAAATAAAAATAACTGTGGCAAAATACTAAGTTTAAAACTAAGTACGAGCGAAAAATACAAATATTACGCTAAAACAAATAAAAAGATACAAAATATAAAAATATACTTAAAGTTTGTAAAAAGTACAATTTTTATAAAAATATTATTTTTATAATATTTATATAAAAGTATTAATATAAATATGTAAATAATAATAACTAAAACTTAAAATACAAATTATATTAAAACTATATAATAATTAAACCCTAATAATAATAATAATAATTAAATATTTTAACCTAATTTCGTAATTAATGTTGGATCAGAGCTATCAGGTTAACCCATGCGATCGCATGGTTTTATAACACCCGGCTCATGCGATCGCATGGGCCTGGGTTACAGGTTTTTTTTTATATTTTATATTGTTTTTCTAAAAATGATATATAAATATATTTATACAAATATATATTAAAAATATAGCGTTTTCGCCGAGTCCCCGGCAGCGGCGCCAAAAACTTGATGTGTGCGCGAAGGGGTATAAAATACTATTAGTTTTTACAAGAAAATAATATTAGATACGATACAATTTTACACAAGTTTTATTTATTTATATAGATGGAATATACCTAAACCTTGCTACAACACTTATAGGCAGTGTACCTAATCGTAGAGTAATGTAGTTTTTAGTAAGTCCGGTTCGTTCCACAGGGAGCTGGTGATTGCATACTATATTTTTAACAATTATATTTATATAAAATAAATATAATTATAAGTAGTAATATTATAAAAGGGGGTTTTTACCGTTTAATGACCGGTTTGTCGATTTTAAAACTTAAGTCGCAGTTAAAACCTAATGTAAAATATTAAAAATAAATATAACTTAATTTAAAGCGTAAAGTAAATAACGATAATGAAATTGCGATAAATAAAATAACGGAAAATAAAATTGCGATAATTAAAAATGCAATTAAATATGAAATAAAGGAAATTAAATATGAAATATAGGAATTATGCTTATTTAAACTTCCGTAATCATGATGTTTGACGTGTTGATTTTAGTTTTATTACCATGGGTTAATTGTTCTTTGTCCTGGATTATTCGATAAGTCCATACGGATTTGTCCATAATAGTCCATCAGTCACAATCATAAAGTGCGAAAGTCTTCGTCAAATTATTCTTATTCCCGAAGTCAAATATTCCAACTAATTGGGGATTCGAATTGTAACAAGGTCTTAATACATTGTTTAATGAATACACCAGGTTATCGAATGCGTGTAGACCAAGGTTTTACTACTTTGTTAACAATTACACCAATTACCCTTGAATATTATTCACCCCTGTTTCAACAAGTCTATTAACTATTAATCCAGTTTCGTGTCCGGTAAAATGAACAATTATTGGTATTTATAGATATCCCGCCCACCGTGCCCAGTCAAGCGTATGTGGTTATATATAAATACGTCAAATTATAAGTCTATATATTAAATTAACGAGGTATCATTTAGTAAATATAAAACCCATTAATAGCCCATAGTCTAATTTCCACAAGTGTCGTTCTTTTGTCCAAACCCCAATTATGGTACAAAGCCCAATTACCCAATTTTAATATTTAGCCCAACATCACGATTACTTTGGCATTAAATAAGCATAATAATAACTTAGCTACGAGACATTAATAAAAAAGGAGAACATAACTTACATTGAGTATTTATCGCGTAGCTTTATACAGACAGAACTTCGACTTTAAAACCAGTAAAATAACCTTTTCATAACCCAAACTAATCTAATATAAAACTATACTATACTATATAATATATATATATATATATATATATATATATATATATATATATATATATATATATATATATATATATATATATATATATATATATTATATCTATTACAGAGGGAGTATATATTTATTTGTGTATATTTTCTGGCCAAAACTCGTTGCCTTTTATATATGTGGCCAGGATTCTGAAGCCATGCGATCGCATGGATTTTTGCCTTCCAGGCAATGCGATCGCATGGCTAGCTGGATCTAGCCACATTGTTTTGTTTTCTACTTTGTCGACGTATTATTTAAATATATATAATATATAAATAATTTACATAATTATTTAAATATTATATTATATTCTTGTGCATAGTAGACTTGTAATTTTTGGTCCGTTGAGTTGGGCGTTGATAGTTGGCTCAGGTCCCGATTCCGGATTTTTGAACGTTCTTTCGTATAATTTAATATCTTGTACTTTGCGTTTCGCAACTTGTACTTTTGTCATTTTTAGACGTTTCTCATAAATAAATTGAACCACTTGGATTGTATCTTGTACATTTGAGCTTTTTGGTCATTTGCGTCTTTAAATCGTTGTTTTCACCTTTTGTCTTTACACTTATTTAATATAAACGATTACAACTTAAAATAGGACAATTACAACTAAATAATTCACATATTGGGAGGATATTGCTACTAAATATATGTTCATTTGGAGCACTATCAATGATAAACTGTAACATACATATTAAACAAATAATCGAGTATAGTAAAACATAAATGAACGAGCAGAACAGTTGGTTGGGGGAGTAGTTGTTGAACGAGAGGTCTTGGGTTCGAGCCCGGGCAGAGGTGTCTATTTTTTTTGAAGGCTTGTTACTTAAGGTAGTATTTATTATTATTATTGTTGTTATTATTGTTATTATTATTATTATAAATATTATTATTAATAATATTATTAGAATTATATAGAATTTAAATTTTAGTATTATAAAGTAAATTTTAATATTAAAATGATGATCTTAGAAATTAAAAGTATCAAACTAGATTTTAATAAAATTAGGGTTAAGTTATGAAGATAATATAAACTATGATATTAAAATGAACATGATGTAAGTATAAAAATCTATATGTTTATGATATATCTTAGTTACTCTTGTAAAGTTTATAAATTGAAGATAAGTATAAGCATATAAAATTTTTATTATTATTGTTATTATTATTAGTATTATTATCATTGACACGATTTTTATATATAAACATTAGATTATTATCATTATTATTATTAATTAACATTGTTGTTATTATTATTATTATTATTATTATTATTATTATTATTATTATTATTATTATTATTATTATTATTATTATTATTATTACTATAAAAATACAACATTTTATTTATTATTAATAGTATTTACCAAATAAATATTATTTACATAAAATATACTTAATACATATAACATAACTATATTAATATGTTTATAATAAATAATAAATATTTATTTAAAGTATACATATAAAATAAATGTACTTACTTAATTACTAAAACCTATAATCATTAAATATAACAATTATATCACTAATAATAATATATAAATTTGTTCGATTACGATTTTATGTTTTAATATATATACCTGATATAGATTCATGAATTCGAGGACAGCCCTGCATTGTTCAGTTCCGTCGTATGAATATTTTTACTACAAAATATCGTATCGTGAGTTTCATTTGCTCCCTTTTTAAATGCTTTTGCAATATATATTTTTGGGACTGAGAATACATGCGCTGCTTTTATAAATGTTTGACGAAATGATCTTGTGGTCTATTATATTATTGGAAATGATTGATTATGATAAACTAATGAACTCATCAATCTTTTGGTTGACACTTGAAAGCATGTTTATTCTCAGGTTTTAAAGAAATCTTTCGCTGTGCATTTGCTCATTTTAAAGATATTACTTGGAGTCATTCATGACATATTTCAAAAGACGTTTCATTCGAGTTGTTGAGTTCATCAAGATTATTATTAAGTTAATTATAGTTGGATATATTATGAAATGGCATGCATTGTAGTGACCCGAACTTTTCCATGTTTATATATATTAATTGAGATTGATATTTACATGATTAAATGTTTCCAACATGTTAAGCAATCAAACTTGTGAAGACTTGATTAATTAAAATATGTTTCATATAGACAATTGACCACCCAAGTTGACCGGCGATTCACGAACGTTAAAACTTGTAAAAACGACATGACGATATATATATGGATATACATATGGTTAACATGAGATTATGATAAGTAAGTATCTCCATAAGTATATTAACAATGAGTTATATACATATAAACAAGACTACTAACTTAAGGATTTCGAAACGAGACATATATGTAACGATTATTGTTGTAACGACATTTAAATGTATATATATCATATTAAGATATATTAATATATCATAATATCATGATAATATAATAATTTAACATCTCATTAGATATAATAAACAATGGGTTAACAACATTAATTGAGATCGTTAACTTAAAGGTTTCAAAACAACACTTACATGTAACGACTAACGATGACTTAACGACTCAGTTAAAATGTATATACATGTAGTGTATTTAGATGTATTAAAATACTTTTGGAAGACTTCAAGACATATATCAAAACACTCATACTTAACGAAAATGGTTACAGTTACTTTCCCATTCTTTTCTTTCATCAAGAATTCTAGTCGTATTCTTACCCGTATTATACACAGCTTCAAAACGTACTTACTATGGGTATATACAAATAGGAACTAGCATGGGATTCCACTCTTGATTATGTCATGTATGACTAATCAATTTTAACTTCTACCATGAGCTAGTCAACTAACTAGAACTCCTTTTAACCCCACTCACCACTCACCAATTACCACTCATCATTCACTCCATTTCACTTCCAATTCTCTTTCTAATTCTCTCTCAACACACACACACTATTATGAATGTATTTTTCCAGTAGTTAATCATCATCTTCATCAAAAATCACTTCAATAATCAAGCTATAATCATCATAGGAAGAACACTTCAAGAACACTTCAAAAATCCCTTCAAGTTTACTAATTTACTTCCAAGCTTTCTAATCCATTCCAAGTAATCATCTAAGATCAAGAAACCTTTGTTATATACAGTAGGCTATCTTTCTTATTCAAGGTAATATTCATATTCAAACTTTGATTCAATTTCTATAACTATAAACTATCTTAATTCGAGTAAAAATCTTACTTGAACTTGTTTTTGTGTCATGATCCTACTTCAAGAACTTTCAAGCCATCCAAGATCTTTTGAAGCTAGATCATTTCTTGTCACTTCCAGTAGGTTTACCTACTAAACTTGAGGTAGTAATGATGTTCATAACATCATTCGATTCATATATATAAAACTATCTTATTCGAAGGTTTAAACTCGTAATCACTAGAACATAGTTTAGTTAATTCTAAACTTGTTCGCAAATAAAAGTTAATCCTTCTAACTTGACTTTTAAAATTAACTAAACACATGTTCTATATCTATATGATATGCTAACTTAATGATTTAAAACCTGGAAACACGAAAAACACCGTAAAATCGGATTTACGCCGTCGTAGTAACACCGCGGGCTGTTTTGGGTTAGTTAATTAAAAACTATGATAAACTTTGATTTAAAAGTTTTTATTCTGAGAAAATGATTTTTATTATGAACATGAAACTATATCCAAAAATTATGGTTAAACTCAAAGTGGAAGTATGTTTTCTAAAATGGTCATTTAGACGTCGTTCTTTCGACTGAAATGACTACCTTTACAAAAACGACTTGTAACTTATTTTTCTGACAATAAACCTATACTTTTTCTATTTAGATTCATAAAATAGAGTTCAATATGAAACCATAGCAATTTGATTCACTCAAAACGGATTTAAAATGAAGAAGTTATGGGTAAAACAAGATTGGATAATTTTTCTCATTTTAGCTACGTGAAAATTAGTAACAAATCTATTCCAACCATAACTTAATCAACTTGTATTGTATATTATGTAATCTTTAGATATCATAGACACGTATACAATGTTTCGACCTATCATGTCGACACATCTATATATATTTCGGAACAACCATAGACACTCTATATGTGAATGTTGGAGTTAGCTATACAGGGTTGAGGTTGATTCCAAAATATGTATAGTTTGAGTTGTGATCAATACTGAGATACGTATACACTGGGTCGTGGATTGATTCAAGATAATATTTATCGATTTATTTCTATATATCTAACTGTGGACAACTAGTTGTAGGTTACTAACGAGGACAGCTGACTTAATAAACTTAAAACATCAAAATATATTAAAAGTGTTGTAAATATATTTTGAACATACTTTGATATATATGTATATATTGTTATAGGTTCGTGAATCAACCAGTGGCCAAGTCTTACTTCCCGACGAAGTAAAAATCTGTGAAAGTGAGTTATAGTCCCACTTTTAAAATCTAATATTTTTGGGATGAGAATACATGCAGGTTTTATAAATGATTTACAAAATAGACACAAGTACGTGAAACTACATTCTATGGTTGAATTATCGAAATCGAATATGCCCCTTTTTATTAAGTCTGGTAATCAAAGAATTAGGGAACAGACACCCTAATTGACGCGAATCCTAAAGATAGATCTATTGGGCCTAACAAACCCCATCCAAAGTACCGGATGCTTTAGTACTTTGAAATTTATATCATATCCGAAGGGTGTCCCGGAATGATGGGGATATTCTTATATATGCATCTTGTTAATGTCAGTTACCAGGTGTTCACCATATGAATGATTTTTATCTCTATGTATGGGATGTGTATTGAAATATGAAATCTTGTGGTCTATTGTTACGATTTGATATATATAGGTTAAACCTATAACTCACCAACATTTTTGTTGACGTTTTAAGCATGTTTATTCTCAGGTGATTATTAAGAGCTTCCGCTGTCGCATACTTATATAAGGACGAGATTTAGAGTCCATGCTTGTATGATATTGTGTAAAAACTGCATTCAAGAAACTTATTTTGTTGTAACATATTTGTATTGTAAACCATTATGTAATGGTCGTGTGTAAACAGGATATTTTAGATTATCATTATTTGATAATCTACGTAAAGCTTTTTAAACCTTTATTGATGAAATAAAGGTTATGGTTTGTTTTAAAATGAATGCAGTCTTTGAAAAACGTCTCATATAGAGGTCAAAACCTCGCAACGAAATCAATTAATATGGAACGTTTTTAATGAATAAGAACGGGACATTTCAGTTGGTATCCGAGCGTTGGTCTTAGAGAACCAGAATTTTGCATTAGTGTGTCTTATCTAGTTTGTTAGGATGCATTAGTGAGTCTGGACTTCGACCGTGTTTACTTGAAAAATGATTGCTTAACAAATTTTGTTGGAAACTATATATTTTTAACATGTGAATATTATGTGATATATTAATCTCTTAACGCGTTTGATATTATGTGATAGATGTCTACCTCTAGAACAAGTCACATTGACTCACCTAATAATAATGAAGAGTCAAATGTAAATTGGAATGATTCGTAGACTGATTCACAAGTTCCCGAAGAGGAACCGGAAGAAGAGTCGGAACCGGAAGAAGAATCGGAACCGGAAGAAGAATCGGAACCGGATGAAGAAATAGAACCGGTGGGGGAAATAATAAAACGGTTAAGTAAAAGAAAATCCTCAACCAACCGACCAAGGTTAATTATGGTCAATGGTGTTTCCGCCAAGGAAGCAAAATATTGGGAGGATTACCAATTCTCCGATGAATCGGATTCCGACGAGAATTCCGATGATGTTATAGAAATTACCCCAACTGAATTTAAAAAGGCAAAAGAAAATAATAAGGGAAAGGGCATAAAAATAGAGAAATCTAATTCCAACCCCGATGAACTTTATATGTATCGTCAACCCCCGAAGTCCTTAAGTTGTAACAATGACCCGGGAACCTCTAAACCACCAGGTTTTTCTAAACCAATGTGGATAACGACGGCTCGTATTAGGGGAACATCATATATCCCTAGAAACTTGGCAAAACGAACCAAAACCGAAGAGGAAGAAACAAGCGAGTCGGAATAAGATAGTTGTATTCGTGTGGTGTAATATAAGTAATATAGTGTGCTTATGCTTTATGATATATGTAAAAATTGCTTGTATTAATAAGTATTTTTTTTTATGAATCTAACTCTTGTCTATTTTACAGTATAAAAACACAAAATGGATAGACAACCCAATATTTTAAGAGACCTACTGTAGTGACATGAACTTTTCCATGTTTATATATATTAATTGAGATTGATATTTACATGATTAAATGTTTCCAACATGTTAAGCAATCAAACTTGTTAAGACTTGATTAATTGAAATATAGATCATATAGACAATTGACCACCCAAGTTGACCGGTGATTCACGAACGTTAAAACTTGTAAAAACTATATGATGACATATATATGGATATATATATAGTTAACATGATACTATGATAAGTAAACATATCATTAAGTATATTAACAATGAACTACATATGTAAAAACAAGACTACTAACTTAATGATTTTTAAACGAGACATATATGTAACGATTATCGTTGTAAAGACATTTAATGTATATATATCATATTAAGAGATATTCATACATGATAATATCATGATAATATAATAATTTAAAATCTCATTTGATATTATAAACATTGGGTTAACAACATTTAACAAGATCGTTAACCTAAAGGTTTCAAAACAACACTTACATGTAACGACTAACGATGACTTAACGACTCAGTTAAAATGTATATACATGTAGTGTTTTAATATGTATTTATACACTTTTGAAAGACTTCAATACACTTATCAAAATACTTCTACTTAACAAAAATGCTTACAATTACATCCTCGTTCAGTTTTATCAACAATTCTACTCGTATGCATCCGTATTCGTACTCGTACAATACACAGCTTTTAGATGTATGTACTATTGGTATATACACTCCAATGATCAGCTCTTAGCAGCCCATGTGAGTCACCTAACACATGTGGGAACCATCATTTGGCAACTAGCATGAAATATCTCATAAAATTACAAAAATATGAGTAATCATTCATGACTTATTTACATGAAAACAAAATTACATATCCTTTATATCTAATCCATACACCAACGACCAAAAACACCTACAAACACTTTCATTCTTCAATTTTCTTCATCTAATTGATCTCTCTCAAGTTCTATCTTCAAGTTCTAAGTGTTCTTCATATATTTTACAAGTTCTAGTTACATAAAAATCAAGAATACTTTCAAGTTTGCTAGCTCACTTCCAATCTTGTAAGGTGATCATCCAACCTCAAGAAATCTTTGTTTCTTACAGTAGGTTATCATTCTAATACAAGGTTATAATCATATTCAAACTTTGGTTCAATTTCTATAACTATAACAATCTTATTTCAAGTGATGATCTTACTTGAACTTGTTTTCGTGTCATGATTCTGCTTCAAGAACTTCGAGCCATCCAAGGATCCGTTGAAGCTAGATCCATTTTTCTCTTTTACAGTAGGTTTATCCAAGGAACTTAAGGTAGTAATTATGTTCATAACATCATTCAATTCATACATATAAAACTATCTTATTCGAAGGTTTAAACTTGTAATCACTAGAACATAGTTTAGTTAATTCTAAACTTGTTCGCAAACAAAAGTTAATCCTTCTAACTTGACTTTTAAAATCAACTAAACACATGTTCTATATCTATATGATATGCTAACTTAATGATTTAAAACCTGGAAACACGAAAAACACCGTAAAACCGGATTTACGCCGTCGTAGTAACACCGCGGGCTGTTTTGGGTTAGTTAATTAAAAACTATGATAAACTTTGATTTAAAAGTTGTTATTCTGAGAAAATGATTTTTATTATGAACATGAAACTATATCCAAAAATTATGGTTAAACTCAAAGTGGAAGTATGTTTTCTAAAATGGTCATCTAGACGTCGTTCTTTCGACTGAAATGACTACCTTTACAAAAACGACTTGTAACTTATTTTTCCGACTATAAACCTATAATTTTTCTGTTTAGATTCATAAAATAGAGTTCAATATGAAACCATAGCAATTTGATTCACTCAAAACGGATTTAAAATGAAGAAGTTATGGACAAAACAAGATTGGATAATTTTTCTCATTTTAGCTACGTGAAAATTGGTAACAAATCTATTCCAACCATAACTTAATCAACTTATATTGTATATTATGTAATCTTGAGATATCATAGACACGTATACAATGTTTCGACCTATCATGTCGACACATCTATATATATTTCGGAACAACCATAGACACTCTATATGTGAATGTTGAGTTAGCTATACAGGGTTGAGCTTGATTCCAAAATATATATAGTTTGAGTTGTGATCAATACTGAGATACGTATACACTGGGTCGTGGATTGATTCAAGATAATATTTATCGATTTATTTCTGTACATCTAACTGTGGACAACTAGTTGTAGGTTACTAACGAGGACAGCTGACTTAATAAACTTAAAACATCAAAATATATTAAAAGTGTTGTAAATATATTTTGAACATACTTTGATATATATGTATATATTGTTATAGGTTCGTGAATCAACCAGTGGCCAAGTCTTACTTCCCGACGAAGTAAAAATCTGTGAAAGTGAGTTATAGTCCCACTTTTAAAATCTAATATTTTTGGGATGAGAATACATGCAGGTTTTATAAATGATTTACAAAATAGACACAAGTACGTGAAACTACATTCTATGGTTGAATTATCGAAATCGAATATGCCCCTTTATATTAAGTCTGGTAATCTAAGAATTAGGGAACAGACACCTTAATTGACGCGAATCCTAAAGATAGATCTATCGGGCCCAACAAGCTCCATCCAAAGTACCGGATACTTTAGTACTTCGAAATATATATCATATCCGAAGGGTGTCCCGGAATGATGGGGATATTCTTATATATGCATCTTGTTAATGTCGGTTACCAGGTGTTCACCATATGAATGATTTTTATCTCTATGTATGGGATGTGTATTGAAATATGAAATCTTGTGGTCTATTGTTATGATTTGATATATATAGGTTAAACCTATAACTCACCAACATTTTTGTTGACGTTTAAAGCATGTTTATTCTCAGGTGAATATTAAGAGCTTCCGCTGTTGCATACTAAAATAAGGACAAGATTTGGAGTCCATGTTTGTATGATATTGTGTAAAAACTGCATTCAAGAAACTGATTTCGATGTAACATATTTGTATTGTAAACCATTATGTAATGGTCGTGTGTAAACAGGATATTTTAGATTATCATTATTTGATAATCTACGTAAAGCTTTTTAAACCTTTATTTATGAAATAAAGGTTATGGTTTGTTTTAAAAATGAATGCAGTCTTTGAAAAACGTCTCATATAGAGGTCAAAACCTCGCAACGAAATCAATTAATATGGAACGTTTTTAATCAATAAGAACGGGACATTTCAGTTGGTATCCGAGCGTTGGTCTTAGAGAACCAGAATTTTGCATTAGTGTGTCTTATCGAGTTTGTTAGGATGCATTAGTGAGTCTGGACTTCGACCGTGTTTACTTGAAAAATGATTGCTTAACAGATTTTGTTGGAAACTATATATTTTTAACATGTGAATATTATGTGATATATTAATCTCTTAACGCGTTTGATATTATGTGATAGATGTCTACCTCTAGAACAAGTCCCATTGACTCACCTAATAATAATGAAGAGTCAAATGTAAATTGGAATGATTTGTGGACTGATTCACAAGTTCCCGAAGAGGAACTGGAAGAAGAATCGGAACCGGAAGAAGAGTCGGAACCGGAAGAAGAATCGGAACCGGAAGAAGAATCGGAACCAGATGAAGAAGTAGAACCGGTGGGGGAAATAATAAAACGGTTAAGTAAAAGAAAATCATCAACCAACCGACCAAGGTTAATTATGGTCAATGGTGTTTCCGCCAAGGAAGCAAAATATTGGGAGGATTACCAATTCTCCGATGAATCGGATTCCGACGAGAATTCCGATGATGTTATAGAAATTACCCCAACTGAATTTAAAAAGGCAAAAGAAAATAATAAGGGAAAGGGCATAAAAATAGAGAAATCTAATTCCAACCCCGATGAACTTTATATGTATCGTCAACCCCCGAAGTCCTTAAGTTATAACAATGACCCGGGAACCTCTAAACCACCAGGTTTTTCTAAACCGTTGTGGAAAACGACAGTTAGTATTAGGGGAACATCATATATCCCTAGAAACTTGGCAAAACGAACCAAAACCGAAGAAGAAGAAACGAGCGAGTCGGAATAAGATAGTTGTATTCGTGTGGTGTAATATATGTAATATAGTGTGCTTATGCTTTATGATATATGTAAAAATTGCTTGTATTAATAAGTATTTTTTTTTATGAATCTAACTCTTGTCTATTTTACAGTTTAAAAACACAAAATGGATAGACAACCCAATATTTTAAGAGACCTACCCGGAGACATGATTGATGAAATCTTGTCTAGAGTCGGTCAGAATTCCTCGGCACAACTATTTAAGGTGAGATCAGTTTGTAAGACATTCGAAGAACGTTCCAAGAATGTCTTGGTTTATAAGAGACTTTCGTTTGAAAGATGGGGGATATCACATTGGGAAACCCATAAGTTACGATGTGTTTACTTTGACGCATATATTGCGGGGAACCCAAATGCTATTTTACGCAACGGGTTAAGAAATTATTTTGACTCATTATATCCGAATATTGGACTTCGTGATTTAGAAAAAGCGGCTAACATGCAACATAAAGAAGCATGTTATGCTTACGGATTAGTAATTTTCGCTTCTCACCAAAGTGAGAACAAGAACATCGGGCTACAACTATTAAACAAAACGTTTCCACAAGTGACGGAGTCGGTAATTGGGGTAAGAAATGAGGTTTTTAGATTGTTACGGGACTGTTGGACATTACGTAACCCTCTTCCTTTTGACGACGTTACAACACGCTGTCTTATCAATGGCCATAACGGTTATGTTCCACAAGACCAAGGATGGGAAGTAATCCTAGTAAAACCAGAATGCATGACTTGTTTCTGGATGTATGAATTACGTGTCTTTATTGCCTTTGCTGAACGACTTGTGTACTAGCTAGAATTATCTTCACAACTATCTTGTATCAAAGTTATTGCGTGCTATATTTCATGCTTTATGTAAAATAAGCGGTATTGTAAGTTTGTAAAATATTGTATAAAAGTTTGAACGCGAAATATTATTATAATCAGTTTTTCATATAGAATTGTAGTAGTTGAATTGTATATTAGCTACTAAGTATGAACTTAACGGGTAGGTACTACCCGAATTTAAACTTATAAAACGCTAATATGAAGAAAAAGCTTTTATAAATGAGTTCATATTATGCTACGAAATACTATTAACTACTCTTAATATTCTGTATGATTAACTTGTTCCATTTGAATATTTTGAAGGAAATGGCACCGACTACTCGACACACCGTGAATATGAATGAAGAGGAATTCCGTACTTTTTTAGCTTCAAACATAGCCGTAGTACAGGCTGCGCTACATACCAACAATAACCTTGGATCTAGCAGTACAGGAAATCGTGTAGGATGCACCTACAAAGAATTCACTGCCTGCAAACCTTTGGAATTTGATGGAACCGAAGGACCGATCGGATTGAAACGGTGGACCGAGAAGGTCGAATCGGTGTTTGCCATAAGTAAGTGTACTGAAGAGAACAAAGTGAAGTACGCTACGCATACCTTCACAGGTTCTGCGTTAACATGGTGGAATACCTATCTAGAGCAAGTGGGACAAGACGATGCGTACGCACTACCGTGGTCAGCATTCAAGCACTTGATGAACGAGAAGTACCGTCCCAGAACTGAGATCAATAAGCTCAAGACAGAACTTAGAGGGTTACGAACCCAAGGATTTGATATTACCACGTACGAAAGATGATTCACAGAATTGTGCCTATTGTGTCCGGGAGCATTCGAAGATGAGGAAGAGAAGATCGACGCATTTGTGAAAGGATTACCGGAAAGAATCCAAGAAGATATAAGTTCACACGAGCCCGCCTCTATACAACAGGCATGTAGAATGGCTCACAAACTAGTGAACCAGATTGAAGAAAAAATTAAAGAACAGACTGCTGAAGAGGCCAATGTGAAGCAAGTCAAAAGAAAGTGGGAGGAAAACGGTGATAAGAATCACCAATACAACAACAACAGCAATTACAACAATAATCGCAACAATTATCCCAACAATCGCAACATCAATCGCAACTACAACAAACGGCCCAACAACAACAACAACAACAACAACAACAACAACAACAACAACAACAACAACAACAACAACAACAACAACAACAACAACAGCAACTACAACAATCATCCCAACAACAATAATAACCGCAACAACAACAACAATCAGAAGCAGCTATGCCAAAGGTGTGAAAAGTATCACTCGGGGTTCTACACCAAATTTTGCAACAAGTGTAAAAGAAATGGTCATAGCGCGGTGAAGTGTGAGGTCTATGGACCAGGGGTTAATAGAACGAAAGGAACAAATGGTGTCGGAACGAGTAATGGCGGAGCAAGTAGTGTCAGAGCAAGTTATGCCAATGTAGTTTGTTATAAATGTGGAAAACCGGGCCACATTATTAAAAATTGCCCGAACCAGGAGAACACGAATGGACAAGGCCGCGGAAGAGTTTTCAATATTAATGCGGCAGAGGCACAGGAAGACCCGGAGCTTGTTACGGGTACGTTTCTTATTGACAATAAATCTGCTTACGTTTTATTTGATTCGGGTGCGGATAGAAGCTATATGAGTAGAGATTTTTGTGCTAAATTAAGTTGTCCATTGACGCCTTTGGATAGTAAATTTTTACTCGAATTAGAAAATGGTAAATTAATTTCAGCAGATAATATATGTCGGAATCGAGAAATTAAACTGGTTATCGAAACATTTAAGATTGATTTGATACCAGTAGAGTTAGGGAGTTTTGATGTGATAATCGGTATGGACTAGTTGAAAGAAGTGAAAGCAGAGATCGTCTGTTATAAAAATGCAATTCGCATTATACGAGAAAAAGGAAAACCCTTAATGGTGTACGGAGAAAAGGGCAACACGAAGCTACATCTTATTAGTAATTTGAAGGCACAAAAACTAATAAGAAAAGGTTGCTATGCTGTTCTAGCACACGTCGAGAAAGTACAAACTGAAGAAAAGAGCATCAATGATGTTCCCATTGCAAAAGAATTTCCCGATGTATTTCCGAAAGAATTACCGGGATTACCCCCACATCGATCTGTTGAATTTCAAATAGATCTTGTACCAGGAGCTGCACCAATAGCTCGTGCTCCTTACAGACTCGCACCCAGCGAGATGAAAGAACTGCAAAGCCAATTACAAGAACTTTTAGAGCGTGGTTTCATTCGACCAAGCACATCACCGTGGGGAGCTCCTGTTTTGTTTGTCAAGAAGAAAGATTGTACATTCAGGTTGTGTATCGACTACCGAGAGTTGAACAAACTTACCATCAAGAACCGCTACCCACTACCGAGAATCGACGACTTATTTGATCAACTACAAGGCTCGTCTGTTTATTCAAAGATTGACTTACGTTCCGGGTATCATCAAATGCGGGTGAAAGAAGATGATATTCCAAAGACTGCTTTCAGAACACGTTACGGTCATTACGAGTTTATGGTCATGCCGTTTGGTTTAACTAATGCACCAGCTATGTTCATGGACCTTATGAACCGAGTGTGTGGACCATACCTTGACAAGTTTGTCATTGTTTTCATTGATGACATACTTATTTACTCAAAGAATGACCAAGAACACGGTGAACATTTGAGAAAGGTGTTAGAAGTATTGAGGAAGGAAGAATTGTACGCTAAGTTTTCAAAGTGTGCATTTTGGTTGGAAGAAGTTCAATTCCTCGGTCACATAGTGAACAAAGAAGATATTAAGGTGGATCCGGCAAAGATAGAAACTGTTGAATAGTAGGAAACCCCGAAAACTCCGAAACACATACGCCAGTTTTTAGGACTAGCTGGTTACTACAGAAGGTTCATCCAAGACTTTTCCAGAATAGCAAAACCCTTGACTGCATTAACGCATAAAGGGAAGAAATTTGAATGGAAGGATGAACAAGAAAAAGCGTTTCAGTTATTGAAGAAAAAGCTAACTACGGCACCTATATTGTCATTGCCTGAAGGGAATGATGATTTTGTGATTTATTGTGACGCATCAAAGCAAGGTCTAGGTTGTGTATTAATGCAATGAACGAAGGTGATTGCTTATGCGTCTAGACAATTGAAGATTCACGAACAAAATTATACGACGCATGATTTGGAATTAGGCGCGGTTGTTTTTGCATTAAAGACTTGGAGGCACTACTTATATGGGGTCAAAAGTATTATATATACCGACCACAAAAGTCTTCAACACATATTTAATCAGAAACAACTGAATATGAGGCAGCGTAGGTGGATTGAATTGTTGAATGATTATGACTTTGAGTTTCGTTACCACCCGGGGAAGGCAAATGTGGTAGCTGACGCCTTGAGCAGGAAGGACAGAGAACCCATTCGAGTAAAATCTATGAATATAATGATTCATAATAACCTTACTACTCAAATAAAGGAGGCGCAACAAGGAGTTTTAAAAGAGGGAAATTTAAAGGATGAAATACCCAAAGGATCGGAGAAGCATCTTAATATTCGGGAAGACGGAACCCGGTATAGGGCTGAAAGGATTTGGGTACCAAAATTTGGAGATATGAGAGAAATGGTACTTAGAGAAGCTCATAAAACCAGATACTCAATACATCCTGGAACGGGGAAGATGTACAAGGATCTCAAGAAACATTTTTGGTGGCCGGGTATGAAAACCGATGTTGCTAAATACGTAGGAGAATGTTTGACGTGTTCTAAGGTCAAAGCTGAGCATCAGAAACCATCAGGTCTACTTCAACAACCCGAAATCCCGGAATGGAAATGGGAAAACATTACCATGGATTTCATCACTAAATTGCCAAGGACTGCAAGTGGTTTTGATACTATTTGGGTAATAATTGATCGTCTCACCAAATCAGCACACTTCCTGCCAATAAGAGAAGATGACAAGATGGAGAAGTTAGCACGACTGTATTTGAAGGAAGTCGTCTCCAGACATGGAATACCAATCTCTATTATCTCTGATAGGGATGGCAGATTTATTTCAAGATTCTGGCAGACATTACAGCAAGCATTAGGAACTCGTCTAGACATGAGTACTGCCTATCATCCACAAACTGATGGGCAGAGCGAAAGGATGATACAAACGCTTGAAGACATGCTACGAGCATGTGTTATTGATTTCGGAAACAGTTGGGATCGACATCTACCGTTAGCAGAATTTTCCTACAACAACAGCTACCATTCAAGCATTGAGATGGCGCCGTTTGAAGCACTTTATGGTAGAAAGTGCAGGTCTCCGATTTGTTGGAGTGAAGTGGGGGATAGACAGATTACGGGTCCGGAGATTATACAAGAAACTACCGAGAAGATCATCCAAATTCAACAACGGTTGAAAACCGCCCAAAGTCGACAAAAGAGCTACGCTGACATTAAAAGAAAAGATATAGAATTTGAAATTGGAGAGATGGTCATGCTTAAAGTTGCACCTTGGAAAGGCGTTGTTCGATTTGGTAAACGAGGGAAATTAAATCCAAGGTATATTGGACCATTCAAGATTATTGATCGTGTCGGACCAGTAGCTTACCGACTTGAGTTACCTAAACAACTCGTGGCTGTACATAACACTTTCCACGTCTCGAATTTGAAGAAATGTTTTCCTAAAGAAGATCTCACTATTCCGTTAGATGAAATCCAAATCAACGAAAAACTTCAATTCATCGAAGAACCCGTCGAAATAATGGATCGTGAGGTTAAAAGACTTAAGCAAAACAAGATACCAATTGTTAAGGTTCGATGGAATGCTCGTAGAGGACCCGAGTTCACCTGGGAATGTGAAGATCAGATGAAGAAGAAATACCCGCATCTATTTCCAGAGTATTCATCAACACCTTCAACAGCTTAAAATTTCGGGACGAAATTTATTTAACGGGTAGGTACTGTAGTGACCCGAACTTTTCCATGTTTATATATATTAATTGAGATTTATATTTACATGATTAAATGTTTCCAACATGTTAAGCAATCAAACTTGTTAAGACTTGATTAATTGAAATATGTTTCATATAGACAATTGACCACCCAAGTTGACCGGTGATTCACGAACGTTAAAACTTGTAAAAACTATATGATGACATATATATGGATATATATATAGTTAACATGATACTATGATAAGTAAACATATCATTAAGTATATTAACAATGAACTACATATGTAAAAACAAGACTACTAACTTAATGATTTTTAAACGAGACATATATGTAACGATTATCGTTGTAAAGACATTTAATGTATATATATCATATTAAGAGATATTCATACATGATAATATCATGATAATATAATAATTTAAAATCTCATTTGATATTATAAACATTGGGTTAACAACATTTAACAAGATCGTTAACCTAAAGGTTTCAAAACAACACTTACATGTAACGACTAACGATGACTTAACGACTCAGTTAAAATGTATATACATGTAGTGTTTTAATATGTATTTATACACTTTTGAAAGACTTCAATACACTTATCAAAATACTTCTACTTAACAAAAATACTTACAATTACATCCTCGTTCAGTTTCATCAACAATTCTACTCGTATGCATCCGTATTCGTACTCGTACAATACACAGCTTTTAGATGTATGTACTATTGGTATATACACTCCAATGATCAGCTCTTAGCAGCCCATGTGAGTCACCTAACACATGTGGGAACCATCATTTGGCAACTAGCATGAAATATCTCATAAAATTACAAAAATATGAGTAATCATTCATGACTTATTTACATGAAAACAAAATTACATATCCTTTATATCTAATCCATACACCAACGACCAAAAACACCTACAAACACTTTCATTCTTCAATTTTCTTCATCTAATTGATCTCTCTCAAGTTCTATCTTCAAGTTCTAAGTGTTCTTCATATATTTTACAAGTTCTAGTTACATAAAATCAAGAATACTTTCAAGTTTGCTAGCTCACTTCCAATCTTGTAAGGTGATCATCCAACCTCAAGAAATCTTTGTTTCTTACAGTAGGTTAACATTCTAATACAAGGTAATAATCATATTCAAACTTTGGTTCAATTTCTATAACTATAACAATCTTATTTCAAGTGATGATCTTACTTGAACTTGTTTTCGTGTCATGATTCTGGTTCAAGAACTTCGAGCCATCCAAGGATCCGTTGAAGCTAGATCTATTTTTCTCTTTTCCAGTAGGTTTATCCAAGGAACTTAAGGTAGTAATGATGTTCATAACATCATTCAATTCATACATATAAAGCTATCTTATTCGAAGGTTTAAACTTGTAATCACTAGAACATAGTTTAGTTAATTCTAAACTTGTTCGCAAACAAAAGTTAATCCGTCTAACTTGACTTTTAAAATCAACTAAACACATGTTCTATATCTATATGATATGCTAACTTAATGATTTAAAACCTGGAAACACGAAAAACACCGTAAAACCGGATTTACGCCGTCGTAGTAACACCGCGGGCTGTTTTGGGTTAGTTAATTAAAAACTATGATAAACTTTGATTTAAAAGTTGTTATTCTGAGAAAATGATTTTTATTATGAACATGAAACTATATCCAAAAATTATGGTTAAACTCAAAGTGGAAGTATGTTTTCTAAAATGGTCATCTAGACGTCGTTCTTTCGACTGAAATGACTACCTTTACAAAAACGACTTGTAACTTATTTTTCCGACTATAAACCTATAATTTTTATGTTTAGATTCATAAAATAGAGTTCAATATGAAACCATAGCAATTTGATTCACTCAAAACGGATTTAAAATGAAGAAGTTATGGACAAAACAAGATTGGATAATTTTTCTCATTTTAGCTACGTGAAAATTGGTAACAAATCTATTCCAACCATAACTTAATCAACTTATATTGTATATTATGTAATCTTGAGATATCATAGACACGTATACAATGTTTCAACCTATCATTTCGACACATCTATATATATTTCGGAACAACCATAGACACTCTATATGTGAATGTTGGAGTTAGCTATACAGGGTTGAGGTTGATTCCAAAATATATATAGTTTGAGTTGTGATCAATACTGAGATACGTATACACTGGGTCGTGGATTGATTCAAGATAATATTTATCGATTTATTTCTGTACATCTAACTGTGGACAACTAGTTGTAGGTTACTAACGAGGACAGCTGACTTAATAAACTTAAAACATCAAAATATATTAAAAGTGTTGTAAATATATTTTGAACATACTTTGATATATATGTATATATTGTTATAGGTTCGTGAATCAACCAGTGGCCAAGTCTTACTTCCCGACGAAGTAAAAATCTGTGAAAGTGAGTTATAGTCCCACTTTTAAAATCTAATATTTTTGGGATGAGAATACATGCAGGTTTTATAAATGATTTACAAAATAGACACAAGTACGTGAAACTACATTCTATGGTTGAATTATCGAAATCGAATATGCCCCTTTATATTAAGTCTGGTAATCTAAGAATTAGGGAACAGACACCTTAATTGACGCGAATCCTAAAGATAGATCTATCGGGCCCAACAAGCCCCATCCAAAGTACCGGATGCTTTAGTACTTCGAAATTTATATCATATCCGAAGGGTGTCCCGGAATGATGGGGATATTCTTATATATGCATCTTGTTAATGTCGGTTACCAGGTGTTTACCATATGAATGATTTTTATCTCTATGTATGGGATGTGTATTGAAATATGAAATCTTGTGGTCTATTGTTACGATTTGATATATATAGGTTAAACCTATAACTCACCAACATTTTTGTTGACGTTTAAAGCATGTTTATTCTCAGGTGAATATTAAGAGCTTCCGCTGTTGCATACTAAAATAAGGACAAGATTTGGAGTCCATGTTTGTATGATATTGTGTAAAAACTGCATTCAAGAAACTGATTTCGATGTAACATATTTGTATTGTAAACCATTATGTAATGGTCGTGTGTAAACAGGATATTTTAGATTATCATTATTTGATAATCTACGTAAAGCTTTTTAAACCTTTATTTATGAAATAAAGGTTATGGTTTGTTTTAAAAATGAATGCAGTCTTTGAAAAACGTCTCATATAGAGGTCAAAACCTCGCAACGAAATCAATTAATATGGAACGTTTTTAATCAATAAGAACGGGACATTTCACCTACCCGGAGACATGATTGATGAAATCTTGTCTAGAGTCGGTCAGAATTCTTCGGCACAACTATTTAAGGCAAGATCAGTTTGTAAGACATTCGAAGAACGTACCAAGAATGGCTTGGTTTATAAAAGGCTGTCGTTCGAAATATGGGGGATATCACATTGGGAAATCCATAAGTTACGATGTGTTTACTTTGACGCATATATTGCGGGGAACCCAGATGCTATTTTACGCAATGGGTTAAGAAATTATTTTGACTCAATATATCCAAATATTGGACTTCGTGATTTAGAAAAAGCGGCTAACATGCAACATAAAGAAGCATGTTATGCTTACGGATTAGTAATGTTCGCTTCTCACCAAAGTGAGAACAAGAACATCGGGCTACAACTATTAAACAAAACATTCCCACAAGTGACGGAGTCGGTAATTGGGGTAAGAAATGAGGTTTTTAGATTGTTACGGGACTGTTGGACATTACATAACCCTCATCCCTTTGACGACGTTACAACACGCTGTCTTATCAATGGCCATAACGGTTATGTTCCACAAGACCAAGGATGGGAAGTAATCCTAGTAAAACCAGATTGCATGACTTGTTTCTGGACGTATGAATTACGTGTCTTTATTGCCTTTGCTGAACGACTTGTGTACTAGCTAGAATTATCTTCACAACCATCTTGTATCAAATTTATTGTGTGCTATATTTCATGCTATATGTAAAATAAGCGGTATTGTAAGTTTGTAAAATATTGTCTAAAAGTTTGAACGCGAAATATTATTATAATCAGTTTTTCATATAGAATTGTAGTAGTTGAATTGTATATTAGCTACTAAGTATGAACTTAACGGGTAGGTACTACCCGAATTTAAACTTATAAAACGCTAATATGAAGAAAAAGCTTTTATAAATGAGTTCATATTATGCTACGAAATACTATTAACTACTCTTAATATTCTGTATGATTAACTTGTTCCATTTGACTATTTTGAAGGAAATGGCACCGACTACTCGACACACCGTGAATATGAATGAAGAGGAATTCCGTACTTTTCTAGCTTCAAACATAGCCGCAGTACAGGCTGCGCTACATACCAACAATAACCTTGGATCTAGCAATACAAGAAATCGTATAGGATGCTCCTACAAAGAATTCACTGCCTGCAAACCTTTAGAATTTGATGGAACCGAAGGACTGATCGGATTGAAACGGTAGACCGAGAAGGTCGAATCGGTGTTTGCCATAAGTAAGTGTACTGAAGAGGACAAAGTGAAGTACGCTACGCATACCTTCACAGGTTCTGCATTAACATGGTGGAATACCTATCTAGAGCAAGTGGGACAAGACGATGCGTACGCACTATCGTGGTCAGTATTTAAACACTTGATGAACGAGAAGTACCATCCCAGAACCGAGGTCAATAAGCTCAAGACAGAACTTAGAGGGTTACGAACCCAAGGATTTGATATTACCACGTACGAAAGACGATTCACAGAATTGTGCCTATTGTGTCCGGGAGCATTCGAAGATGAGGAAGAGAAGATCGACGAGTTTGTGAAAGGATTACCAGAAAGAATCCAAGAAGATATAAGTTCACACGAGCCCGCCTCCATACAACATGCATGTAGAATGGCTCACAAACTAGTGAACCAGATTAAAGAAAGAATTAAAGAACAGACCGCTGAAGAGGCCAATGTGAAGCAAGTCAAAAGAAAGTGGGAGGAAAACGGTGATAAGAATCACCAATACAACAACAACAGCAATTACAACAATAATTGCAACAATTATCCCAAAAATCGCAACATCAATCGCAACTACAACACACGGCCCAACAACAACAACAACAACAACAACAGCAACTACAACAATCATCCCAACAACAATAATAACCGCAACAAAAACAACAATCAGAAGCAGCTATGCCAAAGGTGTGAAAAGTATCACTCGGGGTTCTGCACCAAATTTTGCAATAAGTGTAAAATAAATGGTCATAGCGCGGCGAAGTGTGAGGTCTACGGACCAGGGGTTAATAGAACGAAAGTAACAAATGGTGTCGGAACGAGTAATGACGGAGGAAGTATTGTCGGAGCAAGTTATGCCAATGTAGTTTGTTATAAATGTGGAAAACCGGGCCACATTATTAGAAATTGCCCGAACCAGGAGAACACGAATGGACAAGGCCGCGGAAGAGTTTTCAATATTAATGCGGCAGAGGCACAGGAAGACCCGGAGCTTGTTACGGGTACGTTTCTTATTGACAATAAATCTGCTTACGTTTTATTTGATTCAGGTGCGGATAGAAGCTATATGAGTAGAGATTTTTGTGCTAAATTAAGTTGTCCATTGACGCCTTTGGATAGTAAATGTTTACACGAATTAGCAAATGGTAAATTAATTACAGCAGATAATATATGTCGGAATCGAGAAATTAAACTGGTTAGCGAAACATTTAAGATTGATTTGATACCTGTAGAGTTAGGGAGTTTTGATGTGATAATCGGTATGGACTGGTTGAAAGAAGTGAAAGCAGAGATCATTTGTTACAAAAATGCAATTCGCATTATACGAGAAAAAGGAAAACCCTTAATGGTGTACGGAGAAAAGGGCAACACGAAGCTACATCTTATTAGTAATTTGAAGGCACAAAAACTAATAAGAAAAGGTTGCTATGCTGTTCTAGCACACGTCGAAAAAGTACAAACTGAAGAAAAGAGCATCAATGATGTTCCCATTGCAAAAGAATTTCCCGATGTATTTCCGAAAGAATTACCGGGATTACCCCCACATCGATCCGTTGAATTTCAAATAGATCTTGTACCAGGAGCTGCACCAATAGTTCGTGCTCCTTACAGACTCGCACCCAGCAAGATGAAAGAACTGCAAAGCCAATTACAAGAACTTTTAGAGCGTGGTTTCATTCGACCAAGCACATCACCGTGGGGAGCTCTTGTTTTGTTTGTCAAGAGGAAAGATGGTACATTCAGGTTGTGTATCGACTACCGAGAGTTGAACAAACTTACCATCAAGAACCGCTACCCACTACCGAGAATCGACGACTTATTTGATCAACTACAAGGCTCGTCTGTTTATTTAAAGATTGACTTACGTTCCGGGTATCATCAAATGCGGGTGAAAGAAGATGATATTCCAAAGACTGCTTTCAGAACACGTTACGGTCATTACGAGTTTATGGTCATGCCGTTTGGTTTAGCTAATGCACCAGCTGTGTTTATGGACCTTATGAACCGAGTGTGTGGACCATACCTTGACAAGTTTGTCATTGTTTTCATTGATGACATACTTATTTACTCAAAGAATGACCAAGAACACGGTGAACATTTGAGAAAGGTGTTAGAAGTATTGAGGAAGGAAGAATTGTACGTTGAGTTTTCAAAGTGTGCATTTTGGTTGGAAGAAGTTCAATTCCTCAGTCACATAGTGAACAAAGAAGGTATTATGGTGGATCCGGCAAAGATAGAAACTGTTGAAAAGTGGGAAACCCCGAAAACTCCGAAACACATACGCCAGTTTTTAGGACTAGCTGGTTACTACAGAAGGTTCATCCAAGACTTTTCCAGAATAGCAAAACCCTTGACTGCATTAACGCATAAAGGGAAGAAATTTGAATGGAATGATGAAAAAGAGAAAGCGTTTCAGTTATTGAAGAAAAAGCTAACTACGGCACCTATATTGTCATTGCCTGAAGGGAATGATGATTTTGTGATTTATTGTGATGCATCAAAGCAAGGTCTCGGTTGTGTATTAATGCAACGAACGAAGGTGATTGCTTATGCGTCTAGACAATTGAAGATTCACGAACAAAATTATACGACGCATGATTTGGAATTAGGCGCGGTTGTTTTTGCATTAAAGACTTGGAGGCACTACTTATATGGGGTCAAAAGTATTATATATACCGACCACAAAAGTCTTCAACACATATTTAATCAGAAACAACTGAATATGAGGCAGCGTAGGTGGATTGAATTTTTGAATGATTACGACTTTGAGATTCGTTACCACCCGGGGAAGGCAAATGTGGTAGCCGATGCCTTGAGCAGGAAGGACAGAGAACCCATTCGAGTAAAATCTATGAATATAATGATTCATAATAACATTACTACTCAAATAAAGGAGGTACAACAAGGAGTTTTAAAAGAGGAAAATTTAAAGGATGAAATACCCAAAGGATCGGAGAAGCATCTTAATATTCGGGAAGACGGAACCCGGTATAGGGCTGAAAGGATTTGGGTACCAAAATTTGGAGATATGAGAGAAATGGTACTTAGAGAAGCTCATAAAACCAGATACTCAATACATCCTGGAACGGGGAAGATGTACAAGGATCTCAAGAAACATTTTTAGTGGCTGGGTATGAAAGCCGATGTTGCTAAATACGTAGGAGAATGTTTGACGTGTTCTAAGGTCAAAGCTGAGCATCAGAAACCATCAGGTCTACTTCAACAACCCGAAATCCCGAAATGGAAATGGGAAAACATTACCATGGATTTCATCACTAAATTGCCAAGGACTGCAAGTGGTTTTGATACTATTTGGGTAATAGTTGATCGTCTCACCAAATCAGCACACTTCCTACCAATAAGAGAAGATGACAAGATGGAGAAGTTAGCACGACTGTATTTGAAGGAAGTCGTCTCCAGACATGGAATACCAATCTCTATTATCTCTGATAGGGATGGTAGATTTATTTCAAGATTCTGGCAGACATTACAGCAAGCATTAGGAACTCGTCTAGACATGAGTACTGCCTATCATCCACAAACTGATGGGCAGAGTGAAAGGACGATACAAACGCTTGAAGACATGCTACGAGCATGTGTTATTGATTTCGGAAACAGTTGGGATCGACATCTACCGTTAGCAGAATTTTCCTACAACAACAGCTACCATTCAAGCATTGAGATGGCGTCGTTTGAAGCACTTTATGGTAGAAAGTGCAGGTCTCCGATTTGTTGGAGTGAAGTGGGGGATAGACAGATTACGGGTCCGGAGATTATACAAGAAACTACCGAGAAGATCATCCAAATTCAACAACGGTTGAAAACCGCCCAAAGTCGACAAAAGAGCTACGCTGACATTAAAAGAAAAGATATAAAATTTGAAATTGGAGAGATGGTCATGCTTAAAGTTGCACCTTGGAAAGGCGTTGTTCGATTTGGTAAACGAGGGAAATTAAATTCAAGGTATATTGGACCATTCAAGATTATTGATCGTGTCGGACCAGTAGCTTACCGACTTGAGTTACCTCAACAACTCACGGCTGTTGTTGAGTTACCTCCATGTCTTGAATGGTAGCTGTTGTTGTAGGAAAATTCTGCTAACGGTAGATGTCGATCCCAACTGTTTCCGAAATCAATAACACATGCTCGTAGCATGTCTTCAAGCGTTTGTATCGTCCTTTCACTCTGCCCATCAGTTTGTGGATGATAGGCAGTACTCATGTCTAGACGAGTTCCTAATGCTTGCTGTAATGTCTGCCAGAATCTTGAAATAAATCTACCATCCCTATCAGAGATAATAGAGATTGGTATTCCATGTCTGGAGACGACTTCCTTCAAATACAGTCATGCTAACTTCTCCATCTTGTCATCTTCTCTTATTGGTAGGAAGTGTGCTGATTTGGTGAGACGATCAACTATTACCCAAATAGTATCAAAACCACTTGCAGTCCTTGGCAATTTAGTGATGAAATCCATGGTAATGTTTTCCCATTTCCATTTCGGGATTTCGGGTTGTTGAAGTAGACCTGATGGT
This sequence comes from Rutidosis leptorrhynchoides, assembly GCF_046630445.1. Classification (NCBI taxonomy): domain Eukaryota; kingdom Viridiplantae; phylum Streptophyta; class Magnoliopsida; order Asterales; family Asteraceae; genus Rutidosis; species Rutidosis leptorrhynchoides. The sequence goes on along the minus strand of NC_092340.1, from coordinate 184,969,912 downwards.
TTCTGATGCTCAGCTTTGACCTTAGAACACATCAAACATTCTCCTACGTATTTAGCAACATCGGCTTTCATACCCAGCCACTAAAAATGTTTCTTGAGATCCTTGTACATCTTCCCCGTTCCAGGATGTATTGAGTATCTGGTTTTATGAGCTTCTCTAAGTACCATTTCTCTCATATCTCCAAATTTTGGTACCCAAATCCTTTCAGCCCTATACCGGGTTCCGTCTTCCCGAATATTAAGATGCTTCTCCGATCCTTTGGGTATTTCATCCTTTAAATTTTCCTCTTTTAAAACTCCTTGTTGTACCTCCTTTATTTGAGCAGTAATGTTATTATGAATAATTATATTCATAGATTTTACTCGAATGGGTTCTCTGTCCTTCCTGCTCAAGGCATCGGCTACCACATTTGCCTTCCCCGGGTGGTAACGAATCTCAAAGTCGTAATCATTCAAAAATTCAATCCACCTACGCTGCCTCATATTCAGTTGTTTCTGATTAAATATGTGTTGAAGACTTTTGTGGTCGGTATATATAATACTTTTGACCCCATATAAGTAGTGCCTCCAAGTCTTTAATGCAAAAACAACCGCGCCTAATTCCAAATCATGCGTCGTATAATTTTGTTCGTGAATCTTCAATTGTCTAGACGCATAAGCAATCACCTTCGTTCGTTGCATTAATACACAACCGAGACCTTGCTTTGATGCATCACAATAAATCACAAAATCATCATTCCCTTCAGGCAATGACAATATAGGTGCCGTAGTTAGCTTTTTCTTCAATAACTGAAACGCTTTCTCTTGTTCATCATTCCATTCAAATTTCTTCCCTTTATGCGTTAATGCAGTCAAGGGTTTTGCTATTCTGGAAAAGTCTTGGATGAACCTTCTGTAGTAACCAGCTAGTCCTAAAAACTGGCGTATGTGTTTTAGAGTTTTCGGGGTTTCCCACTTTTCAACAGTTTCTATCTTTGCTGGATCCACCTTAATACCTTCTTTGTTCACTATGTGACCGAGGAATTGAACTTCTTCCAACCAAAATGCACACTTTGAAAACTTAGCGTACAATTCTTCCTTCCTCAATACTTCTAACACCTTTCTCAAATGTTCACCGTGTTCTTGGTCATTCTTTGAGTAAATAATTATGTCATCAATGAAAACAATGACAAACTTGTCAAGGTATGGTCCACACACTCGGTTCATAAGGTTCATGAACACAGCTGGTGCATTAGTTAAACCAAACGGCATGACCATAAACTCGTAATGACCGTAACGTGTTCTGAAGGCAGTCTTTGGAATATCATCTTCTTTCACCCGCATTTGATGATACCCGGAACGTAAGTCAATCTTTGAATAAACAGACGAGCCTTGTAGTTGATCAAATAAGTCGTCGATTCTCGGTAGTGGGTAGCGGTTCTTGATGGTAAGTTTGTTCAACTCTCGGTAGTCGATACACAACCTGAATGTACCATCTTTCTTCTTGACAAACAAAACAGGAGCTCCCCACGGTGATGTGCTTGGTCGAATGAAACCACGCTCTAAAAGTTCTTGTAATTGGCTTTGCAGTTCTTTCATCTTGCTGGGTGCGAGTCTGTAAGGAGCACGAACTATTGGTGCAGCTCCTGGTACAAGATCTATTTGAAATTCAACGGATCGATGTGGGGGTAATCCCGGTAATTCTTTCGGAAATACATCGGGAAATTCTTTTGCAATGGGAACATCATTGATGCTCTTTTCTTCAGTTTGTACTTTTTCGACGTGTGCTAGAACAGCATAGCAACCTTTTCTTATTAGTTTTTGTGCCTTCAAATTACTAATAAGATGTAGCTTCGTGTTGCCCTTTTCTCCGTACACCATTAAGGGTTTTCCTTTTTCTCGTATAATGCGAATTGCATTTTTGTAACAAACGATCTCTGCTTTCACTTCTTTCAACCAGTCCATACCGATTATCACATCAAAACTCCCTAACTCTACAGGTATCAAATCAATCTTAAATGTTTCGCTAACCAGTTTAATTTCTCGATTCCGACATATATTATCTGCTGAAATTAATTTACCATTTGCTAATTCGAGTAAAAATTTACTATCCAAAGGCGTCAATGGACAACTTAATATAGCACAAAAATCTCTACTCATATAGCTTCTATCCGCACCCGAATCAAATAAAACGTAAGCAGACTTATTGTCAATAAGAAACGTACCCGTAACAAGCTCCGGGTCTTCCTGTGCCTCTGCCGCATTAATATTGAAAACTCTTCCGCGGCCTTGTACATTCGTGTTCTCCTGGTTCGGGCAATTTCTAATAATGTGGCCCGGTTTTCCACATTTATAACAAACTACATTGGCATAACTTGCTCCGACACTACTTCCTCCGTCATTACTCGTTCCGACACCATTTGTTCCTTTCGTTCTATTAACCCCTGGTCCGTAGACCTCACACTTCGCCGCGCTATGACCATTTATTTTACACTTGTTGCAAAATTTGGTGCAGAACCCCGAGTGATACTTTTCACACCTTTGGCATAGCTGCTTCTGATTGTTGTTTTTGTTGCGGTTATTATTGTTGTTGGGATGATTGTTGTAGTTGCTGTTGTTGTTGTTGTTGTTGTTGGGCCGTTTGTTGTAGTTGCGATTGATGTTGCGATTTTTGGGATAATTGTTGCAATTATTGTTGTAATTGCTGTTGTTGTTGTATTGGTGATTCTTATCACCGTTTTCCTCCCACTTTCTTTTGACTTGCTTCACATTGGACTCTTCAGCGGTCTGTTCTTTAATTCTTTCTTTAATCTGGTTCACTAGTTTGTGAGCCATTCTACATGCATGTTGTATGGAGGCGGGCTCGTGTGAACTTATATCTTCTTGGATTCTTTCCGGTAATCCTTTCACAAACGCGTCGATCTTCTCTTCCTCATCTTCGAATGCTCCCGGACACAATAGGCACAATTCTGTGAATCGTCTTTCATACGTGGTAATATCAAATCCTTGGGTTCGTAACCCTCTAGGTTCTGTCTTGAGCTTATTGACCTCGGTTCTGGGACGGTACTTCTCGTTCATCAAGTGCTTGAATACTGACCACGGTAGTGCGTACGCATCATCTAGTCCCACTTGCTCTAGATAGGTATTCCACCATGTTAACGCAGAACCTGTGAAGGTATGCGTAGCGTACTTCACTTTGTCCTCTTCAGTACACTTACTTATGGCAAACACCGATTCGACCTTCTCGGTCCACCGTATCAATCTGATCGGTCCTTCGGTTCCATCAAATTCCAAAGGTTTGCAGGCAGTGAATTCTTTGTAGGTGCATCCTACACGATTTCCTGTACTGCTAGATCCAAGGTTATTGTTGGTATGTAGCGCAGCCTGTACTGCGGCTATGTTTGAAGCTAGAATAGTACGGAATTCCTCTTCATTCATATTCACGGTGTGTCGAGTAGTCGGTGCCATTTCCTTCAAAATAGTCAAATGGAACAAGTTAATCATACAGAATATTAAGAGTAGTTAATAGTATTTCGTAGCATAATATGAACTCATTTATAAAAGCTTTTTCTTCATATTAGCATTTTATAAGATTAAATTCGGGTAGTACCTACCCGTTAAGTTCATACTTAGTAGCTAATATACAATTCAACTACTACAATTCTATATGAAAAACTGATTATAATAATATTTTGCGTTCAAACTTTTACACAATATTTTACAAACTTACAATACCGCTTATTTTACATATAGCATGAAATATAGCACACAATAAATTTGATACAAGATGGTTGTGAAGATAATTCTAGCTAGTACACAAGTCGTTCAGTAAAGGCAATAAAGACACGTAATTCATACGTCCAGAAACAAGTCATGCATTCTGGTTTTACTAGGATTACTTCCCATCCTTGGTCTTGTGGAACATAACCGTTATGGCCATTGATAAGACAGCGTGTTGTAACATCGTCAAAGGGACGAGGGTTACGTAATGTCCAATAGTCCCGTAACAATCTAAAAACCTCATTTCTTACCCCAATTACCGACTCCGTCACTTGTGGGAAAGTTTTGTTTAATAGTTGTAGCCCGATGTTCTTGTTCTCACTTTGGTGAGAAGCGAACATTACTAATCCGTAAGCATAACATGCTTCTTTATGTTGCATGTTAGCCGCTTTTTCTAAATCACGAAGTCCAATATTCGGATATATTGAATCAAAATAATTTCTTAACCCATTGCGTAAAATAGCATTTGGGTTCCCCGCAATATATGCGTCAAAGTAAACACATCGTAACTTATGGATTTCCCAATGTGATATCCCCCATCTTTCGAACGAAAGCCTTTTATAAACCAAGGTATTCTTGGAACGTTCTTCGAATGTCTTACAAACTGATCTCGCCTTAAATAGTTGTGCCGAAGAATTCTGACCGACTCTAGACAAGATTTCATCAATCATGTCTCCGGGTAGGTCTCTTAAAATATTGGGTTGTCTATCCATTTTGTATTTTTATACTGTAAAATAGACAAGAGTTAGATTCATAAAAAAAAAATACTTATTAATACAAGCAATTTTTACATATATCATAAAGCATAAGCACACTATATTACTTATATTACACCACACGAATACAACTATCTTATTCCGACTCGCTTGTTTCTTCTTCTTCGGTTTTGGTTCGTTTTACCAAGTTTCTAGGGATATATGATGTTCCCCTAATACGAGCCGTCGTTATCCACATTGGTTTAGAAAAACCTGGTGGCTTAGAGGTTCCCGGGTCATTGTTACAACTTAAGGACTTCGGGGGTTGACGATACATATAAAGTTCATCGGGGTTGGAATTAGATTTCTCTATTTTTATGCCCTTTCCCTTATTATTTTCTTTTGCCTTTTTAAATTCAGTTGGGGTAATTTCTATAACATCATCGGAATTCTCGTCGGAATCCGATTCATCGGAGAATTGGTAATCCTCCCAATATTTTGCTTCCTTGGCAGAAACACCATTGACCATAATTAACCTTGGTCGGTTGGTTGAGGATTTTCTTTTACTTAACCGTTTTATTATTTCCCCCACCGGTTCTATTTCTTCATCCGGTTCCGATTCTTCTTCCGGTTCCGATTCTTCTTCCGGTTCCGACTCTTCTTCCGGTTCCTCTTCGGGAACTTGTGAATCAGTCCACGAATCATTCCAATTTACATTTGACTCTTCATTATTATTAGGTGAGTCAATGGGACTTGTTCTAGAGGTAGACATCTATCACATAATATCAAACGCGTTAAGAGATTAATATATCACATAATATTCACATGTTAAAAATATATAGTTTCCAACAAAATTTGTTAAGCAATCATTTTTCAAGTAAACACGGTCGAAGTCCAGACTCACTAATGCATCCTAACAAACTAGATAAGACACACTAATGCAAAATTCTGGTTCTCTAAGACCAACGCTCGGATACCAACTGAAATGTCCCGTTCTTATTGATTAAAAACGTTCCATATTAATTGATTTCGTTGCGAGGTTTTGACCTCTATATGAGACGTTTTTCAAAGACTGCATTCATTTTAAAACAAACCATAACCTTTATTTCATCAATAAAGGTTTAAAAAGCTTTACGTAGATTATCAAATAATGATAATCTAAAATATCCTGTTTACACACGACCATTACATAATGGTTTACAATACAAATATGTTACAACAAAATAAGTTTCTTGAATGCAGTTTTTACACAATATCATACAAGCATGGACTCCAAATCTCGTCCTTATTTAAGTATGCAACAGCGGAAGCTCTTAATAATCACCTGAGAATAAACATGCTTAAAAGGTCAACAAAAATGTTGGTGAGTTATAGGTTTAACCTATATATATCAAATCGTAACAATAGACCAAATGATTTCATATTTCAATACACATCCCATACATAGAGATAAAAATCATTCATATGGTGAACACCTGGTAACTGACATTAACAAGATGCATATATAAGAATATCCCCATCATTCCGGGACACCCTTCGGATATGATATAAATTTCGAAGTACTAAAGCATCCGGTACTTTGGATGGGGTTTGTTAGGCCCAATAGATCTATCTTTAGGATTCGCGTCAATTAAGGTGTCTGTTCCCAAATTCTTAGATTACCAGACTTAATAAAAATGGGCATATTCGATTTCGATAATTCAACCATAGAATGTAGTTTCACGTACTTGTGTCTATTTTGTAAATCATTTATAAAACCTGCATGTATTCTCATCCCAAAAATATTAGATTTTAAAAGTGGGACTATAACTCACTTTCACAGATTTTTACTTCGTCGGGAAGTAAGACTTGGCCACTGGTTGATTCACGAACCTATAACAATATATACATATATATCAAAGTATGTTCAAAATATATTTACAACACTTTTAATATATTTTGATGTTTTAAGTTTATTAAGTCAGCTGTCCTCGTTAGTAACCTATAACTAGTTGTCCACAGTTAGATATACAGAAATAAATCGATAAATATTATCTTGAATCAATCTAGACCCAGTGTATACATATCTCAGTATTGATCACAACTCAAACTATACATATTTTAGAATCAACCTCAACCCTGTATAGCTAACTCCAACATTCACATATAGAGTGTCTATGGTTGTTCCGAAATATATATAGATGTGTCGACATGATAGGTCGAAACATTGTATACGTGTCTATGGTATCTCAAGATTACATAATATACAATACAAGTTGATTAAGTTATTGTTGGAATAGATTTGTTACCAATTTTCACGCAGCTAAAATGAGAAAAATTATCCAATCTTGTTTTACCCATAACTTTTTCATTTTAAATACGTTTTGAGTGAATCAAATTGCTATGGTTTCATATTGAACTCTATTTTATGAATCTAAACAGAAAAGGTATAGGTTTATAGTCAAAAAAATAAGTTACAAGTCATTTTTGTAAAGGTAGTCATTTCAGTCGAAAGAACGACGTCTAGATGACCATTTTAGAAAACATATACTTCCACTTTGAGTTTAACCATAATTTTTGGATATAGTTTCATGTTCATAATAAAATCATTTTCTCAGAATAACAACTTTTAAATCAAAGTTTATCATAGTTTTTAATTAACTAACCCAAAATAGCCCGCGGTGTTACTACGACGGCGTAAATCCGATTTTACGGTGTTTTTCGTGTTTCCAGGTTTTAAATCATTAAGTTAGCATATCATATAGATATAGAACATGTGTTTAGTTAATTTTAAAAGTCAAGTTAGAAGGATTAACTTTTGTTTGCGAACAAGTTTAGAATTAACTAAACTATGTTCTAGTGATTACGAGTTTAAACCTTCGAATAAGATAGTTTTATATATATAAATTGAATGATGTTATGAACATCATTACTACCTCGAGTTTAGTAGGTAAATCTACTGGAAGTGACAAGAAATGATCTAGCTTCAAAGGATCTTGGATGGCTTGAAAGTTCTTGAAGTAGGATCATGACACAAAAACAAGTTCAAGTAAGATTTTTACTCGAATTAAGATAGTTTATAGTTATAGAAATTGAATCAAGGTTTGAATATGAATATTACCTTGAATAAGAAAGATAACCTACTGTATATAACAAAGGTTTCTTGATCTTAGATGATTACTTGGAATGGATTAGAAAGCTTGGAAGTAAATTAGTAAACATGAAGGGATTTTTGAAGTGTTCTTGAAGTGTTCTTCCTATGATGATTATAGCTTGATTCTTGAAGTGATTTTTGATGAATATGATGATTAACTACTGGAAAAATACGTTCATAATAGTGTGTGTGTGTGTTGAGAGAGAATTAGAAAGAGAATTGGAAGTGAAATGGAGTGAATGATGAGTGGTAATTGGTGAGTGGTGAGTGAGGTTAAAAGGAGTTCTAGTTAGTTGACTAGCTCATGGTAGAAGTTAAAATTGATTAGTCATACATGACATAATCAAGAGTGGAATCCCATGCTAGTTCCTATTGGTATATACCCATAGTAAGTACGTTTTGAAGCTGTGTATAATACGGGTAAGAATACGACTAGAATTCTTGATGAAAAAAAGAATGGGAAAGTAACTGTAACCATTTTCGTTAAGTATGAGTGTTTTGATATATGTCTTGAAGTCTTCTAAAAGTATTTTAATACATCTAAATACACTACATGTATATACATTTTAACTGAGTCGTTAAGTCATCGTTAGTCGTTACATGTAAGTGTTGTTTTGAAACCTTTAAGTTAACGATCTCAATTAATGTTGTTAACCCATTGTTTATTATATCTAATGAGATGTTAAATTATTATATTATCATGATATTATGATATATTAATATATCTTAATATGATATATATACATTTAAATGTCGTTACAACGATAATCGTTACATATATGTCTCGTTTCGAAATCCTTAAGTTAGTAGTCTTGTTTATATGTATATAACTCATTGTTAATATACTTATGGAGATACTTACTTATCATAATCTCATGTTAACCATATGTATATCCATATATATATCGTCATGTCATTTTTGCAAGTTTTAACGTTCGTGAATCGCCGGTCAACTTGGGTGGTCAATTGTCTATATGAAACATATTTCAATTAATCAAGTCTTAAAAAGTTTGATTGCTTAACATGTTGGAAACATTTAATCATGTAAATATCAATCTCAATTAATATATATAAACATGGAAAAGTTTGGGTCACTACAGTATATGTCAGCGTAGCTCTTTTGTCGACTTTGGGCGGTTTTCAACCGTTGTTGAATTTGGATGATCTTCTCGGTAGTTTCTTGTATAATCTCCGGACCCATAATCTGTCTATCCCCCACTTCACTCCAACAAATCGGAGACCTGCACTTTCTACCATAAAGTGCTTCAAACGGCGCCATCTCAATGCTTGAATGGTAGCTGTTGTTGTAGAAAAATTCTGCTAACTGTAGATGTCGATCCCAACTGTTTCTGAAATCAATAACACATGCTCGTAGCATGTCTTCAAGCGTTTGTATCGTCCTTTCGCTCTGCCCATCAGTTTGTGGATGATAGGCAGTACTCATGTCTAGACGAGTTCCTAATGCTTGCTGTAATGTCTGCCAGAATCTTGAAATAAATCTGCCATCCCTATCAGAGATAATAGAGATTGGTATTCCATGTCTGGAGACGACTTCCTTCAAATATAGTCGTGCTAACTTCTCCATCTTGTCATCTTCTCTTATTGGTAGGAAGTGTGCTGATTTGGTGAGACGATCAACTATTACCCAAATAGTATCAAAACCACTTGCAGTCCTTGGCAATTTAGTGATGAAATCCATGGTAATGTTTTCCCATTTCCATTCCGGGATTTTGGGTTGTTGAAGTAGACCTGATGGTTTCTGATGCTCAGCTTTGACCTTAGAACATGTCAAACATTCTCCTACGTATTTAGCAACATCGGCTTTCATACCCGTCCACCAAAAATGTTTCTTGAGATCCTTGTACATCTTCCCCGTTCCAGGATGTATTGAGTATCTGGTTTTATGAGCTTCTCTAAGTACCATTTCTCTCATATCTCCAAATTTTGGTACCCAAATCCTTTCAGCCCTATACCGAATTCCGTCTTCCCGAATATTAAGATGCTTCTTCGATCCTTTGGGTATTTCATCCTTTAAATTTCCCTCTTTTAAAACTCCTTGTTGTGCCTCCTTTATTTGAGCAGTAATGTTATTATGAATCATTATATTCATAGATTTTACTCGAATGGGTTCTCTATCCTTCCTGCTCAAGGCATCGGCTACCACATTTGCCTTCCCCGGGTGGTAACGAATCTCAAAGTCGTAATCATTCAATAATTCAATCCACCTACGCTGCCTCATATTCAGTTGTTTCTGATTAAATATGTGTTGAAGACTTTTGTGGTCGGTATATATAATACTTTTGACCCCATATAAGTAGTGCCTCCAAGTCTTTAATGCAAAAACAACCGCGCCTAAATCCAAATCATGCGTCGTATAATTTTGTTCGTGAATCTTCAATTGTCTAGACGCATAAGCAATCACCTTCGTTCGTTGCATTAATACACAACCGAGACCTTGCTTTGATGCATCACAATAAATCACAAAATCATCATTTCCTTCAGGCAATGACAATATAGGTGTCGTAGTTAGCTTTTTCTTCAATAACTGAAACGCTTTCTCTTGTTCATCATTCCATTCAAATTTCTTCCCTTTATGCGTTAATGAAGTCAAGGGTTTTGCTATTCTGGAAAAGTCTTGGATGAACCTTCTGTAGTAACCAGCTAGTCCTAAAAACTGGCGTATGTGTTTCGGAGTTTTCGGGGTTTCCCACTTTTCAACAGTTTCTATCTTTGCCGGATCCACCTTAATACCTTCTTTGTTCACTATGTGACCGAGAAATTGAACTTCTTCCAACCAAAATGCACACTTTGAAAAATTAGCGTACAATTCTTCCTTCCTCAATACTTCTAACACCTTTCTCAAATGTTCACCGTGTTCTTGGTCATTCTTTGAGTAAATAAGTATGTCATCAATGAAAACAATGACAAACTTGTCAAGGTATGGTCCATACACTCGGTTCATAAGGTCCATGAACACAGCTGGTGCATTAGTTAAACCAAACGGCATGACCATAAACTCGTAATGACCGTAACATGTTCTGAATGCAGTCTTTGGAATATCATCTTCTTTCACCCGCATTTGATGATACCCGGAACGTAAGTCAATCTTTGAATAAGCAGACGAGCCTTGTAGTTGATCAAATAAGTCGTCGATTCTCGGTAGTGGGTAGCGGTTCTTGATGGTAAGTTTGTTCAACTCTCGGTAGTCGATACACAACCTGAATGTACCATCTTTCTTCTTGACAAACAAAACAGGAGCTCCCCACGGTGATGTGCTTGGTCGAATGAAACCACGCTCTAAAAGTTCTTGTAATTAGCTTTGCAGTTCTTTCATCTCGCTGGGTGCGAGTCTGTAAGGAGCACGAGCTATTGGTGCAGCTCCTGGTACAAGATCTATTTGAAATTCAACGGATCGATGTTGGGGTAATCCCGGTAATTCTTTCGGAAATACATCGGGAAATTCTTTTGCAATGGGAACATCATTGATGCTCTTTTCTTCAGTTTGTACTTTTTTGACGTGTGCTAGAACAGCATAGCAACCTTTTTTTATTAGTTTTTGTGCCTTCAAATTACTAATAAGATGTAGCTTCGTGTTGCCCTTTTCTCCGTACACCATTAAGGGTTTTCCTTTTTCTCGTATAATGCGAATTGCATTTTTGTAACAAACGATCTCTGCTTTCACTTCTTTCAACCAGTCCATACCGATTATCACATCAAAATTCCCTCACTCTACAGGTATCAAATCAATCTTAAATGTTTCGCTAACCAGTTTAATTTCTCGATTCTGACATATATTATCTGCTGAAAATAATTTACCATTTGCTAATTCGAGTAAAAATTTACTATCCAAAGGCGTCAATGGACAACTTAATTTAGTACAAAAATCTCTACTCATATAGCTTCTATCCGCACCCGAATCAAATAAAACGTAAGCAGATTTATTGTCAATAAGAAATGTACCCGTAACAAGCTCTGGGTCTTCCTGTGCCTCTGCCGCATTAATATTGAAAACTCTTCCGCGGCCTTGTCCATTTGTGTTCTCCTGGTTCGGGCAATTTCTAATAATGTGGCCCAGTTTTCCACATTTATAACAAACTACATTGGCATAACTTGCTACGACACTACTTCCTCCGCCATTACTCGTTCCGACACCATTTGTTCCTTTCGTTCTATTAACCCCTAGTCCGTAGACCTCACACTTCGCCGCGCTATGACCATTTCTTTTACACTTGTTGCAAAATTTGGTGCATAACCCCGAGTGATACTTTTCACACCTTTGGCATAGCTGCATCTGATTGTTGTTTTTGTTGCGGTTATTATTGTTGTTGGGATGATTGTTGTAGTTGATGTTGTTGTTGTTGTTGTTGTTGTTGGGCCGTTTGTTGTAGTTGCGATTGATGTTGCGAATGTTGGGATAATTGTTGCGATTATTGTTGTAATTGCTGTTGTTGTTGTATTGGTGATTCTTATCACCGTTTTCCTCCCACTTTCTTTTGACTTGCTTCACATTGGCCTCTTCAGCAGTCTGTTCTTTAATTCTTTCTTCAATCTGGTTCACTAGTTTGTGAGCCATTCTACATGCCTGTTGTATGGAGGCGGGCTCGTGTGAACTTATATCTTCTTGGATTCTTTCCGGTAATCCTTTCACAAACGTGTCGATCTTCTCTTCCTCATCTTCGAATGCTCCCGGACACAATAGGCACAATTCTGTGAATCGTCTTTCGTACGTGGTAATATCAAATCCTTGGGTTCATAACCCTCTAAGTTCTGTCTTGAGCTTATTGACCTCGGTTCTGGGATGGTACTTCTCGTTCATCAAGTGCTTGAATACTGACCACGGTAGTGCGTACGCATCGTCTTGTCCCACTTGCTCTAGATAGGTATTCCACCATGTTAACGCAGAACCTGTGAAGGTATGCGTAGCGTACTTCACTTTTTCCTCTTCAGTACACTTACTTATGGCAAACACCGATTCGACCTTCTCGGTCCACCGTTTCAATCCGATCGGTCCTTCGGTTCCATCAAATTCCAAAGGTTTGCAGGCAGTGAATTCTTTGTAGGTGCATCTTACACGATTTCCTGTACTACTAGATCCAAGGTTATTGTTGGTATATAGCGCAGCCTGTACTGCGGCTATGTTTGAAGCTAGAAAAGTACGGAATTCCTCTTCATTCATATTCACGATGTGTCGAGTAGTCGGTGCCATTTCCTTCAAAATAGTCAAATGGAACAAGTTAATCATACAGAATATTAAGAGTAGTTAATAGTATTTCGTAGCATAATATGAACTCATTTATAAAAGCTTTTTCTTCATATTAGCGTTTTATAAGTTTAAATTCGGATAGTACCTACCCGTTAAGTTCATACTTAGTAGCTAATATACAATTCAACTACTAAAATTCTATATGAAAAACTGATTATAATAATATTTCGCGTTCAAACTTTTACACAATATTTTACAAACTTACAATACCGCTTATTTTACATATAGCATGAAATATAGCACACAATAAATTTGATACAAGATGGTTGTGAAGATAATTCTAGCTAGTACACAAGTCGTTCAGCAAAGGCAATAAAGACACGTAATTCATACGTCCAGAAACAAGTCATGCATTCTGGTTTTACTAGGATTACTTCCCATCCTTGGTCTTGTGGAACATAACCGTTATGGCCTTTGATAAGACAGCGTGTTGTAACGTCGTCAAAGGTACGAGGGTTACGTAATGTCCAACAGTCCCGTAACAATCTAAAAACCTCATTTCTTACCCCAATTACCGACTCCGTCACTTGTGGGAACGTTTTGTTTAATAGTTGTAGCCCGATGTTCTTGTTCTCACTTTGGTAAGAAGCGAACATTACTAATCCGTAAGCATAACATGCTTCTTTATGTTGCATGTTAGCCGCTTTTTCTAAATCACGAAGTCCAATATTCGGATATATTGAGTCAAAATAATTTCTTAACCCATTGCGTAAAATAGCATTTGGGTTCCCCGCAATATATGCGTCAAAGTAAACACATCGTAACTTATGGATTTCCCAATGTGATATCCCCCATCTTTCGAACGAAAGCCTTTTATAAACCAAGCCATTCTTGGAACGTTCTTCGAATGTCTTACAAACTGATCTCGCCTTAAATAGTTGTGCCGAAGAATTCTGACCGACTCTAGACAAGATTTCATCAATCATGTCTCCGGGTAGGTCTCTTAAAATATTGGGTTGTCTATCCATTTTGTATTTTTATACTGTAAAATAGACAAGAGTTAGATTCATAAAAAAAAAATACTTATTAATACAAGCAATTTTTACATATATCATAAAGCATAAGCACACTATATTACTTATATTACACCACACGAATACAACTATCTTATTCCGACTCGCTTGTTTCTTCTTCTTCGGTTTTGGTTCGTTTTGCCAAGTTTCTAGGGATATATGATGTTCCCCTAATACGAGCCGTCGTTATCCACATTGGTTTAGAAAAACCTGGTGGTTTAGAGGTTCCCGGGTCATTGTTACAACTTAAGGACTTCGGGGGTTGACGATACATATAAAGTTCATCGGGGTTGGAATTAGATTTCTCTATTTTTATGCCCTTTCCCTTATTATTTTCTTTTGCCTTTTTAAATTCAGTTGGGGTAATTTCTATAACATCATCGGAATTCTCGTCGGAATCCGATTCATCGGAGAATTGGTAATCCTCCCAATATTTTGCTTCCTTGGCGGAAACACCATTGACCATAATTAACCTTGGTCGGTTGGTTGAGGATTTTCTTTTACTTAACCGTTTTATTATTTCCCCCACCGGTTCTATTTCTTCATCCGGTTCCGATTCTTCTTTCGGTTCCGATTCTTCTTCCGGTTCCGACTCTTCTTCCGGTTCCTCTTCGGGAACTTGTGAATCAGTCCACGAATCATTCCAATTTACATTTGACTCTTCATTATTATTAGGTGAGTCAATGGGACTTGTTCTAGAGGTAGACATCTATCACATAATATCAAACGCGTTAAGAGATTAATATATCACATAATATTCACATGATAAAAATATATAGTTTCCAACAAAATTTGTTAAGCAATCATTTTTCAAGTAAACACGGTCGAAGTCCAGACTCACTAATGCATCCTAACAAACTAGATAAGACACACTAATGCAAAATTCTGGTTCTCTAAGACCAACGCTCGGATACCAACTGAAATGTCCCGTTCTTATTGATTAAAAATGTTCCATATTAATTGATTTCGTTGCGAGGTTTTGACCTCTATATGAGACGTTTTTCAAAGACTGCATTCATTTTAAAACAAACCATAACCTTTATTTCATCAATAAAGGTTTAAAAAGCTTTACGTAGATTATCAAATAATGATAATCTAAAATATCCTGTTTACACACGACCATTACATAATGGTTTACAATACAAATATGTTACAACAAAATAAGTTTCTTGAATGCAGTTTTTACACAATATCATACAAGCATGGACTCCAAATATTGTCCTTATTTAAGTATGCGACAGCGGAAGCTCTTAATAATCACCTGAGAATAAACATGCTTAAAACGTCAACAAAAATGTTGGTGAGTTATAGGTTTAACCTATATATATCAAATCGTAACAATAGACCACAAGATTTCATATTTCAATACACATCCCATACATAAAGATAAAAATCATTCATATGGTGAACACCTGGTAATCGACATTAACAAGATGCATATATAAGAATATCCCCATCATTCCAGGACACCCTTCGGATATGATATAAATTTTGAAGTACTAAAGCATCCGGTACTTTGGATGGGGTTTGTTAGGCCCAATAGATCTATCTTTATGATTCACGTCAATTAGGGTGTCTGTTCCCTAATTCTTAGATTACCAGACTTAATAAAAAGGGGCATATTCGATTTCAATAATTCAACCATAGAATGTAGTTTCACGTACTTGTGTCTATTTTGTAAATCATTTATAAAACCTGCATGTATTCTCATCCCAAAAATATTAGATTTTAAAAGTGGGACTATAACTCACTTTCACAAATTTTTACTTCGTCGGGAAGTAAGACTTGGCCACTGGTTGATTCACGAACCTATAACAATATATACATATATATCAAAGTATGTTCAAAATATATTTACAACACTTTTAATATATTTTGATGTTTTAAGTTTATTAAGTCAGCTGTCCTCGTTAGTAACCTACAACTAGTTGTCCACAGTTAGATATACAGAAATAAATCGATAAATATTATCTTGAATCAATCCACGACCCAGCGTATACGTATCTCAGTATTGATCACAACTCAAACTATACATATTTTGGAATCAACCTCAACCCTGTATAGCTAACTCCAACATTCACATATAGAGTGTCTATGGTTGTTCCGAAATATATATAGATGTGTCGACATCATAGGTCGAAACATTGTATACGTGTCTATGGTATCTCAAGATTACATAATATACAATACAAGTTGATTAAGTTATGGTTGGAATAGATTTGTTACCAATTTTCACGTAGCTAAAATGAGAAAAATTATCCAATCTTGTTTTACCCATAACTTCTTCATTTTAAATCCGTTTTGAGTGAATCAAATTGCTATGGTTTCATATTGAACTCTATTTTATGAATCTAAATAGAAAAATTATAGGTTTATAGTTGGAAAAATTAGTTACAAGTCGTTTTTGTAAAGGTAGTCATTTCAGTCGAAAGAACGACGTCTAGATGACCATTTTAGAAAACATACTTCCACTTTGAGTTTAACCATAATTTTTGGATATAGTTTCATGTTCATAATAAAAATCATTTTATCAGAATAACAACTTTTAAATCAAAGTTTATCATAGTTTTTAATTAACTAACCCAAAACAGCCCGCGGTGTTACTACGACGGCGTAAATCCGGTTTTACAGTGTTTTTCGTGTTTCTAGGTTTTAAATCATTAAGTTAGCATATCATATAGATATAGAACATGTGTTTAGTTAATTTTAAAAGTCAAGTTAGAAGGATTAACTTTTTTTTGCGAACAAGTTTAGAATTAACTAAACTATGTTCTAGTGATTACGAGTTTAAACCTTCAAATAAGATAGTTTTATATATATGAATCGAATGATGTTATGAACATCATTACTACCTCAAGTTTAGTAGGTAAACCTACTGGAAGTGACAAGAAATGATCTAGCATCAAAGGATCTTGGATGGCTTGAAAGTTCTTGAAGTAGGATCATGACACAAAAACAAGTTCAAGTAAGATTTTTACTCGAATTAAGATAGTTTATAGTTATAGAAATTGAATCAAAGTTTGAATATGAATATTACCTTGAATAAGAAAGATAACCTACTGTATATAACAAAGGTTTCTTGATCTTAGATAATTACTTGGAATGGATTAGAAAGCTTGGAAGTAAATTAGTAAACTTGAAGGGATTTTTGAAGTGTTCTTGAAGTGTTCTTCCTATGATGATTATATCTTGATTCTTGAAGTGATTTTTGATGAAGATGATGATTAACTACTGGAAAAATACATTCATAATAGTGTGTGTGTGTTGAGAGAGAATTAGAAAGAGAATTGGAAGTGATATGGAGTGAATGATGAGTGGTAATTGGTGAGTGGTGAGTGGGGTTAAAAGGAGTTCTAGTTAGTTGACTAGCTCATGGTAGAAGTTAAAATTGATTAGTCATACATGACATAATCAAGAGTGGAATCCCATGCTAGTTCCTATTGGCATATACCCATAGTAAGTACGTTTTGAAGCTGTGTATAATACGGGTAAGAATACGACTAGAATTCTTGATGAAAGAAAAGAATGGGAAAGTAACTGTAACCATTTTCGTTAAGTATGAGTGTTTTGATATATGTCTTGAAGTCTTCCAAAAGTATTTTAATACATCTAAATACAATACATGTATATACATTTTAACTGAGTCGTTAAGTCATCGTTAGTCGTTACATGTAAGTGTTGTTTTGAAACCTTTAAGTTAACGATCTAAATTAATGTTGTTAACCCATTGTTTATTATATCTAATGAGATGTTAAATTATTATATTATCATGATATTATGATATATTAATATATCTTAATATGATATATATACATTTAAATGTCGTTGCAACGATAATCGTTACATATATGTCTCGTTTCGAAATCCTTAAGTTAGTAGTCTTGTTTATATGTATATAACTCATTGTTAATATACTTATGGAGATACTTACTTATCATAATCTCATGTTAACCATATGTATATCCATATATATATATATATATATATATATATATATATATATATATATATATATATATATATATATATATATATATATATATATATATATCGTCATGTCTTTTTTACAAGTTTTAACGTTCGTGAATCGCCGGTCAACTTGGGTGGTCAATTGTCTATATGAAACATATTTCAATTAATAAAGTCTTAACAAGTTTGATTGCTTAACACGTTGGAAACATTTAATCATGTAAATATCAATCTCAATTAATATATATAAACATGGAAAAGTTCGGGTCACTACAGTACCTACCCGTTAAATAAATTTCGTCCCAAAATTTTAAGCTGTTGAAGGTGTTGACGAATCTTCTGGAAATAGATGCGGGTATTTCTTCTTCATCTGATCTTCACACTCCTAGGTGAACTCGGGTCCTCTACGAGCATTCCATCGAACCTTAACAATTGGTATCTTGTTTTGCTTAAGTCTTTTAACCTCACGATCCATTATTTCGACGGGTTCTTCGATGAATTGAAGTTTTTCGTTGATTTGGATTTCATCTAACGGAATAGTGAGATCTTCTTTAGCAAAAC
The DNA here is from genome assembly GCF_046630445.1 of Rutidosis leptorrhynchoides. Classification (NCBI taxonomy): domain Eukaryota; kingdom Viridiplantae; phylum Streptophyta; class Magnoliopsida; order Asterales; family Asteraceae; genus Rutidosis; species Rutidosis leptorrhynchoides. The sequence continues at coordinate 184,951,520 of NC_092340.1, read as the reverse complement.
ATTTCTTCAAATTCGAGACGTGGAAAGTGTTATGTACAGCCGCGAGTTGTTGAGGTAACTCAAGTCGGTAAGCTACTGGTCCGACACGATCAATAATCTTGAATGGTCCAATATACCTTGGATTTAATTTCCCTCGTTTACCAAATCGAACAACGCCTTTCCAAGGTGCAACTTTAAGCATGACCATCTCTCCAACTTTAAAAACGTTCCATATTAATTGATTTCGTTGCGAGGTTTTGACCTCTATATGAGACGTTTTTCAAAGACTGCATTCATTTTAAAACAAACCATAACCTTTATTTCATCAATAAAGGTTTAAAAAGCTTTACGTAGATTATCAAATAATGATAATCTAAAATATCCTGTTTACACACGACCATTACATAATGGTTTACAATACAAATATGTTACAACAAAATAAGTTTCTTGAATGCAGTTTTTTCACAATATCATACAAGCATGGACTCCAAATCTCGTCCTTATTTAAGTATGCGACAGCGGAAGCTCTTAATAATCACCTAAGAATAAACATGCTTAAAACGTCAACAAAAATGTTGGTGAGTTATAGGTTTAACCTATATATATCAAATCGTAACAATAGACCACAAGATTTCATATTTCAATACACATCCCATACATAGAGATAAAAATCATTCATATGGTGAACACCTGGTAACCGACATTAACAAGATGCATATATAAGAATATCCCCATCATTCCGGGACAGCCTTCGGATATGATATAAATTTCGAAGTACTAAAGCATCTGGTACTTTGGATGGGGTTTGTTAGGCCCAATAGATCTATCTTTAGGATTCGCGTCAATTAGGGTGTCTGTTCACTAATTCTTAGATTACCAGACTTAATAAAAAGGGGCATATTCGATTTCGATAATTCAACCATAGAATGTAGTTTCACGTACTTGTGTCTATTTTGTAAATCATTTATAAAACCTGCATGTATTCTCATCCCAAAAATATTAGATTTTAAAAGTGGGACTATAACTCACTTTCACAGATTTTTACTTCGTCGGGAAGTAAGACTTGGCCACTGGTTGATTCACGAACCTATAACAATATATACATATATATCAAAGTATGTTCAAAATATATTTACAACACTTTTAATATATTTTGATGTTTTAAGTTTATTAAGTCAGCTGTCCTCGTTAGTAACCTACAACTAGTTGTCCACAGTTAGATATACAGAAATAAATCGATAAATATTATCTTGAATCAATCCACGACCCAGTGTATACGTATCTCAGTATTGATCACAACTCAAACTATACATATTTTGGAATCAACCTCAACCTTGTATAGCTAACTCCAACATTCACATATAGAGTGTCTATGGTTGTTCCGAAATATATATAGATGTGTCGACATGATAGGTCGAAACATCGTATACGTGTCTATGGTATCTCAAGATTACATAATATACAATACAAGTTGATTAAGTTATGGTTGGAATAGATTTGTTACCAATTTTCACGTAGCTAAAATGAGAAAAATTATCCAATCTTGTTTTACCCATAACTTCTTCATTTTAAATCCGTTTTGAGTGAATCAAATTGCTATGGTTTCATATTGAACTCTATTTTATGAATCTAAAAAGAAAAAGTATAGGTTTATTGTCAGAAAAATAAGTTACAAGTCGTTTTTGTAAAGGTAGTCATTTCAGTCGAAAGAACGACGTCTAGATGACCATTTTAGAAAACATACTTCCACTTTGAGTTTAACCATAATTTTTGGATATAGTTTCATGTTCATAATAAAAATCATTTTCTAAGAATAACAACTTTTAAATCAAAGTTTATCATAGTTTTTAATTAACTAACCCAAAACAGCCCGCGGTGTTACTACGACGGCGTAAATCCGGTTTTACGGTGTTTTTCGTGTTTCCAGGTTTTAAATCATTAAGTTAGCATATCATATAGATATAGAACATGTGTTTAGTTAATTTTAAAAGTCAAGTTAGAATTATTAACTTTTGTTTGCGAACAAGTTTAGAATTAACTAAACTATGTTCTAGTGATTACGAGTTTAAACCTTCGAATAAGATAGTTTTATATATATGAATCGAATGATGTTATGAACATCATTACTACCTCAAGTTTAGTAGGTAAACCTAATAGAAGTGACAAGAAATGATCTAGCTTCAAAGGATCTTGGATGGCTTGAAAGTTCTTGAAGTAGGATCATGACACAAAAACAAGTTCAAGTAAGATTTTTACTCGAATTAAGATAGTTTATAGTTATAGAAATTGAATCAAAGTTTGAATATGAATATTACCTTGAATAAGAAAGATAACCTACTGTATATAACAAAGGTTTCATGATCTTAGATGATTACTTGGAATGGATTAGAAAGCTTGGAAGTAAATTAGTAAACTTGAAGGGATTTTTGAAGTGTTCTTGAAGTGTTCTTCCTATGATGATTATAGCTTGATTCTTGAAGTGATTTTTGATGAAGATGATGATTAACTACTGGAAAAATACGTTCATAATAGTGTGTGTGTGTTGAGAGAGAATTAGAAAGAGAATTGGAAGTGAAATGGAGTGAATGATGAGTGGTAATTGGTGAGTGGTGAGTGGGGTTAAAAGGAGTTCTAGTTAGTTGACTAGCTCATGGTAGAAGTTAAAATTGATTAGTCATACATGACATAATCAAGAGTGGAATCCCATGCTAGTTCCTATTGGTATATACCCATAGTAAGTACGTTTTGAAGCTGTGTATAATACGGGTAAGAATACGACTAGAATTCTTGATGAAAGAAAAGAATGGGAAAGTAACTGTAACCATTTTTGTTAAGTATGAGTGTTTAGATATATGTCTTGAAGTCTTCCAAAAGTATTTTAATACATCTAAATACACTACATGTATATACATTTTAACTGAGTCGTTAAGTCATCGTTAGTCGTTACTTGTAAGTGTTGTTTTGAAACCTTTAAGTTAACGATCTCAATTAATGTTGTTAACCTATTGTTTATTATATCTAATGAGATGTTAAATTATTACATTATCATGATATTATGATATATTAATATATCTTAATATGATATATATACATTTAAATGTCGTTACAACGATAATCGTTACATATATGTCTCGTTTCGAAATCCTTAAGTTAGTAGTCTTGTTTATATGTATATAACTCATTGTTAATATACTTATGGAGATACTTACTTATCATAATCTCATGTTAACCATATGTATATCCATATATATATCGTCATGTCATTTTTACAAGTTTTAACGTTCGTGAATCACCGGTCAACTTGGGTGGTCAATTGTCTATATGAAACATAGTTCAATTAATCAAGTCTTAACAAGTTTGATTGCTTAACATGTTGGAAACATTTAATCATGTAAATATCAATCTCAATTAATATATATAAACATGGAAAAGTTCGGGTCACTACAGTACCTACCTGTTAAATAAATTTCGTCCCGAAATTTTAAGCTGTTGAAGGCGTTGACGAATCTTCTGGAAATAGATGCGGGTATTTCTTCTTCATCTGATCTTCATGCTCCCAGGTGAACTCGGGTCCTCTACTAGCATTCCATCAAACCTTAACAATTGGTATCTTGTTTTGCTTAAGTCTTTTAACCTCACGATCCATTATTTCGACGGGTTCTTCGATGAATTGAAGTTTTTCGTTGATTTGGATTTCATCTAACGGAATAGTGAGATCTTCTTTAGCAAAACATTTCTTCAAATTAAAGACGTGGAAAGTGTTATGTACAGCCGCGAGTTGTTGAGGTAACTCAAGTCGGTAAGCTACTGGTCCTACACGATCAATAATCTTGAATGGTCTAATATACCTTGGATTTAATTTCCCTCGTTTACCAAATCGAACAACGCCTTTCCAAGGTGCAACTTTAAGCATGACCATCTCTCCAATTTCAAATTTTATATCTTTTCTTTTAATGTCAGCGTAGCTCTTTTGTCGACTTTGGGCGGTTTTCAACCGTTGTTGAATTTGGATGATCTTCTCGGTAGTTTCTTGTATAATCTCCGGACCCGTAATCTGTCTATCCCCCACTTCACTCCAACAAATCGGAGACCTGCACTTTCTACCATAAAGTGCTTCAAACGGCGCCATCTCAATGCTTGAATGGTAGCTGTTGTTATAGGAAAATTCTGCTAACGGTAGATGTCGATCCCAACTGTTTCCGAAATCAATAACACATGCTCGTAGCATGTCTTCAAGCATTTGTATCGTCCTTTCACTCTGCCCATCAGTTTGTGGATGATAGGCAGTACTCATGTCTAGACGAGTTCCTAATGCTTGCTGTAATGTCTGCCAGAATCTTGAAATAAATCTGCCATCCCTATCAGAGATAATAGAGATTGGTATTCCATGTCTGGAGACGACTTCCTTCAAATACAGTCGTGCTAACTTCTCCATCTTGTCATCTTCTCTTATTGGTAGGAAGTGTGCTGATTTGGTGAGACGATCAACTATTACCCAAATAGTATCAAAACCACTTGCAATCCTTGGCAATTTAGTGATGAAATCCATGGTAATGTTTTCCCATTTCCATTCCGGGATTTTGGGTTGTTGAAGTAGACCTGATGGTTTCTGATGCTCAGCTTTGACCTTAGAACACGTCAAACATTCTCCTACGTATTTAGTAACATCGGCTTTCATACCAGGCCACCAAAAATGTTTCTTGAGATCCTTGTACATCTTCCCTGTTCCAGGATGTTTTGAGTATCTGGTTTTATGAGCTTCTCTAAGTACCATTTCTCTCATATCTCCAAATTTTGGTACCCAAATCCTTTCAGCCCTATACCGGGTTCCGTCTTCCCGAATATTAAGATGCTTCTCCGATCCTTTGGGTATTTCATCCTTTAAATTTCCCTCTTTTAAAAATCCTTGTTGTGCCCCCTTTATTTGAGTAGTAATGTTATTATGAATCATTATATTCATAGATTTTACTCGAATGGGTTCTCTGTCCTTCCTGCTCAAGGCATCGGCTACCACATTTGCCTTCCCCGGTTGGTAACGAATCTCAAAGTCGTAATCATTCAATAATTCAATCCACCTACGCTGCCTCATATTCAGTTGTTTCTGATTAAATATGTGTTGAATACTTTTGTGGTCGGTATGTATAATACTTTTGACCCCATATAAGTAGTGCCTCCAAGTCTTTAATGCAAAAACAACCGCGCCTAATTCCAAATCATGCGTCGTATAATTTTGTTCGTGAGTCTTCAATTGGCTAGACTCATAAGCAATCACCTTCGTTCGTTGCATTAATACACAACCGAGACCTTGCTTTGATGCATCACAATAAATCACAAAATCATCATTCCCTTCAGGCAATGACAATATAGGTGCCGTAGTTAGCTTTTTCTTCAATAACTGAAACGCTTTCTCTTGTTCATCATTCCATTCAAATTTCTTCCCTTTATGCGTTAATGCAGTCAAGGGTTTTGCTATTCTGGAAAAGTCTTGGATGAACCTTCTGTAGTAACCAGCTAGTCCTAAAAACTGGCGTATGTGTTTCGGAGTTTTCGGGGTTTCCCACTTTTCAACAGTTTTTATCTTTGCCGGATCCACCTTAATACCTTCTTTGTTCACTATGTGACCGAGGAATTGAACTTCTTCCAACCAAAATACACACTTTGAAAACTTAGCGTACAATTCTTCCTTCCTCAATACTTCTAACACCTTTCTCAAATGTTCACCGTGTTCTTGGTCATTCTTTGAGTAAATAAGTATGTCATCAATGAAAACAATGACAAACTTGTCAAGGTATGGTCCATACACTCGGTTCATAAGGTCCATGAACACAGCTGGTGCATTAGTTAAACCAAACGGCATGACCATAAACTCGTAATGACCGTAACGTGTTCTGAAAGCAGTCTTTGGAATATCATCTTCTTTCACCCGCATTTGATGATACCCGGGACGTAAGTCAATCTTTGAATAAACAGACGAGCCTTGTAGTTGATCAAATAAGTCGTCGATTCTCAGTAGTGGGTAGCGGTTCTTGATGGTAAGTTTGTTCAACTCTCGGTAGTCGATACACAACCTGAATGTACTCTCTTTCTTCTTGACAAACAAAACAGGAGCTCCCCACGGTGATGTGCTTGGTCGAATGAAACCACGCTCTAAAAGTTCTTGTAATTGGCTTTGCAGTTCTTTCATCTCGCTGGGCGCGAGCCTGTAAGGAGCACGAGCTATTGGTGCAGCTCCTGGTACAAGATCTATTTGAAATTCAACGGATCGATGTGGGGGTAATCCCGGTAATTCTTTCGGAAATACATCAGGAAATTCTTTTGCAATGGGAACATCATTGATGCTCTTTTCTTCAGTTTGTACTTTTTTGACGTGTGCTAGAACAGCATAGCAACCTTTTCTTATTAGTTTTTGTGCCTTCAAATTACTAATAAGATGTAGCTTCGTGTTGCCCTTTTCTCCGTACACCATTAAGGGTTTTCCTTTTTCTCGTATAATGCGAATTGCATTTTTGTAACAAACGATCTCTGCTTTCACTTCTTTCAACCAGTCCATACCGATTATCATATCAAAACTCCCTAACTCTACAGGTATCAAATCAATCTTAAATGTTTCGCTAACTAGTTTAATTTCTCGATTCCGACATATATTATCTGCTGAAATTAATTTACCATTTGCTAATTCGAGTAAAAATTTACTATCCAAAGGCGTCAATGGACAACTTAATTTAGCACAAAAATCTCTACTCATATAGCTTCTATCCGCACCCGAATCAAATAAAACGTAAGCAGATTTATTGTCAATAAGAAACGTACCCGTAACAAGCTCCGGGTCTTCCTGTGCCTCTGCCGCATTAATATTGAAAACTCTTCCGCGGCCTTGTCCATTCGTGTTCTCCTGGTTTGGGCAATTTCTAATAATGTGGCCCGGTTTTCCACATTTATAACAAACTACATTGGCATAACTTGCTCCGACACTACTTCCTCCGCCATTACTCGTTCTGACACCATTTGTTCCTTTCGTTCTATTAACCCCTGGTCCGTAGACCTCACACTTCACCGCGCTATGACCATTTCTTTTACACTTGTTGCAAAATTTGGTGCAGAACCCCGAGTGATACTTTTCACACCTTTGGCATAGCTGCTTCTGATTGTTGTTTTTGTTGCGGTTATTATTGTTGTTGGGATGATTGTTGTAGTTGCTGCTGCTGCTGTTGTTGTTGTTATTGTTGTTGTTGTTGTTGTTGTTGGGCCTTTTGTTGTAGTTGCGATTGATGTTGCGATTGTTGGGATAATTGTTGCGATTATTGTTGTAATTGCTGTTGTTGTTGTATTGGTGATTCTTATCACCGTTTTCCTCCCACTTTCTTTTGACTTGCTTCACATTGGCCTCTTCAGCAGTCTGTTCTTTAATTCTTTCTTTAATCTGGTTCACTAGTTTGTGAGCCATTCTACATGCCTGTTGTATGGAGGCGGGCTCGTGTGAACTTATATCTTCTTGGATTCTTTCCGGTAATCCTTTCACAAACGCGTCGATCTTCTCTTCCTCATCTTCGAATGCTCCCGGACACAATAGGCACAATTCTGTGAATCGTCTTTCGTACGTGGTAATATCAAATCCTTGGGTTCGTAACCCTCTAAGTTCTGTCTTGAGCTTATTGACCTCGGTTCTGGGACGGTACTTCTCGTTCATCAAGTGCTTGAATACTGACCACGGTAGTGCGTACGCATCGTCTTGTCCCACTTGCTCTAGATAGGTATTCCACCATGTTAACGCAGAACCTGTGAAGGTATGCGTAGCGTACTTCACTTTGTCCTCTTCAGTACACTTACTTATGGCAAACACCGATTCGACCTTCTCGGTCCACCGTTTCAATCCGATCGGTCCTTCGGTTCCATCAAATTCCAAAGGTTTGCAGACAGTGAATTCTTTGTAGGTGCATCCTACACGATTTCCTGTACTGCTAGATCCAAGGTTATTGTTGGTATGTAGCGCAGCGTGTACTGCAGCTATGTTTGAAGCTAGAAAAGTACGGAATTCCTCTTCATTCATATTCACGGTGTGTCGAGTAGTCGGTGCCATTTCCTTCAAAATAGTCAAATGGAACAAGTTAATCATACAGAATATTAAGAGTAGTTAATAGTATTTCGTAGCATAATATGAACTCATTTATAAAAGATTTTTCTTTATATTAGCGTTTTATAAGTTTAAATTCGGGTAGTACCTACCCGTTAAGTTCATACTTAGTAGCTAATATACAATTCAACTACTACAATTCTATATGAAAAATTGATTATAATAATATTTCGCGTTCAAACTTTTACACAATATTTTACAAACTTACAATACCGCTTATTTTACATATAGCATGAAATATAGCACACAATAAATTTGATACAAGATGGTTGTGAAGATAATTCTAGCTAGTACACAAGTCGTTCAGCAAAGGCAATAAATACACGTAATTCATACGTCCAGAAACAAGTCATGCATTCTGGTTTTACTAGGATTACTTCCCATCCTTGGTCTTGTGGAACATAACCGTTATGGCCGTTGATAAGACAGCGTGTTGTAACATCGTCAAAGGGACGAGGGTTACGTAATGTCCAACAGTCCCGTAACAATCTAAAAACCTCATTTCTTACCCCAATTACCGACTCCGTCACTTGTGGGAATGTTTTGTTTAATAGTTGTAGCCCGATGTTCTTGTTCTCACTTTGGTGAGAAGCGAACATTACTAATCCGTAAGCATAACATGCTTCTTTATGTTGCATGTTAGCCGCTTTTTCTAAATCACGAAGTCCAATATTCGGATATATTGAGTCAAAATAATTTCTTAACCCATTGTGTAAAATAGCATTTGGGTTCCCCGCAATATATGCGTCAAAGTAAACACATCGTAACTTATGGATTTCCCAATGTGATATCCCCCATCTTTCGAATGAAAGCTTTTTATAAACCAAGGCATTCTTGGAACGTTCTTCGAATGTCTTACAAACTGATCTCGCCTTAAATAGTTGTGCCGAAGAATTCTGACCTACTCTAGACAAGATTTCATCAATCATGTCTCCGGGTAGGTCTCTTAAAATATTGGGTTGTCTATCCATTTTGTGTTTTTATACTGTAAAATAGACAAGAGTTAGATTCATAAAAAAAATACTTATTAATACAAGCAATTTTTACATATATCATAAAGCATAAGCACACTATATTACTTATATTACACCACACGAATACAACTATCTTATTCCGACTCGCTTGTTTCTTCTTCTTCGGTTTTGGTTCGTTTTGCCAAGTTTCTAGGGATATATGATGTTCCCCTAATACGATCCGTCGTTATCCACATTGGTTTAGAAAAACCTGGTGTTTTAGAGGTTCCCGGGTCATTGTTACAACTTAAGGACTTCGGGGGTTGACGATACATATAAAGTTCATCGGGGTTGGAATTAGATTTCTCTATTTTTATGCCCTTTCCCTTATTATTTTCTTTTGCCTTTTTAAATTCAGTTGGGGTAATTTCTATAACATCATCGGAATTCTCGTCGGAATCCGATTCATCGGATAATTGGTAATCCTCCCAATATTTTGCTTCCTTGGCGGAAACACCATTGACCATAATTAACCTTGGTCGGTTGGTTGAGGATTTTCTTTTACTTAACCGTTTTATTATTTCCCCCACCGGTTCTATTTCTTCATCCGGTTCCGATTCTTCTTCCGGTTCCGATTCTTCTTCCGGTTCCGACTCTTCTTCCGGTTCCTCTTCGGGAACTTGTGAATCAGTCCACGAATCATTCCAATTTACATTTGACTCTTCATTATTATTAGGTGAGTCAATGGGACTTGTTCTAGAGGTAGACATCTATCACATAATATCAAACGCGTTAAGAGATTAATATATCACATAATATTCACATGTTAAAAATATATAGTTTCCAACAAAATTTGTTAAGCAATCATTTTTCAAGTAAACACGGTCGAAGTCCAGACTCACTAATGCATCCTAACAAACTAGATAAGACACACTAATGCAAAATTCTGGTTCTCTAAGACCAACGCTCTGATACCAACTGAAATGTCCCGTTCTTATTGATTAAAAACGTTCCATATTAATTGATTTCGTTGCGAGATTTTGACCTCTATATGAGACGTTTTTCAAAGACTGCATTCATTTTAAAACAAACCATAACCTTTATTTCATCAATAAAGGTTTGAGAAGCTTTACGTAGATTATCAAATAATGATAATCTAAAATATCCTGTTTACACACGACCATTACATAATGGTTTACAATACAAATATGTTACAACAAAATAAGTTTCTTGAATGCAGTTTTTACACAATATCATACAAGCATGGACTCCAAATCTCGTCCTTATTTAAGTATGCGACAGCGGAAGCTCTTAATAATCACCTGAGAATAAACATGCTTAAAACGTCAACAAAAATGTTGGTGAGTTATAGGTTTAACCTATATATATCAAATCGTAACAATAGACCACAAGATTTCATATTTCAATACACATCCCATACATAGAGATAAAAATCATTCATATGGTGAACACCTGGTAACCGACATTAACAAGATGCATATATAAGAATATCCCCATCATTCCGGGACACCCTTCGGATATGATATAAATTTCGAAGTACTAAAGCATCCGGTACTTTGGATGGGGTTTGTTAGGCCCAATAGATCTATCTTTAGGATTCGCGTCAATTAGGGTGTCTGTTCCCTAATTCTTAGATTACCAGACTTAATAAAAAGGGGCATATTCGATTTCGATAATTCAACCATAGAATGTAGTTTCACGTACTTGTGTCTATTTTGTAAATCATTTATAAAACTTGCATGTATTCTCATCCCAAAAATATTAGATTTTAAAAGTGGGACTATAACTCACTTTTACAGATTTTTACTTCGTCGGGAAGTAAGACTTGGCCACTGGTTGATTCACGAACCTATAACAATGTATACATATATATCAAAGTATGTTCAAAATATATTTATAACACTTTTAATATATTTTGATGTTTTAAGTTTATTAAGTCAGCTGTCCTCGTTAGTAACCTACAACTAGTTGTCCACAGTTAGATATACAGAAATAAATCGATAAATATTATCTTGAATCAATCCACGACCCAGTGTATACGTATCTCAGTATTGATCACAACTCAAACTATACATATTTTGGAATCAACCTCAACCCTGTATAGCTAACTCCAACATTCACATATAGAGTGTCTATGGTTGTTCCGAAATATATATAGATGTGTCGACATGATAGGTTGAAACATTGTATACGTGTCTATGGTATCTCAAGATTACATAATATACAATACAAGTTGATTAAGTTATGGTTGGAATAGATTTGTTACCAATTTTCACGTAGCTAAAATGAGAAAAATTATCCAATCTTGTTTTACCCATAACTTCTTCATTTTAAATCCGTTTTGAGTGAATCAAATTGCTATGGTTTCATATTGAACTCTATTTTATGAATCTAAACAGAAAAAGTATAGGTTTATAGTCGGAAAAATAAGTTAAAGTCGTTTTTGTAAAGGTAGTCATTTCAGTCGAAAGAACGACGTCTAGATGAACATTTTAGAAAACATACTTCCACTTTGAGTTTAACCATAATTTTTGGATATAGTTTCATGTTCATAATAAAAATCATTTTCTCAGAATAACAACTTTTAAATCAAAGTTTATCATAGTTTTTAATTAACTAACCCAAAACAGCCCGCGGTGTTACTACGACGGCGTAAATCCGGTTTTACGGTGTTTTTCGTGTTTTCAGGTTTTAAATCATTAAGTTAGCATATCATATAGATATAGAACATGTATTTAGTTAATTTTAAAAGTCAAGTTAGAAGGATTAACTTTTGTTTGCGAACAAGTTTAGAATTAACTAAACTATGTTCTAGTGATTACGAGTTTAAACCTTCGAATAAGATAGTTTTATATATATGAATTGAATGATGTTATGAACATCATTACTACCTCAAGTTTAGTAGGTAAACCTACTGGAAGTGACAAGAAATGATCTAGCTTCAAAGGATCTTGGATGGCTTGAAAGTTCTTGAAGTAGGATCATGACACAAAAACAAGTTCAAGTAAGATTTTTACTCGAATTAAGATAGTTTATAGTTATAGAAATTGAATCAAAGTTTGAATATGAATATTACCTTGAATAAGAAAGATAACCTACTGTATATAATAAAGGTTTCTTGATCTTAGATGATTACTTGGAATGGATTAGAAAGCTTGGAAGTAAATTAGTAAACTTGAAGGGATTATCGAAGTGTTCTTGAAGTGTTCTTGAAGTGTTCTTCCTATGATAATTATAGGTTGATTCTTGAAGTGATTTTTGATGAAGATGATGATTAACTACTGGAAAAATACGTTCATAATAGTTTGTGTGTGTTGAGAGAGAATTAGAAAGAGAATTGGAAGTGAAATGGAGTGAATGATGAGTGGTAATTGGTGAGTGGTGATTGGGGTTAAAAGGAGTTCTAGTTAGTTGACTAGCTCATGGTAGAAGTTAAAATTGATTAGTCATACATGACATAATCAAGAGTGGAATCCCATGCTAGTCTCCTATTGGTATATACCCATAGTAAGTACGTTTTGAAGCTGTGTATAATACGGGTAAGAATACGACTAGAATTCTTGATGAAAGAAAAGAATGGGAAAGTAACTGTAACCATTTTCGTTAAGTATGAGTGTTTTGATATATGTCTTGAAGTCTTCCAAAAGTATTTTAATACATCTAAATACACTACATGTATATACATTTTAACTGAGTCGTTAAGTCATCGTTAGTCGTTACATGTAAGTGTTGTTTTGAAACCTTTAAGTTAACGATCTCAATTAATGTTGTTAACCCATTGTTTATTATATCTAATGAGATGTTAAATTATTATATTATCATGATATTATGATATATTAATATATCTTAATATGATATATATACATTTAAATGTCGTTACAACGATAATCGTTACATATATGTCTCGTTTCGAAATCCTTAAGTTAGTAGTCTTGTTTATATGTATATAACTCATTGTTAATATACTTATGGAGATACTTACTTATCATAATCTCATGTTAACCATATGTATATCCATATATATATCATCATGTCGTTTTTACAAGTTTTAACGTTCGTGAATCGCCGGTCAACTTGGGTGGTCAATTGTCTATATGAAACATATTTCAATTAATCAAGTCTTAACAAGTTTGATTGCTTAACATGTTGGAAACATTTAATCATGTAAATATCAATCTCAATTAAAATATATAAACATGGAAAAGTTCGGGTCCATAACCTTTATTTCATCAATAAAGGTTTAAAAAGCATTACGTAGATTATCAAATAATGATAATCTAAAATATCCTGTTTACACACGACCATTACATAATGGTTTACAATACAAATATGTTACAACAAAATAAGTTTCTTGAATGCAGTCTTTGAAAAACGTCTCATATAGAGGTCAAAACCTCGCAACGAAATCAATTAATATGGAACGTTTTTAATCAATAAGAACGGAACATTTCATGCATGCCGTCAACTTTTGATGTAATGAAAGTTTGTCTTTTAAAAACGAATGCAATGTTTGTAAAATGTATCATATAGAGGTCAAATACCTCGCAATGAAATCAATTATTATGTAACGTTTATAATTGATATGAACGGGGTATTTCACGGATAACATGCATCAGATGCATCTTAATACTCCAGTTAAAAAATATATATATATTTTTTGAATCTGCACACTGAAAATAGATTCCAGCAATTTTTTTTTAAATCGGAGCTGTAGAATTAAAGATATAAAAATCACAAAATCACTTATCCCCTTATCCTACCAAGTACCACTTAGCACTGGATCCTTACCCTATATATATATATATATATATATATATATATATATATATATATATATATATATATATATATATATATATATATATATATATATATATATATATATATATATATGTGACAGATCAAGGGATAAGCACCTTTTTGAGAATAAGTAATTTGTGGTTTACACGAAAATTATGCATTACGATAACGTCCGTTATCCTTCTAAGAATTTCTTTTTTGTCGGTTCTTCATTATTTCGGAATCGGCGCTGGGAATTTACACTTGTATAGCGCCTGCCGTATATCTTTTTCTAAAATGTGGTCTAACGACCACAATTTTTCTCCTACTGTCAATTTGTTTCGAAATGTGCGTAGTGATCAGCACAGTGATGTTGGCAACCGAGGTCAAGTCGGCGATTAATATACCGAAGTTTCCACTCCTCCTGACGCTCATACTGACATCTATACTGGCCCAGAAGTTTCTAAAAAAAAGAAGAAGCACAAGAACTCAGATAAGGGGAAGGAAAAGTCCCGCAAGAAGAAGAAAACTGGTAAGTCACTGTGTGTGCATCTGTTATTCTTTGTTATTGCACTTACGATTCTGTGCGCAATTAATTACCATTGTGTTTGTTTCTATTTTTCCGGAACATGTTGAACGTGATGGCGAGGAGGATCAGTCGCCGCACCTAACTCTCCTCAACACCCTAGTAACGTTTTGCAGTTTAATCATGTGAAGGAGTATTTGGATCTTCCTAGCTACGTGGCTACATCACATCTTAGTTTTATCGCTAGGATGGTTCCCACTGGTGCAATTTTCTATTTTGATATGACCCTGGAGGCGGAGTTGCACATGGACATTAAAACGTCCTTTATTAAGTTCATGCGCGACTACTACCGAATCAATAGCTGGAGAGTCTTTAGTTACAGGTCTAGCATCAATGGTGGACTTGAGAACATATAAGCCATTATTTGCAATATCAGGCATGAGTGGGTCAATTGACTCAAGGTGAAACATAAATCTATCTCTCCAAGTTTCATATTCATCAAACTTGGGTGGTCTACTTACTGAACCATTTTTGTTATTGGCTGAGTTGTTGTAAGCGGCCTGATATGACTAAAAAGAACGGTTTTATTTGTGCGGTGTCGTTAGGTCGCAAAACGTCAGAATCAGTTACCAAAAGAGAGTAGTGCTTTTATTATTTATATTTTGCTGGGTTTTGTTAGGACCTCGAAGTATGTGTAGTGTTAATGTGAAACAAGCTTATTAGAAGGTTCTTTAGAAGAGGACTATATAAGGAACCTAAGTAGTTCTAATTAGATAGCCATTGCATTGTAAACTAGTTTAAGAAGCTGTGGAATGTAAATATACCGATTCTCTCTAATACCGAATTTGTTCTTACCTTACCAAGTCTCACTCTAACTCATCACATCTTCTAATCTCACTATGATCTGACCAATCATTTGGTATCAGAGCTTCCAAGGAGTGATATTACATCACTATATCAATCCAGATATTGAAGATTACAGAATCTGTACACTCTCGGTTAGATTGAATCACATTCGGTATCATCGAATTTGATAATCTGACGTTCAGATTGTTGTGATAAGTTCAGCGAAGGTTTATTAGGTGTATTAGAAAGAGTTTTGATCAGCATTACAACTTTTTAACAATAATTTTGGAGAATCAAGTTGATTTTTAGAGTTCGTGGCTAAAACTCTCAGTATTGATCAATTCCAGCTTGATTCTGTGTTTAATTGAAGGTTTGTGGATTCAGTTGTGTTCGTAAGGTGTTTAATCACATATTTGACGGTTTAATTTGTTCAATTCTTCAAGTATTGAAGATTTGATCTACACTTGGTATCGTAACTGCCATACCGAGTCTGCATCAAAGTTGAAAATTCATCTTAAGTGTTGCAGCTTATGGTGTGTTAGTGATTCTATCACATTCGGTTTGATCATTCGCAGCTAATTGGTGTGGTTTGATAAAGTATTCGATTGATTTTCTAAGTCCTACACTTAGACTCAGTTTGTCAACTGCTACAGTTGACATTCGGTATCCTAAATACTCAGTTTCATTATATTTTGATTGTTACTAACTTGTTTCCTTGTGCAGCAAGGTTACCGAGTCTGTTCTAAAGGATTTGGATTGTTTTTGAGTTCAAATTTTACAGAATTTGGCTACCGAGCCAGATACCGAACCAGAATATTTGTTTCACTTGATACTTTGAGTTTTAAGTGAATTAAGGCTTTATATTCCATGTTAACCGAATCTATACCGAATCTGGGTGTGATACTTGTTATTCTTATCAGTTTCTGATATAGAATCTGATCTACCGAATCTGCTACAATATCGAACCAAATACCTAGTCTGCTACAGTACCGAACACATACCGAATCTGACATTTTTTGTTAGATTTTTGTGAACCAGAATCTTAGATTGTGTGTAATACCGAATCTTTAGAGAATCTACCTCATTTTCAATATGTCTACTCAAGATACATTGATCATCGGAACAGATTCCCGACCTCCAGTGTTGGTTGATGGCAAGTACAACCAGTTGTGACCACCCGAAAACTTCCGACCAAATTTAAACTTAATCTTTATATGGTTTCAACACGATAAGCAAAGTCTGTAATATTGAGTCTCTAAAATTTTAGAACTGTGTTTATGTATACTGTTACCTTTCGACTATTCCCGACGATTCACAAACAACTAATTATAAATATATATATATATATATATATATATATATATATATATATATATATATATATATATATATATATATATATATATATATATATATATATATATATATATATATATATATATATATATATATATATATATATATATATATATATATAATTTGAAATATTATTTGAAACATTATATGATTAAATTGTTGGAAATAAATATATAAAATAATATGATGTAATGAAAACTATTATTATAATTATATAGATATGTATATTTAAAAATATAAATATTACTTGTAAGTATATAATATTATATTAATTCTATTTGTTTAAATATATACAATATATTTATTTATGCAGTAAAACTTGCTATTTAAAACTGTGTATATATAGAGAGAGTATATTAAATATAAATTATTTCGAGCTTAATTTGTCAAAGTTTGTAATACTCGGTTAGCATTTCGCTAGTGTTTATATAGATCTAATTCATATTTATGAAGATTTAAAATAAAAGTTGGACTGTAAACCGATTACGAAGAATTTAGGTTTTATAAAAGTATTTTTATTTTTTTTCAGATTAAATTTTAGCACTCCGTACATATTATTCGGAACAGAAAATAAATAATTAATGAACCTTTTTGATCAGGTTTTAAACAGTTAATGACTGAAATAATTAATTATACTTAAACTAAAAATTTGGAATTTTTAGGAACACTTTTATACGTTAACTGTTTAGCAATGGACACGATATAGTCGTCCGTGATAAACTGTCGGTAGATATTTTACTGAGGGCTGCTATGTGTTTTCCCATATGTTCTTTAATTATTATTAATTATTATTATTAATTATTATAATTATTAATCATATAATCTATGTATATAAATGTAGCCAGAGAGAGTTAGACAGATATATATTCTAGCACTTGATCAATATCTCTTCTTCTCCAACACCCACAGCCCATCGTCGACCACAGCTCACCACCTTGAACCACCTCAGGCAATCACTACAACCCAACCATTCATCACCTTGATCACCACTAGAAACCGCCACCATCTCAATCTCTCTCACTTATTCTTATTCGAAACCACCACTTTTTCTCCTTCTTGATTCTTCCTTGTGAGCAACCATCGAGCTTCGGGCCACCATCAATAACCACCAGAGCTACCTCTCACACCACTACTTACCATCGTGATCCTCTAACACCACCATGATCATCTCCATCGCCCAACGTCACTATCTATGGTTATCATCACCACACCCGTCACCATTGAAACAACCCGCAATCATGACACTACCTCCACCACTCTTAACCGATCACCAAACCGTCAAGAACTTAAATCGAAACCCATTATTTCATGCTACTTTTATTTTCTGTTTACAAACCATAACGCCTTGAAACCACCATTGTTGCAGCTGCTACCTTGTTCCTGTTCAGTCCGTACACCACTACAAACCACCACCAAAACCGTCCTAAAATAACTATCAATACCACCATGGACTGTTATTCGAACACCCACTTGATGATGCTTCCTATTTTCCTGTTTGAGACCCAAACCCACCACAGCTCTTACTTATTGCCACTATTCGATGAAACCAAATCACCCCATACATACAAACACAGATCACGAACCATTACCATACAACTACTGTTTCTCGCTGCTACTATGGATTCTGTATCAAACCACCATCTTTCACCATCATTCGAAAACCATTCAAGAACCACCACTAAAACAGCTACTCTCTCTCTTCATCTCTCTCTATCTCTTACCCGATTGAACCATCACCATTGCTATTTTTCTGTTTTTGCTTATCATCAAAACCACCAAAGCACCACCTTCTTCTTCGATCAACCCTTCTCCTCCTTCCACTATTTACAACCACCATCAATGTTTCTGTTTCTGTTAGCCGGTTCACAGAACTAAAACCATCGAAGGTTGCTGCTGATTGTTACTGTAAATCATCAACCCTAAGTGCCACCTGCATCATGCTATATTTTTTTTACTGTAAACGATTAAAGATAAAAGGGTGATGATGTGATTTATGAAGATGATATGGATCTGGTTTGCTACTGTGTGCAATACGCTGTAACTACTTTTTCGATTCTTATTCGTTTTATTGCACAGAAAAGAAAAACCCTGATTTGTTGATTGGGTCGAATCCATTATGCTTCCTGTTGGACTGCTATTTTTTTATTTTTTTAACTTGGGCCGAGAGTTTATAGTTTCCATTGGGCTGTGAACATAATTAGTTGTTGGGCTGTGTCCTATTTTCGATGGCCCAATAAACGGGATATAAATATATAAAGTTAGGATATAACGGAAAAACAAAGACGGGGCATTGGCGAGAGGTGTTGACGGGTGAGCGGGAGGTCGCGGCGTCGAGCCTGGGCAGAGGCAGTTTATTTGTTTTTGATGCTTTTTCTTCAAAGGTATTATTATTATTATTATTATTATTATTATTATTATTATTATTATTATTATTATTATTATTATTATTATTATTATTATTATTATTATTATTATTATTATTATTATTATTATATTTATTGCTACTACTACTACTACTATTATTATTATTATTATTATTATTATTATTATTATTATTATTATTATTATTATTATTATTATTATTATTATTATTATTATCATTATTAGTATTAACGTTAATATTATTAATATAAGCATTATTATCATTATTATTATCATTAGTAGTAAGATTATTATTATTATTATTAACTATTAAGTATTACTATCAAAATTATTATTTTCAGTATCATTATTATTAAACTTATCATTTTTTTTATTAAAAACTACTATTATTATTAAAAGCATCATTTTTATTAAAATCGGCATTTTATTAGTATTATTTTTAATAGTATTATTATTATCATTACTATTATTATTATAAGTATTATTATTTATTAATAACATCGTTATTATCATTTTCATCAAAATTTATATTATTATTAAAATTATCATTTAGATTATTAGTAGTATCAATATTATTATTATTATTATCATAAAAAGATACAAATTGTTATTTATTATTATTGATATTATTTTACCAAATAAATAGCTATATAATTATATATTTAATACATATCACATAACAACATTAATATTTTAATAATAAATACTAACTAATTATCTAAAGTATATAAAATAAATATATTTAATTTAGTTATTAATGAAACATACAAATTACTAAAATAAAAATTAATAATAATACATAATTTGTTCGATTACCATTATATGTGTTAATATATATATATATATATATATATATATATATATATATATATATATATATATATATATATATAGGTTCATGAATCCGAGGCCAACCTTGCATTGTTCAGTACCGTCGTATGCATATTTTTACAACAAAATATCGTATCGTGAATTTCATTTGCTCCCCTTTTAAATGCTTTTGCAATATACATTTTTGGAACTGAGAATACATGCGCTGATTTTATAAATGTTTGATGAAATAGACACAAGTAATTGAAACTACATTCTATGGTTGAATTATTGAAATCGAATATGCCCCTTTTTAGTCTGGTAATCTAAGAATTAGGGAACTTGTGACAACCCGGAAATTTTCAACCAAATTTAAACTTTATCTTTATATTATTCCGACACGATAAGCAAAGTTTGTTAAGTTAAATCTCAAGAATTTTAAATTGTGTTCATACATTCATTATAACCTCGACCAAATTCCGACGATTCACGAACCGTTATATATAAATAAATATGTATATATATGTGTATATATATATTATAACTTGAGAATATTAATAAAGTATTAAACGTATAATACTTTACATGAACGTATTTGTTTCAATATGTTTATCGATGGAATTAGAAGATAATATTAAATGATTGATTTATCAGATACATTATGATATGATTACGGGTCTATGTTATGAGATTCACTGTGATTTAAGAAATCTATTCTTTTTGACAACATTCGGAAAATGGTAAAGTGATTTATAAGTAAGAACGTGAAGTGTAAATAACTTAGATGTTGGATATCGACAAGTTATGTAACTCGACATTTTTCATTAAGATGATTTCATACGTTTATTTAACCTTTGAACTTTATCCCATGCTTCACCAACAAACTGTAATTTAAAAACTTGAAACCTATTATGAACATATATGATTCTACTTTTCTAAAACATTTTATGATATAACGATTTCCATTATTTTAACCTTTAAACAAAATGATTCTTAAAAATATATTTGGTTTTGGAAAACAAAATTATTATATTTATTTGATTTAGTTTCAAATGTACAAAAACGTTTTCAGTTTAAAAAGAACTTTATTATTAAAACGTATATAACTTTTATAAATATCTAGAACCACTTTTGACAACTCATTACTTAACCAGTATGATAAAGATAACGATATTTATATTTTATTTTATTAAATATATATAACGATTTAAATTAATATTATATATATTTATACGCGTATTATTCGTACATAGTTTTATACTTTTACTATACTTAAACTTTACCTTTACTTTATTTTTACTTTACTTTAACTTTAATAATTCACTTTAATAATTCATACTTTAATAATTCACTTTAATAATTCATACTTTAATAATTCATACTTTAATAATTTACTTTAATAATTCATACTTTAATAATTCACTTTAATAATTCATACTTTAATAATTCACTTTAATAATTCAAAAATCTATTATAAATAGAATTCAATAGGTTTCATTATTTCATAAGAAACTTGAAAATATTTTTCTCTAAACTCTCTCAATCGATTTACATATATATATTTACTCCGTATTATTTCAAGATATTATTAGTATACATAAAATATTACGTCAGAGTGCTGTCCGAGTGATTTCGAAATTGTTTTTCGAGTGGGATTGGATTAAGGAAATTATGGGTTATAGCTATGGAGGTGATTGGGTATGGTTCATGGGTATGCTCGTGAGATCAATATAGTGTTTATCATCTCCGTTGCGTCTACGTACCTTTCCTGCAATATTGAATCTCAATATTGATACGTGAGTACTCATAATTTAACTTTTACATACTAATAGTGTATCCCTGACTAGTGCTCGAGTATATAGGATTATGCATGTTTGTACTTTTGATATTGCCTTTAGTTAGCTTATGTTGAATCCTGAATTAGTTATATATGCGACTGAGATAAGGTATAAGATATGCATGTCGTTGAAAAGCTAGCGAAAAATTAAGAACTTTTCATTTAGATATCGAATGATTTCGATGAACGGATTTGAAGTTATAGTCCATCGAATTTTTGTATAATTATTAAAAATGATCATTATTATCATCGTTATTATCGTCGTTATTATCGTCGTTCTAGTTTTATCTTATTATTATTATTATTATCTTTATCAATAAAAGGATTTATCATTAAAAATTGTTATTTTTTATTATTATTATCGTTATTATCGTTAAAGTTATAATTAGTAATATTATTATTATCCAATTATTATTATTATTATTATTATTATTATTATTATTATTATTATTATTATTATTATCATTATTAATATATATATCATTATTTAAAAATGGTTATTGTTATTGTTATTATTATTATTACTATATTATCATTAAGATAATTATTAGTATTATCGTTAATAATGTTATAGTAACTATCATTATTAATATTAGTGTAATTAAAACAAATATTTGTAACACCTAATTATTTTGATTACTATTATTATCATTATTACGAACACGATATAAAAGACGATTAAAAGCTATTAAACGAAACGATTAGGAAATAATGGGTAAGAGTATCATGATGAAATTAAATTATTATAAGATATTGATTTAGATAAAATTATCGTTCTTATTATTTTTATCATTACTATTATTATTAAAATTATCGTTAGTATTAAAACTGTCATTTTAATAAAAATTATCATTTTAATAGAAATGTCATTGTTACTATAAAATATCATTATTATTATTATTATTTTAAATAGAATTATTATTTTAAAGATAATATTAAAAATTATCGTAAATATTAAAGTTATCATAATTAGAATTATCGTTTTATCATAATGTCATCTTAGTAATTATAAATATTGATATTTTTATAATAATAATTATTATTACAAAATAATATAACTTTTACTTACTATCATTATAGATATTATTTTATCAAATAAATATTAGATACAAACATATTTTACTACGTGTAATAACTTACTTTAATAATATCTATCATATTATCTTTATAATATTAAATGAACCTTATAAATTTTATTACTTAATATATATAAAAGTATATTTTATTATATAAATATAATATAAAATTTTATTTATTAATAAATAAATTATATTATTTACTCTAATAAATCTTTTAAAAATATTTAAAAATATAAAACGACGATATTTAAACTATATATTAATCATGTATAGATTTTTGGAAATTATTTTGAGTCAAATTTACTTTTGTTGACTTTTGCATATTAGTCTCGAGCATTAGGATTGTGGTACACTATGACTTGACCTAATTTGTTAGACAAATATTGACCAACACATAAATATATATAATTAATTTAGGTTCGTGAATCCGAGGCCAACCTTGCACTTGTTCAATGACGTTATATGTATTTTTACTACGAAATACAGTATGGTGAGTTTCATTTGCCTTTTTACCCTTTATATTTTTGGGCTGAGAATACATGCACAACTTTTATAACTGTTTTACGAAATAGACACAAGTAAATAAAACTACATTCTATGGTTGGATTATCAAACCGAATATGCCCCTTTTTAGTCTGGTAATCTAAGAATTAGGGAACAGACACCCTAATTGACGCGAATTCTAAAGATAGATCTAACGGGCCCAACAAACCCCATCCAAAGTACCGGATGCTTTAGTACTTCGAAATTATATCATGTCCGAAGGAGGTTCCCGGAATGATAGGGGATATTCTTATATGTATCTAGTTAATGTCGGTTACCAGGTGTTCACCATATGAATGATTATTTTTTTGTCTCTATGCATGGGACGTATATTTATGAGAACTGGAAATGAAATTCTTGTGGTCTATTAAAATGATGGAAATAAATGATTATGATAAACTAATGAACTCACCAACCTTTTGGTTGACACTTTAAAGCATGTTTATTCTCAGGTGTTAAAGAAATCTTCCGCTGTGCATTTGCTCATTTTAAAGATATTACTTGGAGTCTTTCATAGCATATTTCGAAGAACGTTGCATTCGAGTCATTGAGTTCATCAAAGATTATTATTAAATTAATTTATAGTTGGATAGTGGATATTATGAAATGGTATGCATGCCTGTCAATTTTTGATGTAAAGAAAGATTGTCTTTTAAAAACGAATGCAATATTTGTAAAATGTATCATATAGAGGTCAAATACCTCGCAATGTAATCAACTATTGTGAATCGTTTATAATGTATATGAACGGGTCCTTTCAGTTGGTATCAGAGCGGTGGTCTTAGTGAACTAGGTCTGCATTAGTGTGTCTAACTGATAAGTCGTTAGGATGCATTAGTGAGTCTGGACTTCGACCGTGTCTGCATGTCAAAAGTTTTGCTTATCATTTCTAGTCGGAAATCATCTGCTTATCATCCATAGGAAATTACCTGCTTATCATTATTAGTCTAGACACATCTTGCTACATTAATTGCATGAGTAGTGTATAGACAAAATTCATATCTTAGCGTATCTGCTAAATCATATCTTAATATATCTGTTACTTTAAACTTTGCCTGACATATCCCTCAAATTCCTCCGTAATCTATGAAATATTTTGATCTCTATATATAGATATCCTATGTAAATAGAATACCACCCGATAGCCAAAAAATCATTTTATATCAAAAATCCTTTATCCAATCGTACGAAATGGAATTTGTCATCAGTTCAAGTCACTCGGATTCCGAAATGGAATCTCACTCAAGCTCCGAAAGCAGTGTGACCGGAATGTATCAACCAATCAGTCATCACCTATTCTGGATGAATTGGGGATGGATTCGTAGCCTCCTCAATCATTGGAAACAAGAAGAAGGCGATCCTTTCCATCTACCACATTGCCCTCTTGGCGAAGAACCTGAAGCACTTACCAGCGAACCTGTTAGAGACACCATTTTCTCTCTCATTTCCAGGGTATCTCGTCACGATTATATACTACATCAAATTCTAGATTTTATTTATCCGCTCGTTCCGACCGACAATCATCCTGGAATAATAGAAGAAGTCAACGAACTTCGCGCTCGGGTAGTGGCTTTGGAGAATATGGTGCAGAGATTACAAACACCAGCAGCATAACCAGTACCACCATCATCAACGCCAACAGTACCATTACCACCTCTAACCACAACCGCGTTGTAAACCTCAACTTCACAATCTGTCCCACGAGCATCAACGTCATATGCACCATAGATACCAAGGAGCACCAACAACAATAACTGACGAAGTATTAATTCATAACTTCATTGGAGAAACATTCCGCGGCGATTATATAATCTCTAAAGTCTTAGAGATTATCTAATCTAACCCTAACCATAAATCAGTTAAGCGAACCAAAATGATAGAAGGAAGAGTAGAAACCCTGATAAAAATGGTGTGTGATTAACAAGTTAAACTTGTTTTACCAACAGCATCAACAGTACCGTCAACGTCACCAGCATCGTCAGTACAGTCAACATCAGAATCAACAACACCTATAACATCACAAACTCCGTCAGTTCAAGAATCACTGTGGACATCATTACGAATCAATAACGTGTATATTGTATCAACAAGTTATGAAGAATTAACTCATTCCCTCTGAAGAAATTATATATATATTTTATATATATATATATTTTGAAATAAAAAAAATAAATCTTTCCGTGCTAAGCTATTATGTGTGAATCTTAACTACTCGGTTAATTCATATTACAAATATGCAATAATGTATGTCCCTCGCCCGCAACTTAACCATCGTTAACTACAATCTCTGTCTCAATTCAACAAGTTCCAATTCCTAATAAATCAAGTATATATTTGATTTTACACTTCATCATTGATGTAACCGAAACTTTTCAGATAACATCATTCATACTTTGCGAAGTTCACAAGAATTTAACGAAAACCAACATCACATCTCAACAAATAACGAAGTATTGATTCATAATTTCAATATTATTGAAGAAATACTTATGTAACCTCTAAAGCCTTCAAGGAATTATTCAATTCTAGTTCCAACCGTAAATCGAATGAGTTTAATTTAGTATTAACTCATTAAAATCTATGTTACATCTGAGGAGAATATATACATATATATTTTCATAAAGACTGTAATAAAATTCTTATGTACAAAATATTAATTGTGAAATTTTTTTAACGGGTATGTAATATCCGAGAGATATATATAAATTCACAATTAATATGTTACATTCTTCGAATCAGATTAAGCAAATTATCAATTATACTTCCTACTTTCACAATAATATACATTCTTTCATAGAAATCAAAACAACCATACTCATTCAAACCCAATTACATATTCTGATTTTAAAATCTCAGAATTCAATTCGAGATATAACCGGTACCATCACTTTTAGATTCCTACATCTTTCAAAGCTATACTTTGACTTCAAAAGTGTGTTAGAACATCAAATGTATACAAACGATTACAATCTATGTTCAAACCCTTCGAAAATCTCTGAAGACACTTCAAATAATGAGCAATCGAGATGATGATCCAACCACATATTACCCACAGTTATGTACTTAAAAAGCTCTCTAAACCAAAGTCATAATTCAACACATATATGTGTCAGATCTCTTGGCATTTATTAGCCAAAATAACCTTGCAATTCCTTTGCAAAGTAGCAAATTATATCACAGCTCCAACAAGACAACTTCAATTTTTTCATTCGAAGTAGCCTTATCATAATTTTGATATATGTGATTACCCTTTTGTTACCGGAGAACCTTTCATATTCCACCACATTAGCAATAAACTTACCAACAACTTCACTGATCATGGGTATTCCGAAGAATCTTTATATTTATCGAAACCTCATCATTTACTCATCTGCCTCTTGTAAAGAGAATTGCCATACGAATCATTGGGAATTAGCAATCAGTATTGTGAAATCTCACAGCATGTTGATGCCAACAGTTATACATAACGTCTATTTCCAAGGCTTACATACTTCGAATGTGAAGTTTTTGAAAAACACTCTGAACCGCAAACTAGTTCTCGAAATGCTGATGAAGCAACAAAAACTATAAACGACCTTAGCAG
Source organism: Rutidosis leptorrhynchoides (assembly GCF_046630445.1). Taxonomy (NCBI): domain Eukaryota; kingdom Viridiplantae; phylum Streptophyta; class Magnoliopsida; order Asterales; family Asteraceae; genus Rutidosis; species Rutidosis leptorrhynchoides. Next base: position 184,924,695 of record NC_092340.1, on the reverse strand, counting down.
TAAAAAGTTTGATGATAAATATTAGTGTATTAACAAAGCTTAGAAATAGAGAAGTTTTGGAACTAGAAAACGGATTGAGCAAAGTATGAAGGAGGCTGTGGACAAATCACAAAGACTGAACCTGCCTTCAAAGAATCCAAATGATTCAGTGTCTGCTGAAGTCATTAACGAATACCTTGCTCCTGACACTAAACTCTTACAGACAATATTCTTCATCATCCTCTGATATTAGAAATTCTAAGATATCATTGTATCTTTCATTATAAATATCCTCCATATTTCTGAAGATATTTCCATAACTATTCTTATCTGGAATCATTTATCTCTTTGCGCTATCTGTATTACATCAAAAAGGAAACTGTTTAGTTCCTATACTCTGTAAACCTTTGAGTTTAAAATATGAATGTTTTTGAAGTAGTATTGGAAACTGAAGCATGAGTTAGTATAATATAATGACACTTGATCAACGTGATTATATTACAGTAATTCATGCTGAGTTTCTAAATGGAACGTGATGATTCACAGATCATAACATCATCATGTGCCATGTTATACGACTCTTGTATTCTATTTAACCTCTAAAATATCAAGAAAATATTTCTTGATGATTCGGCCTTTTCCAAAGTATTCTAGTAATTTGACAAGTCAAGATCGTGCCATCACAATTTCCTTCCTAGAACATTAACAATGTTCATTCCGAAATTCATATCTGTGAATTCTGTACCATTACAAGCGGTGCTTAATCGCAAGAAGAAGAAACGAAAGGACAAAACTCCAAAATAGAAATTGGGGTATAAATTACAGCAAATAAAAGAGAGCATTAACTGTGGATGACAATGATTATAGAAGATAGAAACAAAGACTTTGAAATATAAGGGAAGATATAAAGCCCAACGACAAACCAAAAATTATAAACCATATATATCGATGCATATAGCAATATAAAGACACAGGAGAACTAGAAACACTATAAACCCAAGAGTATAGTAGAAGTAAATAGATTCTTCCGGCGGTAGATGAAAAAGAAGAATGACCGATATGAAAGTTATAAGTATATCGAGAATCAGAACTGGATGGAGCATATTGATGAATACTTTAAAATATGAGTTGAGGGGGAAAGAATAGAAGGTGATGAAACATGACTAGGAACTTAGAAATCAATAGATTTAACTCACACAATGACGGAATAAGTGAATCAAACCCTCTAGTGAATAGGTTAACCTTTTTGGGATTAATTTAGTCATACCACAACTAAATCAAGTGTGATTAGATCAACACCTAGAGCTATTATTCACCACCTGGGTGATTTGGGTTGAGAGAGAATCGGAGGAGCTCACCTGATCTGAGTGTGTGTAACAAATGAGATTCTTAACCTAAAATGAAGAACATAAGACTTTATATACCCCTGTTGTTGACTCACCCGTACGATTCATCCATCACACATACGAGTTGGCTTCATCAGCCGTACGGGTGATCACTCACTCGTGTCTTCTCATTTAGGTTGTAATTGTGACTTAGCTCAGCATCAACCGTGCGTATGAGCCTGTCAGTCGTACGAGTGAGGCTTCACTCGGACGTCTGACTAAGTCTAACATAGTCAAACATCCAAATCTCGTTCCTGCAGTTGCTGTAACCACATACAAATACTGATAGGATAATAACGAATGATCATGGTGGCCTGTAAACTGTTGTACCTGCAATGGACGTGGGTAGATGTCTAGGGACTTGCATAAAATGCGTCAACAGAAGGTGTGAGTTGTAAGAAAACAAAGGAGGTGAATTTATAAGAAAATCTTCGACATAAGAATTAAAATGGACGATCGCATTTAAAGCAGATCCTAATTCCTTTTGTTACCGGAGAATCAAATCTTATTACAAAGATTTTCTTCAAATCCCTTGAAATCTGGAAATCAATCATATCTACGTCAAATGATAAGATGAATCTACACTTACTCATTTCACTCTTCTATGTTAGCTTCATTCGTACTCTTCATATAAATGGATTGTTTATCCAAATTATTCGCTGATGATAAAACTCTAATTTTCAGCCTGTATGCATCATGAAAACATACTTATTATCATTCACGACCTTCCACTCAAATTTCGGGACGAAATTTCTTTAACGGGTAGGTACTGTGACAACCCGGAAATTTTCAACCAAATTTAAACTTTATCTTTATATTATTCCGACACGATAAGCAAATTTTGTTAAGTTAAATCTCAAGAATTTTAAATTGTGTTCATACATTCATTATAACCTCGACCAAATTCCGACGATTCACGAACCGTTATATATAAATAAATATGTATATATATGTGTATATATATATTATAACTTGAGAATATTAATAAAGTATTAAACGTATAATACTTTACATGAACGTATTTGTTTCAATATGTTTATCGATGGAATTAGACGATAATATCAAATGATTGATTTATCAGATACATTATGATATGATTACGGGTCTATGTTATGAGATTCACTGTGATTTAAGAAATCTATTCTTTTTGACAACATTCGGAAAATGGTAAAGTGATTTATAAGTAAGAACGTGAAGTGTAAATAACTTAGATGTTGGATATCGACAAGTTATGTAACTCGACATTTTTCATTAAGATGATTTCATACGTTTATTTAACCTTTGAACTTTATCCCATGCTTCACCAACAAACTGTAATTTAAAAACTTGAAACCTATTATGAACATATATGATTCTACTTTTCTAAAACATTTTATGATATAACGATTTCCATTATTTTAACCTTTAAACAAAATGATTCTTAAAAATATATTTGGTTTTGGAAAATAAAATTATTATATTTATTTGATTTAGTTTCAAACGTACAAAAACGTTTTCAGTTTAAAAAGAACTTTATTATTAAAACGTATATAACTTTTATAAATATCTAGAACCACTTTTGACAACTCATTACTTAACCAGTATGATAAAGATAACGATATTTATATTTTATTTTATTAAATATATATAACGATTTAAATTAATATTATATATATTTATACGCGTATTATGCGTACATAGTTTTATACTTTTACTATACTTAAACTTTACCTTTACTTTATTTTTACTTTACTTTAACTTTAATAATTCACTTTAATAATTCATACTTTAATAATTTATACTTTAATAATTCACTTTATTAATTCATACTTTAATAATTCACTTTAATAATTCATACTTTAATAATTCACTTTAATAATTCAAAAATCTATTATAAATAGAATTCAATAGGTTTCATTATTTCATAAGAAACTTGAAAATATTTTTCTCTAAACTCTCTCAATCGATTTACATATATATATTTACTCCGTATTATTTCAAGATATTATTAGTATACATAAAATATTACGTCAGAGTGCTGTCCGAGTGATTTCGAAATTGTTTTTCGAGTGGGATTGGATTAAGGAAATTATGGGTTACAGCTATGGAGGTGATTGGGTATGGTTCATGGGTATGCTCGTGAGATCAATATAGTGTTTATCATCTCTGTTGCGTCTACGTACCTTTCCTGCAATATTGAATCTCAATATTGATACGTGAGTACTCATAATTTAACTTTTACATACTAATAGTGTATCCCTGACTAGTGCTCGAGTATATAGGATTATGCATGTTTGTACTTTTGATATTGCCTTTAGTTAGGTTATGTTGAATCCTGAATTAGTTATATATGCGACTGAGATAAGGTATAAGATATGCATGTCGTTGGAAAGCTAGCGAAAAATTAAGAACTTTTCATTTAGATATCGAATGATTTCGATGAACGGATTTGAAGTTATAGTCCATCGAATTTTTGTATAATTATTAAAAATGATCATTATTATCGTCGTTATTATCGTCGTTATTATCGTCGTTCTAGTTTTATCTTATTATTATTATTATTATCTTTATCAATAAAAGGATTTATCATTAAAAATTGTTATTTTTTATTATTATTATCGTTATTATCGTTAAAGTTATAATTAGTAATATTATTATTATCCAATTATTATTATTATTATTATTATTATTATTATTATTATTATTATTATTATTGGTATTATTATTATTATTATCATTATTAATATATATATCATTATTTAAAAATGGTTATTGTTATTGTTATTATTATTATTACTATATTATCATTAAGATAATTATTAGTATTATCGTTAATAATGTTATAGTAACTATCATTATTAATATTAGTGTAATTAAAACAAATATTTGTAACACCTAATTATTTTGATTACTATTTTTATCATTATTACGAACACGATATAAAAGACGATTAAAAGCTATTAAACGAAACGATTAGGAAATAATGGGTAAGAGTATCATGATGAAATTAAAATATTATAAGATATTGATTTAGATAAAATTATCGTTCTTATTATTTTTATCATTACTATTATTATTAAAATTATCGTTAGTATTAAAACTATCATTTTAATAAAAATTATCATTTTAATAGAAATGTCATTGTTACTATAAAATATCATTATTATTATTATTATTATTTTAAATAGAATTATTATTTTAAAGATAATATTAAAAATTATCGTAAATATTAAAGTTATCATAATTAGAATTATCGTTTTATCATAATGTCATCTTAGTAATTATAAATATTGATATTTTTATAATAATAATTATTATTACAAAATAATATAACTTTTACCTACTATCATTATAGATATTATTTTATCAAATAAATATTTGATACAAACATATTTTACTACGTGTAATAACTTACTTTAATAATATCTATCATATTATCTTTATAATATTAAATGAACCCTATAAATTTTATTACTTAATATATATAAAAGTATATTTTATTATATAAATATAATATAAAATTTTATTTATTAATAAATAAATTATATTATTTACTCTAATAAATCTTTTAAAAATATTTAAAAATATAAAATGACGATATTTAAACTATATATTAATCATGTATAGATTTTTGGAAATTATTTTGAGTCAAATTTACTTTTGTTGACTTTTGCATATTAGTCTCGAGCATTAGGATTGTGGTACACTATGACTTGACCTAATTTGTTAGACAAATATTGACCAACACATAAATATATATAATTAATTTAGGTTCGTGAATCCGAGGCCAACCTTGCACTTGTTCAATGACGTTATATGTATTTTTACTACGAAATACAGTATGGTGAGTTTCATTTGCCTTTTTACCCTTTATATTTTTGGGCTGAGAATACATGCACAACTTTTATAACTGTTTTACGAAATAGACACAAGTAAATAAAACTACATTCTATGGTTGGATTATCAAACTGAATATGCCCCTTTTTAGTCTGGTAATCTAAGAATTAGGGAACAGACACCCTAATTGACGCGAATTCTAAAGATAGATCTATCGGGCCTAACAAGCCCCATCCAAAGTATCGGATGCTTTAGTACTTTGAAATTATATCATGTCCGAAGGAGGATCCCGGAATGATAGGGGATATTCTTATATGTATCTAGTTAATGTCGGTTACCAGGTGTTCACCATATGAATGATTATTTTTTTGTCTCTATGCATGGGACGTATATTTATGAGAACTGGAAATGAAATTCTTGTTGTCTATTAAAATGATGGAAATAAATGATTATGATAAACTAATGAACTCACCAACCTTTTGGTTGACACTTTAAAGCATGTTTATTCTCAGGTGTTAAAAAAATCTTCCGCTGTGCATTTGCTCATTTTAAAGATATTACTTGGAGTCTTTCATAGCATATTTCGAAGAACGTTGCATTCGAGTCATTGAGTTCATCAAAGATTATTATTAAATTAATTTATAGTTGGATAGTGGATATTATGAAATGGTATGCATGCCTGTCAATTTTTGATGTAAAGAAAGATTGTCTTTTAAAAACGAATGCAATGTTTGTAAAATGTATCATATAGAGGTCAAATACCTCGCAATGTAATCAACTATTGTGAATCGTTTATAATGTATATGAACGGGTCCTTTCAGAACTGGCCCCTAATTGACGCGAATCCTAAAGATAGATCTATTGGGCCCAACAAGTCCCATCTAAAGTACCGGATGCTTTAGTACTTCGAATTTATCATGTCCGAAGGGAGTCCCGGAACCGGAATGATGGGGATATTCTATATGCATCTTGTTAAGGTCGGTTACCAGGTGTTCAATCCATATGAATGATTTTTATCTCTATGTAGTGCGAAATGCCTGATATGAGTTGATATTTATAAGAAATGGAAATGAAATCTTGTGGTCTATTAAATTAATGGAAATGATTGTTTATGATAAACTAATGAACTCACCAACCTTTTGGTTGACACTTTTATGCAAGTTTATTCTCAGGTATGAAAGAAATCTTCCACTGTGCATTTGCTCATTTTAGAGATATTACTTGGAGTCATTCATGACATATTTTAGAAGACGTTGCATTCGAGTCGTTGAGTTCAATAAAGATTATTATCAAAGTAAATGATAGATTAGTTCATTTATAGTTTGGGTATTATGAAATGGTATGCATGCCTGTCAACTTTCGATGTAAGGAAAGGTTGTATTTTAAAAACGAATGCAATGTTTGTAAAATGTATCATTTAGAGGTCATATACCTCGCGATGAAATCAATTATTATGTAACATTTATAATCGATATGAATGGGGCATTTCACCAGTGGCTCCACCATATCACTCAGTATATAGACTACAAAGGTGAAAAGGAAAAATACTTATGAGCTTCTCTGAGAGATGGTCCAGTTGTAGAATATCATCCGGATACTGGTATACCAATTCCAGTTTATGAACTTTTGGAGAGCGACGTGAGAGAGCTCAGGGTGATATAGAGGCTAAGAATATTGTTATGTAAGCCATCCCATATGAGTTGTTTAAAAATGTTGATAGCAACACCATTGCTAAGGACATATGGGATGAGATCAAATGACAGCAAGAAGGTTATGACATGTCGGATGTCACCAAACTGAATAAGGCTCTTGGACATTATGAAGATTTTAAGCAGGAACCAAAAGAACTTCTCAAGAAAACCTACCGTCATTTCAATGGTGTTCTTAATGAGTTGAAAAGGTGCAAGATTACAAAGGTGAATGCTGAGATCAACATGTAGTTTTTCAAAAAGCTCAATGCTAATTGGCTTCCTTATGGAACCATCATTCGATCTACCAAAGAGATTGACAAGTTGAATATTCATGAGCTTATTGGAGTTTTATGCATTATCAACTGGCCGTGTCTAAAGTTCAAGAGGAAAGGAAATAGTCTTTTCTGGGTGATCCACTTGCCCTAATAGCTAAAAAGAAGAGCAAATCTTATACCACTTCCAACAGCTTGTCCAAGAAAGTGCTTGTTGAAGAATCAACTGATTCTAAAGAGTTGAATCTTTCAGATGTTGATGATTCTCACCTTGAACAACTAAAAATGGCTACCATGTTCACCAAATCCTTGAACAAACACAAGTTCAAAGGCAAATTAAGCAATAAATGCAAGAACTTATCTTCTTCCTCCTATTACAAGAAACCTGATCCATCAAAACATCAACGTGCTGATGATTTCAAGAAGGATGACTCAATCTGTTTCAATTGTGGTAAAGCTGGTCATTACTCTCGTGAGTGCAAGATGCCTAAGAAAAAGGATGCAACTTACTATAAGAAGAAAATGTTAATGGCGAAGATTGTGGAAACTGGGGGAGAGCTGAAACCGGTTGATGATACTTGGTTTAACTGGACTGATGATTCAGATTCAGAGGGGGACATGCAAATGTCTGCAAGGTGACAAAGCTCATTAAAGCAAAGGAAGCGATGGAGAATTCCGACTCAACATCTGACGATGATGAGGTACAATCAACTGAAATCCCACCTGATTTTATAAAAATGCAAAATGACTTGATGAAGAATTTGGTCTAAATTTCAAAAGAAGTAAAATGTTTAAAATCTGAAAACAAAGTTTTGGAAGATAAAATCAAACTTAAAGAGACTAAACCTTCATCATCCAAATCACAATCGGAAATCAATCGATTGAAAGTCCAACTCAGCTCTACGGAAACTGAGTTGGAAGATCTTAAAAAGTCAATTCATCCGTTTAAAGTCGAACGAACTGATTATCGTCTAAAATCTGAACGTCTGCGGAGAAAGTTCAATTCTTAGAAAAAGATCTTTCTGATTTAAAAAACCAACATGAACCCACACAATCGAAACTAAACAAAAAAATTATTCAATTGGAAGACACCATAATTAAGAACAACGCTTAAATTTCACTATTTACCAAAGAGTCTCTTCAAATGAAAGCTCAACTTGCTCGATATGAGGAAAACTCTATCGAACAGAGCAATCGAAAGCTATCATTAATATGGAACTTTCCAAACAAACAATTTTCATGTATAGACCAAAAAAGATTCATGGTTATAAGTGGGGGTTGGGTTATAAAGATCCCAAGATGTTAGACGATATTTCCAAAAAGATTCTAGGATTATATCATTCTGATTATTTTCAAGCTGGTTTACCGTCTCACTTTGTGCATCATCTGATGCTGATTTTGATGATAATATTGTTAAACGATCATCTAGAAAGTATCATCAAATTATCTTAATGTATGAGAAAATAAATGCTAAAATGGGTAAGTCAAATCCTGATTTCTTAAAGGAACTTGTTGAATATGAAAAGAAATATGCAATGTGCTAACTATGTGCCTAAATGTAGACTGGTATATATTCCTACACTCATGCAAGAGAAATTCATTTTAATGCTTGAGAATGAAGTGTTTAACAAACCTAGTTCTAGCATTATTACCATAGATGAGGTGTTTGATGATCCAACGTTTGCTGTAAAACCAATTCTACTGGCCTTACCTGCATGTTTTGATTTTGATGACAAAATTTGTGAAGACCTAGCACATGAACTTACTATCATGTTTGAGTCAGCATCAGTAGGTCAAAAGGCTTTAGATATTAAGATAGAACCTCAGGTAGAACTAAAAGTTAAACCTAAGGTAGAATCTAGAGAGGAAAAGCCTGAAGAACTAGATTTGTTTCATCTAGTTGATAAACTTGAAAAAGAAAACATAGAATTGCAACTTAGATGCAAACATTTGAAACAAATGCTTGAACTGTGTGAACAATTTCCTACACTTCCTAGGAAAGAATGTTCTTATGATTTTAAGGAATGTGAAGTTTTAGTGTCTGCTGGGAATTTATGTCTTGAGATTCGAGGCTTAAATAGAAAGATAGTTCAACTAAAATAGGCAAACACACAACATCAAACTTCTATTCAAGCACACACATCACATATATCTTCTACTTGTATTAATAATTCACTTTTAAGGATGCCTTGTTTGAATAAAGTTTCTGAGTGTGCTGGTGGGATTGATAAGAAGGTTAAGGGTAAATCAAAATCTCATGCTTCTAAACCCATTACCATTCTTAAAAATCCTTTACATGCTCAATTTGAGGAAAATGATTCAAAAGTTGCACCTTCAACACAATTCATTGTAAAGAAGGTACATCATCCAAATGGTTCTTGTTCGAACGAAAAACTTCCCCTGATGTTAATGTCAAAACATACAAAGGAACGTCTTTTAACAAAACCAATTATGTCTTCAAAACAACACATGATTCTAAAACCTGATTTGAGTGAGTATGATGCAAAGGAACGTAAAATCAAAATGAAAATTTTGCCAAATCAATCTACTTAAATGTCAACTGAAAATTTTGGACATCTAACTAACAAAGGTATTTTTCGTGTCACAGGTTATAATCCAAACTTGAATTACAAGTCTGTATGGGTTCCTAAGTCAACGACTAAGAACGTAGCAAACCAAATCAAGAAATCTGCTAGTCGACCTAGGAATTCATCACATGTTTTTCAATTTTCTTCTGTGAACAAAACATCTACTTGGAATAAGTTGTGTGTAAGAATTCTGATGATTGTGTAAAACTTGATATTGCTTATGATGCTTCATGTAATGTAGTTTTAGATGATGCTTTAACATCTAAATTGAATGTTGTATTACGTGATACATTAATTTGTGATCCAAAGTTTTTTGTTGGTACTAACCGTAGAGGACCTAAGAAACTTTGGGTACCTAAACTATAGGAAACTTAACGTTTATAGGGTTTCAACTTCCGTGTTTGGTACATCGACTCTGGTTGTTCTCGGCACATGACGGGCGATAAATCCTTGTTTGTCAATTACGTTGACAAATTCCTAGGAACGGTTACATTTGGAAATGATGAGATTGCAGCGATAATGGGATATGGAGATTATGTGAAAAATGGCATAACAATCAAACGGGTCTCGTTTGTTGAGGGTTTAGGGTGCAGTTTGTTTAGTGTAAGCCAATTCTACGACGGAGATCTCAAAGTTCAATTTGAACATCGTCAATGCTCGGTGCAATCCACCGATGGAAAAGATCTCCTTGTTGGAAAACGTTGTGCTTCACTATACACTATTGACCTCAATAATGCACCATTACATGGAAACATGTGTTTGGTCACTCGTTCCACAAAAGGAAATTCGTGGTTATGGCATCACCGGATGTCACACATGAATTACAAGGGTATCAATCGACTGGTCATTAAAGACTTAGTTGATGGTATTCTAAGCTTTCAATATGATAAGCATCATGTGTGTCCATAATGTACAATGGGTAAGCTGAAACAGAGTAATCATCCGCTTAAGCAAAACCTCAGTACTTCATCATCTTTGCAATTATTGCATATGGACTTATGTGGACCCATTAGAGTTTCTAGCCTCGGTGGCCGGAAACATGTGCTTGTCATTGTAGATGACTATAAACACTTTACATGGATTTTTCTTTTGAAGACTAAGTTAGAAACCCCCGCCATTATCATTGAGTTTATCAAAAAGACTCAACGCTCTTTTAACAAACATGTTAAGAGCATCCGAACTGATAATAGGAAGGAATTTAAGAATAACCTGCTTGATAGTTATTTGAAAGACCAAGGTATTGAACATCAGTTCTCTGCTGCAAGAACCCCCCAACAGAATGGAGTAGTCGAATGACGTAATCATACGTTGTGCGAGGCAGCTTGAACGATGCTTGCCTACTCCAAACTACCTACAAAAATGTGGGGCGAGGCCATTTCAACTGTATGTTATACCCAAAATCGCTGTATCATAAACAAACGTTTTGATAAGACTCCTTATGAGTTACTATATGGTAGACGCCCGAATGTCAAATATTTCCATGTCTTTGGTTGTATATGCTACGTGCTTAACGATTTTGACAGCCTCGGAAAGTTTGATCCTCATGGCGATCAGGCCATATTTCTCGGTTACTCGTCAAACAAAGTTGCTTATCGTATCTATCATAAAGGGTCAAATACAATCAAGGAAAGAATTAATGTTAAATTTGATGAGTTATCGGGGATGGCTTTTGAACAATTTAGTTCAAAACCCGATCCTAACTTGACTACTACTTCTTCCGCGCAAAACTCAATTTTTTTGAAGAAGGGTGTTCCGATGGTTATAATAGAGGAACTGGATATCTTGTTTGATAGTCTTTACGCTCCTCAATGGACTTTAGATGTTCATGCCGTACCGATTACACCATCACAATCAACTACTGAGGAGACACAACCAAGTCTCTATTATGAAGATACAACACCAACTGATTCACCTGTTGCTTTTTCATCCTCCCTCCCACATCCTGATGATAATCTTGAACTGATTCAAGAAACATCCGTTGCTACAAATCCAGTTGTTTCTCCAGATACTCAAACAAATCCATTAGACACTGTTACATCAGAACAAGAGGATCATGGCTAGACGTCAACACCGATTGATGTTTCAATGGATACCACTGATGTAGGACCTCTTCTACACAACAAGATATCGACTAAAAGTCATCCAATTGATCTTATCATTGGTGATGCATCTTCTCTAGTTCCAACTCGAAGGGCTACTTGGAATATGTGTTTATATACTGCCTTTCTTAGTAAGATTGAACCAACTTCGGTTGATCAAGCTTTACTAGATCCGAACTGGGTGATAGAAATGCAAGAGGAGATATATCAATTTGAACGTTTGAATGTATGGCAATTAGTTCCAAGACCAGTGGGTCAACGACCAATAGTGGTTAAGTGGATTTTCAAGAACAAGAAGGATTCTGATGGAGTTGTGGTTAGAATTAAGGAATGTCTTGTGGCCAAGTGATATCGATAATAAGAGGGTATTGACTATGATGAAACATTTGCTCCGGTATCAAGGATTAAGGCTATTCGTCTGTTTCTTGCTTTTGCTTCTCATATGAAGTTCACGGTGTTTCAAATGGATGTCAAAACTGCTTTTCTGAATGGTCATCTTCAAGAGGAAGTGTATGTTGATCAACCAGAAGGCTTTGTCGATCCTATTCATCCAAATCACATCTACTACTTGGAGAAAGCTTTGTATGGTCTAAAGCAAGCACCGCATGCATGGTTCGAGACCTTGACATAGTATTTGCTGGAAAATGGCTTCTCTCGTGGAACGATTGATACAACGCTGTTCATTCGAAAAAACTACAGTCACATTCTCTTGGTTCAAATTTACGTTGATGATATTATTTTTGGTTCCACGTCCCCGACTTTATGCAAAAAATTTGGTGACCTTATGGCCAGCAAATTCGAAATGAGCATGCTTGACCAGCTCAATTTCTTCTTGGGTTATAAGTAAAACAACTTCCAAATGGCATTTTTATCATTCATACAAAATACATTAACGACATGCTAAAACGTTTAAAAATGACTGATTTGAGAACAATATCAACCCCAATGAGGACTTTGTTAAATGCTGATGAAAATGGGGAACCCTTTGATATAAAGCTTTATCGAAGCATGGTTAGCTCTTTAATGTATCTGACTACAAGTAGAACAGACATTACACTTACTGTAACTGTCTATGCCCACTTTCAATTCAACCCTAAGAAATCTGATATGGCCAAAATAGACGGTTTTATTTGTGCGGTGTCGTTAGGCCGTGACATGTCAGAATCAGCTTACCACGAGGAGCGTAATCGTTTTATTATTTATATTTAGCTGGGGTTCCTAGCTATAACTCACCTACTTGTCTTCCTTTTAACGAGTAAGTGGTAAATATAACTCCGGTACGTATTTTTGTATGTTTGATCAGTAATGTGGGACAAAAGTGCCTATATAGTTAACCCTAGTGACAAGAGGTGATAGATTAAGATTAACTAAATAGAATAGTGATTTGGCTATAAAAGTAAAGATAGATAGGTATGAAGAATAGAATCCTGAAGGGGAATTATTGCAAGAGTTTAACTTCCTAGGATAAACACTAAACCTCAATCAACTGGGCTGTGAACCTAACTGATTTGTCACTAAGAGTTTAAGCCTTGAAGATTCTGGCTAAGACACGTATCCATACTCCCAACGTTAACCTGAAAGGTTTAAACAACCTTATGGATAGAATCCTAGGTACATGAACAAAGTGGTCTACCCAAAAAAGGAAAGTCTCAGCTTTTTTTAATCCTAGTTGGTCTAACCAAAGCAATATCCTACCGCTTAATCACTATACTATGCATTAATATTAACAGATGTGCAATCTTAGGTATTCTAAGGTACTGCTAATTGGGATAGAAGTCTCTCCTTTTGCGAGCACTTATTCAACCCCGGATCATCTTACAATATCTCAAAAACATTGCTTCTGACATGAATCATGCTTTTGAGTAAGCTAGTGTTCACTGAACTCTCTATTGCTAACTCTAATCACAACCTAAATGGGCAGCTCTTCGATGACGAATAAATGGTTATTCGTACGTAGGTACTATATCCCTATTGTGACGTTAAGCACACATAACTACTTACCTTGTATCCTTGGGTTGATCTAGTCCTAATACTAGGTTATAGCCACGTGAATAAGCAGAAAGGGTGATCCATAAATTAAACTTCTAAACCGTCAAGGTTTCAGCATAACAACATGATAAGTTTCAGATAAAATATTCAACACATGATAAACAATTGAAACAGATAGATAATCATGCAAAGTGAAAGCAACTCAAGATAATAACTTTATTAAATTAAGGAAAGCATTCACCGTTTACAGACGAGATCTGGACCATTACAAGTGCTGACAACCTCTAGCCCGCTCCTATTACAATCTTCGGCGTTCGCCTCCGGGTACTTAATTTCCCGCTCGGAGGTGAGAAGGCCTTGAAAGCTCTAGTGGGAGAAATTGTATTGTAGTGAGAGAATGAAGAGAGGTGTGTGGAAATTGAATGACAAAAAAGCCCTTTAAATAGACTAGGAAATTTCCAAAATACGACCGGCAGGCCGTATGGCAGGCTGTATGGTGGCCCGTATTTGGCAGGCCGTATGGCTGGCAGCCCGTTTCTTGGGGCAGTTTGCTGGGCCGTATGGCAGGCCGTACCCCATACTGGCAGGCCGTAAGGTGGCCCGTATCTGGTGCTGGTCAGGCTTTGATTCACTGGATCGTAACTTGATTTCTTGTCTTTCACCGTTTTCGCTCGAGAATCTTCGTTTTAGCTCCGTTTCTCTTGATTTTTTTTGCATCGTCTTTGTAATTACTTTACCTACAAATTTAATCGAAAAAGTGATTATTTTGTCGGCAAAGCTTTGAACTTTATGCTTTTGGGACTCAATATCGGGGGGTAAAAACATGACTTTTTAGCCGATATCAAAATCCCACTCCAAAGCGGTGGCTAGGATTTTTCAGTACCTAAAAGGTACTCTTATTCTTGGAATTTGGTATCCACATGGATCTGATTTCACTCGCACTGCTTATACTGATGCGGATCATGGCGGTTGCCATGTTGATAGGAAAAGCACATCTGGATCAATTCAGATGTTGGGGAATAGGTGAAATGAAATGTCCCGTTCTTATTGATTAAAAACGTTCCATATTAATTGATTTCGTTGCGAGGTTTTGACCTCTATATGAGACGTTTTTCAAAGACTGCATTCATTTTTAAAACAAACCATAACCTTTATTTTATAAATGAAGGTTTAAAAAGCTTTACGTAGATTATCAAATAATGATAATCTAAAATATCCTGTTTACACACGACCATTACATAATGGTTTACAATACAAATATGTTACATCGAAATCAGTTTCTTGAATGTAGTTTTTACACAATATCATACAAACATGGACTCTAAATCTTGTCCTTATTTTAGTATGCAACAGCGGAAGCTCTTAATATTCACCTGAGAATAAACATGCTTTAAACGTCAACAAAAATGTTGGTGAGTTATAGGTTTAACCTATATATATCAAATCGTAACAATAGACCACAAGATTTCATATTTCAATACACATCCCATACATAGAGATAAAAATCATTCATATGGTGAACACCTGGTAACCGACATTAACAAGATGCATATATAAGAATATCCCCATCATTCCGGGACACCCTTCGGATATGATATAAATTTCGAAGTACTAAAGCATTCGGTACTTTGGATGGGGTTTGTTAGGCCCAATAGATCTATCTTTAGGATTCGCGTCAATTAGGGTGTCTGTTCCCTAATTCTTAGATTACCAGACTTAATAAAAAGGGGCATATTCGATTTCGATAATTCAACCATAGAATGTAGTTTCACGTACTTGTGTCTATTTTGTAAATCATTTATAAAACCTGCATGTATTCTCATCCCAAAAATATTAGATTTTAAAAGTGGGACTATAACTCACTTTCACATATTTTTACTTCGTCGGGAAGTAAGACTTGGCCACTGGTTGATTCACGAACCTATAACAATATATACATATATATCAAAGTATGTTCAAAATATATTTACAACACTTTTAATATATTTTGATGTTTTAAGTTTATTAAGTTAGCTGTCCTCGTTAGTAACCTACAACTAGTTGTCCACAGTTAGATGTACAGAAATAAGTCGATAAATATTATCTTGAATCAATCCACGACCCAGTGTATACGTATCTCAGTATTGATCACAACTCAAACTATATATATTTTGGAATCAACCTCAACCCTGTATAGCTAACTCCAACATTCACATATAGAGTGTCTATGGTTGTTCCGAAATATATATAGATGTGTCGACATGATAGGTTGAAACATTGTATACGTGTCTATGGTATCTCAAGATTATATAATATACAATACAAGTTGATTAAGTTATGGTTGGAATAGATTTGTTACCAATTTTCACGTAGCTAAAATGAGAAAAATTATCCAATCTTGTTTTACCCATAACTTCTTCATTTTAAATCCGTTTTGAGTGAATCAAATTGCTATGGTTTCATATTGAACTCTATTTTATGAATCTAAACAGAAAAAGTATAGGTTTATAGTCGGAAAAATAAGTTACAAGTCATTTTTGTAAAGGTAGTCATTTCAGTCGAAAGAACGACGTCTAGATGACCATTTTAGAAAACATACTTCCACTTTGAGTTTAACCATAATTTTTGGATATAGTTTCATGTTCATAATAAAAATCATTTTCTCAGAATAAAAACTTTTAAATCAAAGTTTATCATAGTTTTTAATTAACTAACCCAAAACAGCCCGCGGTGTTACTACGACGGCATAAATCCGTTTTTACGGTGTTTTTCGTGTTTCCAGGTTTTAAATCAATAAGTTAGCATATCATATAGATATAGAACATGTGTTTAGTTAGTTTTAAAAGTCAAGTTAGAAGGATTAACTTTTGTTTGCGAATAAGTTTAGAATTAACTAAACTATGTTCTAGTGATTACGAGTTTAAACCTTCGAATAAGATAGTTTTATATATATGAATCGAATGATGTTATGAACATCATTACTACCTCAAGTTTAGTAGGTAGACCTACTGGAAGTGACAAGAAATGATCTAGCTTCAAAGGATCTTGGATGGCTTGAAAGTTCTTGAAGTAGGATCATGACACAAAAACAAGTTCAAGTAAGATTTTTACTCGAATTAAGATAGTTTATAGTTATATAAATTGAATCAAAGTTTGAATATGAATATTACCTTGAATAAGAAAGATAACCTACTGTATATAACAAAGGTTTCTTGATCTTATATGATTACTTGGAATGGATTAGAAAGCTTGGAAGTAAATTAGTAAACTTGAAGGGATTTTTGAAGTGTTCTTCCTATGATGATTATAGCTTGATTCTTGAAGTGATTTTTGATGAAGATGATGATTAACTATTGGAAAAATACGTTCATAATAGTGTGTGTGTGTGTTGAGAGAGAATTAGAAAGAGAATAGGAAGTGAAATGGAGTGAATGATGAGTGGTAATTGGTGAGTGGAGTTAAAAGGAGTTCTAGTTAGTTGACTAGCTCATGGTAGAAGTTAAAATTGATTAGTCATACATGACATAATCAAGAGTGGAATCCCATGCTAGTTTCTATTGGTATATACCCATAGTAAGTACGTTTTGAAGCTGTGTATAATACGGGTAAGAATACGACTAGAATTCTTGATGAAAGAAAAGAATGGGAAAGTAACCATTTTCGTTAAGTATGAGTGTTTTGATATATGTCTTGAAGTCTTCCAAAAGTATTTTAATACATCTAAATACACTACATGTATATACATTTTAACTGAGTCGTTAAGTCATCGTTAGTCGTTACATGTAAGTGTTGTTTTGAAACCTTTAAGTTAACGATCTCAATTAATGTTGTTAACCCATTGTTTATTATATCTAATGAGATGTTAAATTATTATATTATCATGATATTATGATATATTAATATATCTTAATATGATATATATACATTTAAATGTCGTTACAACGATAATCGTTACATATATGTCTCGTTTCGAAATCCTTAAGTTAGTAGTCTTGTTTATATGTATATAACTCATTGTTAATATACTTATGGAGATACTTACTTATCATAATCTCATGTTAACCATATGTATATCCTTATATATATCGTCATGTCGTTTTTACAAGTTTTAACGTTCGTGAATCGCCGGTCAACTTGGGTGGTCAATTGTCTATATGAAACATATTTCAATTAATCAAGTCTTAACAAGTTTGATTGCTTAACATGTTGGAAACATTTAATCATGTAAATATTAATCTCAATTAATATATATAAACATGGAAAAGTTCAGGTCACTACAGTACCTACCCGTTAAATAAATTTCGTCCCGAAATTTTAAGCTGTTGAAGGTGTTGACGAATCTTCTGGAAATAGATGCGGGTATTTCTTCTTCATCTGATCTTCACTCTCCCAGGTGAACTCGGGTCCTCTACGAGCATTCCATCGAACCTTAACAATTGGTATCTTGTTTTGCTTAAGTCTTTTAACCTCACGATCCATTATTTCGACGGGTTCTTCGATGAATTGGAGTTTTTCGTTGATTTGGATTTCATCTAACGGAATAGTGAGATCTTCTTTAGCAAAACATTTCTTCAAATTCGAGACGTGGAAAGTGTTATGTACAGCCGCAAGTTGTTGAGGTAACTCAAGTCGGTAAGCTACTGGTCCGACACGATCAATAATCTTTAATGGTCCAATATACCTTGGATTTAATTTCCCTCGTTTACCAAATCGAACAACGCCTTTCCAAGGTGCAACTTTAAGCATGACCATCTCTCCAATTTCAAATTCTATATCTTTTCTTTTAATGTCAGCGTAGCTCTTTTGTCGACTTTGGGCGGTTTTCAACCGTTGTTGAATTTGGATGATCTTCTCGGTAGTTTCTTGTATAATCTCCGGACCCGTAATCTGTCTATCCCCCACTTCACTCCAACAAATCGGAGACCTGCACTTTCTACCATAAAGTGCTTCAAACGGCGCCATCTCAATGCTTGAATGGTAGCTGTTGTTGTAGGAAAATTCTGCTAACGGTATATGTCGATCCCAACTGTTTCCGAAATCAATAACACATGCTCGTAGCATGTCTTCAAGCGTTTGTATCGTCCTTTCGCTCTGCCCATCAGTTTGTGGATGATAGGCAGTACTCATGTCTAGACGAGTTCCTAATGCTTGCTGTCTGCCAGAATCTTGAAATAAATCTGCCATCCCTATCAGAGATAATAGAGATTGGTATTCCATGTCTGGAGACGACTTCCTTCAAATACAGTCGTGCTAACTTCTCCATCTTGTCATCTTCTCTTATTGGCAAGAAGTGTGCTGATTTGGTGAGACGATCAACTATTACCCAAATAGTATCAAAACCACTTGCAGTCCTTGGCAATTTAGTGATGAAATCCATGGTAATGTTTTCCCATTTCCATTCTGGGATTTCGGGTTGTTGAAGTAGACCTGATGGTTTCTGATGCTCAGCTTTGACCTTAGAACACGTCAAACATTCTCCTACGTATTTAGCAACATCGGCTTTCATACCCGGCCACCAAAAAGGTTTCTTGAGATCCTTGTACATCTTCCCCATTCCAGGATGTATTGAGTATCTAGTTTTATGAGCTTCTCTAAGTACCATTTCTCTTATATCTCCAAATTTTGGTACCCAAATCCTTTCAGCCCTATACCGGATTCCGTCTTCCGGAATATTAAGATGCTGCTCCGATCCTTTGGGTATTTCTTCCTTTAAATTTCCTTCTTTTAAAACTCCTTGTTGCGCCTCCTTTATTTGAGTAGTAAGGTTATTATGAATCATTATATTCATAGAATTTACTCGAATGGGTTCTCTGTCCTTCCTGCTCAAGGCATCGGCTACCACATTTGCCTTCCCCGGGTGGTAACGAATCTCAAAGTCGCAATCATTCAATAATTCAATCCACCTACGCTGCCTCATATTCAGTTGTTTCTGATTAAATATGTGTTGAAGACTTTTGTGGTCGGTATATATAATACTTTTGACCCCATATAAGTAGTGCCTCCAAGTCTTTAATGCAAAAACAACCGCGCCTAATTCCAAATCATGCGTCGTATAATTTTGCTCGTGAATCTTCAATTGTCTAGACGCATAAGCAATCACCTTCGTTCATTGCATTAATACACAACCGAGACCTTGCTTTGATGCGTCACAATAAATCACAAAATCATCATTCCCTTCAGGCAATGACAATATAGGTGCCGTAGTTAGCTTTTTCTTCAATAACTGAAACGCTTTCTCTTGTTCATCCTTCCATTCAAATTTCTTCCCTTTATGCGTTAATGCAGTCAAGGGTTTTGCTATTCTGGAAAAGTCTTGGATGAACCTTCTGAAATGTCCCGTTCTTATTGATTAAAAACGTTCCATATTAATTGATTTCGTTGTGAGGTTTTGACCTCTATATGAGACGTTTTTCAAAGACTGCATTCATTTTAAGACAAACCATAACCTTTATTTCATCAATAAAGGTTTAAAAAGCTTTACGTAGATTATCAACTAATGATAATCTAAAATATCCTGTTTACACACGACCATTACATAATGGTTTACAATACAAATATGTTACAACAAAATAAGTTTCTTGAATGCAGTTTTTACAAAATATCATACAAGCATGGACTCCAAATCTCGTCCTTATTTAAGTATGCGATAGCGGAAGCTCTTAATATTCACCTGAGAATAAACATACTTTAAACGTCAACAAAAATGTTGGTGAGTTATAGGTTTAACCTATATATATCAAATCATAACAATAGACCACAAGATTTCATATTTCAATACACATCCCATACATAGAGATAAAAATCATTCATATGGTGAACACCTGGTAACCGACATTAACAAGATGCATATATAAGAATATCCCCATCATTCCGGGACACCCTTCGGATATGATATAAATTTCGAAGTACTAAAGCATCCGGTACTTTGGATGGGGTTTGTTAGGCCCAATAGATCTATCTTTAGGATTCGCGTCAATTAGGGTGTCTGTTCCCTAATTCTTAGATTACCAGACTTAATAAAAAGGGGCATATTCGATTTCGATAATTCAACCATAGAATGTAGTTTCACGTACTTGTGTCTATTTTGTAAATCATTTATAAAACCTGCATGTATTCTCATCCCAAAAATATTAGATTTTAAAAGTGGGACTATAACTCACTTTCACAGATTTTTACTTCGTCGGGAAGTAAGACTTGGCCACTGGTTGATTCACGAACCTATAACAATATATACATATATATCAAAGTATGTTCAAAATATATTTACAACACTTTTAATATATTTTGATGTTTTAAGTTTATTAAGTCAGCTGTCCTCGTTAGTAACCTACAACTAGTTGTCCACAATTAGATGTACAGAAATAAATCGATAAATATTATCTTGAATCAATCCACGACCCAGTGTATACGTATCTCAGTATTGATCACAACTCAAACTATATATATTTTGGAATCAACCTCAACCCTGTATAGCTAACTCCAACATTCACATATAGAGTGTCTATGGTTGTTCCGAAATATATATAGATGTGTCGACATGATAGGTCGAAACATTGTATACGTGTCTATGGTATCTCAAGATTACATAATATACAATACAAGTTGATTAAGTTATGGTTGGAATAGATTTGTTACCAATTTTCACGTAGCTAAAATGAGAAAAATTATCCAATCTTGTTTTACCCATAACTTCTTCATTTTAAATCCGTTTTGAGTGAATCAAATTGCTAAGGTTTCATATTGAACTCTATTTTATGAATCTAAACAGAAAAATTATAGGTTTATAGTCGGAAAAATAAGTTACAAGTCGTTTTTGTAAAGGTAGTCATTTCAGTCGAAAGAACGACGTCTAGATGACCATTTTAGAAAACATATTCCACTTTGAGTTTAACCATAATTTTTGGATATAGTTTCATGTTCATAAGAAAAATCATTTTTCCAGAAGAGCAACTTTTGAATCAAAGTTTATCATAGTTTTTAATTAACTAACCCAAAACATCCCGCGGTGTTACTACGACGGCGTATGTCCGGTTTTACCGTGTTCTTCGTGTTTCCAGGTTTTAAATCATTAAGTTAGCATATAATATAGATATAGAACATGTGTTTAGTTGATTTTAAAAGTCAAGCTATAAGGATTAACTTTTGTTTGCGAACAAGTTTAGAATTAACTAAACTTTGTTCTAGTGATTACAAGTTTAAACCTTCGAATAAGATAGCTTTATATGTATGAATCGAATGATGTTATGAACATCATTACTACCTTAAGTTCCTTGGATAAACCTACTGGAAAGGAGAAAAATGGATCTAGCTTCAACGGATCCTTGGATGGCTCGAAGTTCTTGAAGCAGAATCATGACACGAAAACAAGTTCAAGTAAGATCATCACTTGAAATAAGATTGTTATAGTTATAGAAATTGAACCAAAGTTTGAATATGATTATTACCTTGTATTAGAATGATAACCTACTGTAAGAAACAAAGATTTCTTGAGGTTGGATGATCACCTTACAAGATTGGAAGTGAGCTAGCAAACTTGAAAGTATTCTTGATTTTATGTAACTAGAACTTGTAAAATATATGAAGAACACTTAGAACTTGAAGATAGAACTTGAGAGAGATCAATTAGATGAAGAAAATTGAAGAATGAAAGTGTTTGTAGGTGTTTTTGGTCGTTGGTGTATGGATTAGATATAAAGGATATGTAATTTTGTTTTCATGTAAATAAGTCATGAATGATTACTCATATTTTTGTAATTTTATGAGATATTTCATGCTAGTTACCAAATGATGGTTCCCACATGTGTTAGGTGACTCAAATGGGCTGCTAAGAGCTGATTATTAGAGTGTATATACCAATAGTACATACATCTAAAAGCTGTGTATTGTACGAGTACGAATACGGGTGCATACGAGTAGAATTGTTGATGAAACTGAACGAGGATGTAATTGTAAGAATTTTTGTTAAGTAGAAGTATTTTAATAAGTGTATTGAAGTCTTTCAAAAGTGTATAAATACATATTAAAACACTACATGTATATACATTTTAACTGAGTCGTTAAGTCATCGTTAGTCGTTACATGTAAATGTTGTTTTGAAACCTTTAGGTTAACGATCTTGTTGAATGTTGTTAACCCATTGTTTATTATAACAAATGAGATGTTAAATTATTATATTATCATGATATTATGATATATAATATATCTTAGTATGATGTATATACAGTTAAATGTCGTTACAACGATAATCGTTACATATATGTCTCGTTTCGAAATCATTAAGTTAGTAGTCTTATTTTTACATATGTATTTCATTGTTAATACACTTAATAATATATTTACTTATCATTTAACATAATTAACCAAGTGTATCAATATCTTAATATGATTCATATGTACCTAGTAAGACGTTGTTATAACGATAATCGTTATATATATCGTTTTCGAGTTTCTTAAATTAATAGTCTCATTTTTATGTATATAACTCATTGTTAAAATACCTAATGAGATACATACTTATAATAAAAACATGTTAACTATATATATAACCATATATATGTCATTGTATAGTTTTTACAAGTTTTAACGTTCGTGAATCACCGGTCAACTTGGGTGGTCAATTGTCTATATGAAACATATTTTAATTAATCAAGTCTTAACAAGTTTGATTGCTTAACATGTTGGAAACATTTAATCATGTAAATATCAATCTCAATTAATATATATAAACATGGAAAAGTTCGGGTCACTACAGTACCTACCCGTTAAATAAATTTCGTCCCGAAATTTTAAGCTGTTGAAGGTTTTGACGAATCTTCTGGAAATAGATGCGGGTATTTCTTCTTCATCTGATCTTCACGCTCCCAGGTGAACTCGGGTCCTCTACGAGCATTCCATCGAACCTTAACAATTGGTATCTTGTTTTGCTTAAGTCTTTTAACCTCACGATCCATTATTTCGACGGGTTCTTCGAGGAATTGAAGTTTTTCATTGATTTGGATTTCATCTAACGGAATAGTGAGATCTTCTTTAGCAAAACATTTCTTCAAATTCGAGACGTGGAAAGTGTTATGTACAGCCGCGAGTTGTTGAGGTAAATCAAGTCGGTAAGCTACTGGTTCGACACGATCAATAATCTTGAATGGTCCAATATACCTTGGATTTAATTTCCCTCGTTTACCAAATCGAACAACGCCTTTCCAAGGTGCAACTTTAAGCATGACCATCTCTCCAATTTCAAATTCTATATCTTTTCTTTTAATGTCAGCGTAGCTCTTTTGTCGACTTTGGGCGGCTTTCAACCGTTGTTGAATTTGGATGATCTTCTCGGTAGTTTCTTGTATAATCTCCGGACCCGTAATCTGTCTATCCCCCACTTCACTCCAACAAATTGGAGACCTGCACTTTCTACCATAAAGTGCTTCAAACGGCGCCATCTCAATGCTTGAATGGTAGCTGTTGTTGTAGGAAAATTCTGCTAACGGTAGATGTCGATCCCAACTGTTTCCGAAATCAATAACACATGCTCGTAGCATGTCTTCAAGCGTTTGTATCGTCCTTTCGCTCTGTCCATCAGTTTGTGGATGATAGGCAGTACTCATGTCTAGACGAGTTCCTAATGCTTGCTGTAATGTCTGCCAGAACCTTGAAATAAATCTGCCATCCCTATCAGAGATAATAGAGATTGGTATTCCATGTCTGGAGACGACTTCCTTCAAATACAGTCGTGCTAACTTCTCCATCTTGTCATCTTCTCTTATTGGCAGGAAGTGTGCTGATTTGGTGAGACGATCAACTATTACCCAAATAGTATCAAAACCACTTGCAGTCCTTGGCAATTTAGTGATGAAATCCATGGTAATGTTTTCCCATTTCCATTCCGGGATTTCGGGTTGTTGAAGTAGACCTGATGGTTTCTGATGCTCAGGTTTGACCTTAGAACACGTCAAACATTCTCCTACGTATTTAGCGACATCGGCTTTCATACCCGGCCACCAAAAATGTTTCTTGAGATCCTTGTACATCTTCCCCATTCCAGGATGTATTGAGTATCTGGTTTTATGAGCTTCTCTAAGTACCATTTCTCTCATATTTCCAAATTTTGGTACCCAAATCCTTTCAGCCCTATACCGGGTTCCGTCTTCCTGAATATTAAGATGCTTCTCCGATCCTTTGGGTATTTCATCCTTTAAATTTCCCTCTTTTAAAACTCCTTGTTGCGCCTCCTTTATTTGAGTAGTAAGGTTATTATGAATCATTATATTCATAGATTTTACTCGAATGGGTTCTCTGTCCTTCCTGCTCAAGGCATCGGCTACCACATTTGCCTTCCCCGGGTGGTAACAAATCTCAAAGTCGTAATCATTCAACAATTCAATCCACCTACGCTGCCTCATATTCAGCTGTTTCTGATTAAATATGTGTTGAAGACTTTTGTGGTCGGTATATATAATACTTTTGACCCCATATAAGTAGTGCCTCCAAGTCTTTAATGCAAAAACAACCGCTCCTAATTCCAAATCATGCGTCGTATAATTTTGTTCGTGAATCTTCAATTGTCTAGACGTATAAGCAATCACCTTCGTTCGTTGCATTAATACACAACCGAGACCTTGCTTTGATGCGTCACAATAAATCACAAAATCATCATTCTCTTCAGGCAATGACAATATAGGTGCCGTAGTTAGCTTTTTCATCAATAACTGAAACGCTTTCTCTTGTTCATCATTCCATTAAAATTTCTTCCCTTTATGCGTTAATGCAGTCAAGGGTTTTGCTATTCTGGAAAAGTCTTGGATGAACCTTCTGTAGTAACCAGCTAGTCCTAAAAACTGGAGTATGTGTTTCAGAGTTTTTGGGGTTTCCCACTTTTCAACAGTTTCTATCTTTGCCGGATCCACCTTAATACCTTCTTTGTTCACTATGTGACCGAGGAATTGAACTTCTTCCAACCAAAATTCACACTTTGAAAACTTAGCGTACAATTCTTCCTTCCTCAATACTTCTAACACCTTTCTCAAATGTTCACCGTGTTCTTGGTCATTCTTTGAGTAAATAAGTATGTCATCAATGAAAACAATGACAAACTTGTCAAGGTATGGTCCACACACTCGGTTCATAAGATCCATGAACACAGCTGGTGCATTAGTTAAACCAAACGGCATGACCATAAACTCGTAATGACCGTAACGTGTTCTGAAAGCAGTCTTTGGAATATCATCTTCTTTCACCCGCATTTGATGATACCCGGAACGTAAGTCAATCTTTGAATAAACAGACGAGCCTTGTAGTTGATCAAATAAGTCATCGATTCTCGGTAGTGGGTAGCGGTTCTTGATGGTAAGTTTGTTCAACTCTCGGTAGTCGATACACAACCTGAATGTACCATCTTTCTTCTTGACAAACAAAACAGGAGCTCCCCACGGTGATGTGCTTGGTCGAATGAAACCACGCTCTAAAAGTTCTTGTAATTGGCTTTGTAGTTCTTTCATCTCGCTGGGTGCGAGTCTGTAAGGAGCACGAGCTATTGGTGCAGCTCCTGGTACAAGATCTATTTGAAATTCAACGGATCGATGTGGGGGTAATCCCGGTAATTCTTTCGGAAATACATCAGGAAATTCTTTTGCGACGGGAACATCATTGATGCTCTTTTCTTCAGTTTGTACTTTCTCGACGTGTGCTAGAACAGCATAGCAACCTTTTCTTATTAGTTTTTGTGCCTTCAAATTACTAATAAGATGTAGCTTCGTGTTGCCCTTTTCTCCGTACACCATTAAGGGTTTTCCTTTTTCTCGTATAATGCGAATTGCATTTTTGTAACAAACGATCTCCGCTTTCACTTCTTTCAACCAGTCCATACCGATTATCACATCAAAACTCCCTAACTCTACTGGTATCAAATCAATCTTAAATGTTTCGCTAACCAGTTTAATTTCTCGATTCCGACATATATTATCTGCTGAAATTAATTTACCATTTGCTAATTCAAGTAAAAATTTACTATCCAAAGGCGTCAATGGACAACTTAATTTAGCACAAAAATCTCTACTCATATAGCTTCTATCCGCACCCGAATCAAATAAAACGTAAGCAGATTTATTGTCAATAAGAAACGTACCCGTAACAAGCTCCGGGTCTTCCTGTGCCTCTGCCGCATTAATATTGAAAACTCTTCCACGGCCTTGTCCATTCGTGTTCTCCTGGTTCGAGCAATTTCTAATAATGTGGCCCGGTTTTCCACATTTATAACAAACTACATTGGCATAACTTGCTCCGACACTACTTGCTCCGCCATTACTCGTTCCGACACCATTTGTTCCTTTCGTTCTATTAACCCCTGGTCCGTAGACCTCACACTTGTTGCAAAATTTGGTGCAGAACCCCGAGTGATTCTTTTCACACCTTTGGCATAGCTGCTTCTGATTGTTGTTGTTGTTGCGGTTATTATTGTTGTTGGGATGATTGTTGTAGTTGCTGTTGTTGTTGTTGTTGTTGTTGTTGTTGTTGTTGTTGTTGTTGTTGGGCCATTTGTTGTAGTTGCGATTGATGTTGCGATTATTGGGGTAATTGTTGCGATTATTGTTGTAATTGCTGTTGTTGTTGTATTGGTGATTCTTATCACCGTTTTCCTCCCACTTTCTTTTGACTTGCTTCACATTGGCCTCTTCAGCAGTCTGTTCTTTAATTCTTTCTTCAATTTGGTTCACGAGTTTGTGAGCCATTCTACATGCCTGTTGTATGGAGGCGGGCTCGTGTGAACTTATATCTTCTTGGATTCTTTCCGGTAATCCTTTCACAAACGCGTCGATCTTCTCTTCCTCATCTTCGAATGCTCCCGGACACAATAGGCACAATTCTGTGAATCGTCTTTCGTACGTGGTAATATCAAATCCTTGGGTTCGTAACCCTCTAAGTTCTGTCTTGAGCTTATTGACCTCGGTTCTGGGACGGTACTTCTCGTTCATCAAGTGCTTGAATGCTGACCACGGTAGTGCGTACGCATCGTCTTGTCCCACTTGCTCTAGATAGGTATTCCACCATGTGAACGCAGAACCTGTGAAGGTATGCGTAGCGTACTTTACTTTGTACTCTTCAGTACACTTACTTATGGCAAACACCGATTCGACCTTCTCGGTCCACCGTTTCAATCCGATCGGTCCTTCGGTTCCATCAAATTCCAAAGGTTTGCAGGCAGTAAATTCTTTGTAGGTGCATCCTACACGATTTCCTGTACTGCTAGATCCAAGGTTATTGTTGGTATGTAGCGCAGCCTGTACTGCGGCTATGTTTGAAGCTAGAAAAGTACGGAATTCCTCTTCATTCATATTCACGGTGTGTCGAGTAGTCGGTGCCATTTCCTTCAAAATAGTTAAATGGAACAAGTTAATCATACAAAATATTAAGAGTAGTTAATAGTATTTCGTAGCATAATATGAACTCATTTATAAAAGCTTTTTCTTCATATTAGCGTTTTATAAGTTTAAATCCGGGTAGTACCTACCCGTTAAGTTCATACTTAGTAGCTAATATACAATTCAACTACTACAATTCTATATGAAAAACTGATTATAATAATATTTCGCGTTCAAACTTTTATACAATATTTTACAAACTTACAATACCGCTTATTTTACATAAAGCATGAAATATAGCACACAATAACTTTGATACAAGATAGTTGTGAAGATAATTCTAGCTAGTACACAAGTCGTTCAGAAAAGGCAATAAAGACACGTAATTCATACGTCCAGAAACAAGTCATGCATTCTGGTTTTACTAGGACTACTTCCCATCCTTGGTCTTGTGCAACATAACCGTTATGGCCGTTGATAAGACAGCGTGTTGTAACGTCGTCAAAGGGACGAGGGTTACGTAATGTCCAACAGTCCCGTAATAATCTAAAAACCTCATTTCTTACCCCAATTTCCGACTCCGTCACTTGTGGAAACGTTTTGTTTAATAGTTGTAGCCCGATGTTCTTGTTCTCACTTTGGTGAGAAGCGAACATTACTAATCCGTAAGCATAACATGCTTCTTTATGTTGCATGTTAGCCGCTTTTTCTAAATCACGAAGTCCAATATTCGGATATATTGAGTCAAAATAATTTCTGAACCCGTTGCGTAAAATAGCATTTGGGTTCCCCGCAATATATGCGTCAAAGTAAACACATCGTAACTTATGGGTTTCCCAATGTGATATCCCCCATCTTTCAAACGAAAGTCTCTTATAAACCAAGACATTCTTGGAACGTTCTTCGAATGTCTTACAAACTGATCTCGCCTTAAATAGTTGTGCCGAAGAATTCTGGCCGACTCTAGACAAGATTTCATCAATCATGTCTCCGGGTAGGTCTCTTAAAATATTGGGTTGTCTATCCATTTTGTGTTTTTAAACTGTAAAATAGACAAGAGTTAGATTCATAAAAAAATACTTATTAATACAAGCAATTTTTACATATATCATAAAGCATAAGAACACTATATTACATATATTACACCACACGAATACAACTATCTTATTCCGACTCGCTCGTTTCTTCTTCTTCGGTTTTGGTTCGTTTTGCCAAGTTTCTAGGGATATATGATGTTCCCCTAATACGAGCCGTCGTTGTCCACATTGGTTTAGAAAAACCTGGTGGTTTAGAGGTTCCCGGGTCATTGTTACAACTTAAGGACTTCGGGCGTTGACGATACATATAAAGTTCATCGGGGTTGGAATTAGATTTCTCTATTTTTATGCCCTTTCCCTTATTATTTTCTTTTGCCTTTTTAAATTCAGTTGGGGTAATTTCTATAACATCATCGGAATTCTCGTCGGAATCCGATTCATCGGAGAATTGGTAATCCTCCCAATATTTTGCTTCCTTGGCGGAAACACCATTGACCATAATTAACCTTGGTCGGTTGGTTGAGGATTTTCTTTTACTTAACCGTTTTATTATTTCCCCCACCGGTTCTATTTCTTCATCCGGTTCCGATTCTTCTTCCGGTTCCGATTCTTCTTCCGGTTCCGACTCTTCTTCCGGTTCCTCTTCGGGAACTTCTGAATCAGTCCATGAATCATTCCAATTTACATTTTACTCTTCATTATTATTAGGTGAGTCAATGGGACTTGTTCTAGAGGTAGACATCTATCACATAATATCAAACGCGTTAAGAGATTGATATATCACATAATATTCACATGTTAAAAATATATAGTTTCCAACAAAATTTGTTAAGCAATCATTTTTCAAGTAAACACGGTCGAAGTCCAGACTCACTAATGCATCCTAACAAACTCGATAAGACACACTAATGCAAAATTCTGGTTCTCTAAGACCAACGCTTTGATACCAACTGAAATGTCCCGTTCTTATTGATTAAAAACGTTCCATATTAATTGATTTCGTTGCGAGGTTTTGACCTCTATATGAGACGTTTTTCAAAGACTGCATTCATTTTAAGACAAACCATAACCTTTATTTCATCAATAAAGGTTTAAAAAGCTTTACGTAGATTATCAACTAATGATAATCTAAAATATCCTGTTTACACACGACCATTACATAATGGTTTACAATACAAATATGTTACAACAAAATAAGTTTCTTGAATGCAGTTTTTACAAAATATCATACAAGCATGGACTCCAAATCTCGTCCTTATTTAAGTATGCGACAGCGGAAGCTCTTAATATTCACCTGAGAATAAACATGCTTTAAACGTCAACAAAAATGTTGGTGAGTTATAGGTTTAACCTATATATATCAAATCATAACAATAGACCACAAGATTTCATATTTCAATACACATCCCATACATAGAGATAAAAATCATTCATATGGTGAACACCTGGTAACCGACATTAACAAGATGCATATATAAGAATATCCCCATCATTCCGGGACACCCTTCGGATATGATATAAATTTCGAAGTACTAAAGCATCCGGTACTTTGGATGGGGTTTGTTAGGCCCAATAGATCTATCTTTAGGATTCGTGTCAATAAGGTCCATGAACACAGCTGGTGCATTAGTTAAACCAAATAGCATGACCATAAACTCGTAATGACCGTAACGTGTTCTGAAAGCAGTCTTTGGAATATCATCTTTTTGCATTTGATGATACCCGGAACGTAAGTCAATCTTTGAATAAACAGACGAGCCTTGTAGTTGATCAAATAAGTCGTCAATTCTCGGTAGTGGGTAGCGGTTCTTGATGGTAAGTTTGTTCAACTCTCGGTAGTCGATACACAACCTGAATGTACCATCTTTATTCTTGACAAACAAAACAGGAGCTCCCCACGGTGATGTGCTTGGTCGAATGAAACCATGCTCTAAAAGTTCTTGTAATTGGCTTTGCAGTTCTTTCATCTCGCTGGGTGCGAGTCTGTAAGGAGCACGAGCTATTAGTGCAGCTCCTGGTACAAGATCTATTTGAAATTCAACGGATCGATGTGGGGGTAATCCCGGTAATTCTTTCGGAAATACATCGGGAAATTCTTTTGCAACGGGAACATCATTGATGCTCTTTTCTTCAATTTGTACTTTCTCGACGTGTGCTAGAACAGCATAGCAACCTTTTCTTATTAGTTTTTGTGCCTTCAAATTACTAATAAGATGTAGCTTCGTGTTGCCCTTTTCTCCGTACACCATTAAGGGTTTTCCTTTTTCTCGTATAATGCGAATTGCATTTTTGTAACAAACGATCTCTGCTTTCACTTCTTTCAACCAGTCCATACCGATTATCACATCAAAACTCCCTAACTCTACTGGTATCAAGTCAATCTTAAATGTTTCGCTAACCAGTTTAATTTCTCGATTCCGACATATATTATCTGCTGAAATTAATTTACCATTTGCTAATTCGAGTAAAAATTTACTATCCAAAGGCGTCAATGGATAACTTAATTTAGCACAAAAATCTCTACTCATATAGCTTCTATCCGCACCCGAATCAAATAAAACGTAAGAAGATTTATTGTCAATAAGAAACGTACCCGTAACAAGCTCCGGGTCTTCCTGTGCCTCTACCGCATTAATATTGAAAACTCTTCCGCGGCCTTGTCCATTCGTGTTCTCCTGGTTCGGGCAATTTCTAATAATGTGGCCCGGTTTTCCATATTTATAACAAACTACATTGGCATAACTTGCTCCGACACTACTTGCTCCGCCATTACTCGTTCTGACACCATTTGTTCCTTTCGTTCTATTAACCCCTGGTCCGTAGACCTCACACTTCGCCGCGCTATGACCGTTTCTTTTACACTTGTTGCAAAATTTGGTGCAGAACCCCGAGTGAAACTTTTCACACCTTTGGCATAGCTGCTTCTGATTGTTGTTGTTGTTGCGGTTATTATTGTTGTTGGGATGATTGTTGTAGTTACTGTTGTTGTTGTTGTTGTTGTTGTTGTTGTTGTTGTTGTTGTTATTGTTGTTGTTGGGCCGTTTGTTGTAGTTGCGATTGATGTTGCGATTGTTGGGATAATTGTTGCGATTATTGTTGTAATTGCTGTTGTTGTTGTATTGGTGATTCTTATCACCGTTTTCCTCCCACTTTCTTTTGACTTGCTTCACATTGGCCTCTTCAGCAGTCTGTTCTTTAATTCTTTCTTCAATCTGGTTCACTAGTTTGTAAGCCATTCTACATGCCTGTTGTATGGAGGCGGGCTCGTGTGAACTTATATCTTCTTGGATTCTTTCCGGTAATCCTTTCACAAACGCATCGATCTTCTCTTCCTCATCTTCGAATGCTCCCGGACACAATAGGCATAATTCTGTGAATTGTCTTTCGTACGTGGTAATATCAAATCCTTGGGTTCGTAACCCTCTAATTTCTGTCTTGAGCTTATTGACCTCGGTTCTGGGACGGTACTTCTCGTTCATCAAGTGCTTGAATGCTGACCACGGTAGTGCGTACGCATCGTCTTTTCCTACTTGCTCTAGATAGGTATTCCACCATGTTAATGCAGAACCTGTGAAAGTATGCGTAGCGTACTTCACTTTGTCCTCTTCAGTACACTTACTTATGGCAAACACCGATTCGACCTTCTCGGTTCACCGTTTCAATCCGATCGGTCCTTCGGTTCCATCAAATTCCAAAGGTGTGCAGGCAGTGAATTCTTTGTAGGTGCATCCTACACGATTTCCTGTACTGTTAGATCCAAGGTTATTGTTGGTATGTAGCGCAGCCTGTACTGCGGCTATGTTTGAAGCTAGAAAAGTACGGAATTCCTCTTCATTCATATTCACGGTGTGTCGAGTAGTCGGTGCCATTTCCTTCAAAATAGTCAAATGGAACAAGTTAATCATACAGAATATTAAGAGTAGTTAATAGTATTTCGTAGCATAATATGAACTCATTTATAAAAGCTTTTTCTTCATATTAGCGTTTTATAAGTTTAAATTCGGATAGTACCTACCCGTTAAGTTCAAACTTAGTAGCTAATATACAATTCAACTACTATAATTCTATATGAAAAACTGATTATAATAATATTTCGCGTTCAAACTTTTACACAATATTTTACAAACTTACAATACCGCTTATTTTACATATAGCATGAAATATAGCACACAATGATACAAGATGGTTGTGAAGATAATTCTAGCTAGTACACAAGTCGTTCAGCAAAGGCAATAAAGACACGTAATTTATACGTCCAGAAACAAGTCATGCATTCTGGTTTTACTAGGATTACTTCCCATCCTTGGTCTTGTGGAACATAACCGTTATGGCTGTTGATAAGACAGCGTGTTGTAATGTCGTCAAAGGGACGAGGGTTACGTAATGTCCAACAGTCCCGTAACAATCTAAAAACCTCATTTCTTACCCCAATTACCGACTCCGTCACTTGTGGGAACGTTTTGTTTAATAGTTGTAGGCCGATGTTCTTGTTCTCACTTTGGTGAGAAGCGAACATTACTAATCCGTAAGCATAACATGCTTCTTTATGTTGCATGTTAGCCGCTTTTTCTAAATCACGAAGTCCAATATTCGGATATATTGAGTCAAAATAATTTCTTAACCCATTGCGTAAAATAGCATTTGGGTTCCCCGCAATATATGCGTCAAAGTAAACACATCGTAACTTATGGATTTCCCAATGTGATATCCCCCATCTTTCGAACGAAAGCCTTTTATAAACCAAGGCATTCTTGAAACGTTCTTCGAATGTCTTACAAACTGATCTCGCCTTAAATAGTTGTGCCGAAGAATTCTGACCGACTCTAGACAAGATTTCATCAATCATGTCTTCGGGTAGGTCTCTTAAAATATTGGGTTGTCTATCCATTTTGTGTTTTTATACTGTAAAATAGACAAGAGTTAGATTCATAAAAAAATACTTATTAATACAAGCAATTTTTACATATATCATAAAGCATAAGTACACTATATTACATATATTACACCACACGAATACAACTATCTTATTCCGACTCGCTTGTTTCTTCTTCTTCGGTTTTGGTTCGTTTTACCAAGTTTCTAGGGATATATGATGTTCCCCTAATACGAGCCGTCGTTTTCCACATTGGTTTAGAAAAACCTGGTGGTTTAGAGGTTCCCGGGTCATTGTTACAACTTAAGGACTTCGGGGGTTGACGTTACATATAAAGTTCATCGGGGTTGGAATTAGATTTCTCTATTTTTATGCCCTTTCCCTTATTATTTTCTTTTGCCTTTTTAAATTCAGTTGGGGTAATTTCTATAACATCATCGGAATTCTCGTCGGAACCCGATTCATCGGAGAATTGGTAATCCTCCCAATATTTTGCTTCCTTGGCGGAAACACCATTGACCATAATTAACCTTGGTCGGTTGGTTGAGGATTTTCTTTTACTTAACCGTTTTATTATTTCCCCCACCGGTTCTATTTCTTCATCCGGTTCTGATTCTTCTTCCGGTTCCGATTCTTCTTCCGGTTCCGACTCTTCTTCCGGTTCCTCTTCAGGAACTTGTGAATTAGTCCACGAATCATTCCAATTTACATTTGACTCTTCATTATTATTAGGTGAGTCAATGGGACTTGTTCTAGAGGTAGACATCTATCACATAATATCAAACGCGTTAAGAGATTAATATATCACATAATATTCACATGTTAAAAATATATAGTTTCTAACAAAATTTGTTAAGCAATCATTTTTCAAGTATACACGGTCGAAGTCCAGACTCACTAATGCATCCTAAAAAACTCGATAAGAAACACTAATGCAAAATTCTGGTTCTCTAAGACCAACGCTCTGATACCAACTCTTATTGATTAAAAACGTTCCATATTAATTGATTTCGTTGCGAGGTTTTGACCTCTATATGAGACGTTTTTCAAAGACTGCATTCATTTTAAAACAAACCATAACCTTTATTTTATAAATGAAGGTTTAAAAAGCTTTACGTAGATTATCAAATAATGATAATCTAAAATATCCTGTTTACACACGACCATTACATAATGGTTTACAATACAAATATGTTACATCGAAATCAGTTTCTTGAATGCAGTTTTTACACAATATCATACAAACATGGACTCCAAATCTTGTCCTTATTTTAGTATGCAATAGCGGAAGCTCTTAATATTCACCTGAGAATAAACATGCTTTAAACGTCAACAAAAATGTTGGTGAGTTATAGGTTTAACCTATATATATCAAATCGTAACAATAGACCACAAGATTTCATATTTCAATACACATCCCATACATAGAGATAAAAATCATTCATATGGTGAACACCTGGTAACCGACATTAACAAGATGCATATTGTGGCGACCCGGAAATTTCTGACCAAATTTAAACTTAACCTTTATATGTTTCCGATACGATAAGCAGAATTTGTAATGTTGAATCTCAAAAAGTTTGGAACTACATTCATGTAATCAATTACCATTTGACCGTGTTTGACGATTCACGAACAATTATGTGTATATAGATATGTATATATAATATATAATATTAACTGAAAACATTAACAAAGTATTAGATATATGATACTTTACATGAACGTATTTGTTTCGATATATTTATCGACATAATTAAGAGATAATATCAAATGATTGAATTATCAGATACATTATGATATGATTACGGGCCAATGTTATGTGGTCCATTGTGATTTAAGAAATCTATTCTTTTTGACAATATTCGGAAAATGGTAAAGTGATCTATAAGTAAGAACGTGGAGTGTAAATAACTTAGATGTTGGATATCGACAAGTTAAGTAACTCGACAATTTTCATTAAGATAATTTCATACGTTTATTAAACCTTTGGACTTTATCCCATGCTTCACCAACAGACTGTAATTTAAAAACTTGCAACCTATTATGAATATATATAATTCTACTTTTCTAAAATGTTTTATGATATAACGATTTCCATTATTTTAACCTTTTAAAAATATGATTCTTAACTATATTTAGTTTTGGAAAACAAAATTATCATATTTATTTGATTTAGTTTCAAAAGTACAAAAAACGTTTTCAGTTTAAAAAGAACTTTATTATTAAAATGTATATATCTTTTATAAATATCTAGAACCACTTTTGACAACTCATTACTTAACCAGTATGATAAAGATAACGATATTTATATTTTATTTTATTAAATATATATAACGATTTAAATTAATATTATATATATTTATACGCGTATTATACGTATATAGTTTTATACTTTTACTATACTTTAACTTTACCTTTACTTTACTTTTACTTTTACTTTACTTTAACTTTAATAATTCATACTTTAATAATTCACTTTAATAATTCATACTTTAATAATTCACTTTAATAATTCATACTTTAATAATTCACTTTAATAATTCACTTTAATAATTCATGCTTTAATAATTCACTTTAATAATTCACTTTAATAATTCATACTTTAATAATTCACTTTAATAATTAATACTTTAATAATTCACTTTAATAATTCACTTTAATAATTCACTTTAATAATTCATACTTTAATAATTCAAAAATCTATTATAAATAGAATTGAATAGGTTTCATTATTTCATAGAAACTTGAAAATATATTTCTCTAAACTCTCTCAATCGAATTACATATATATATTTTCTTTGTATTATTTCAAGATATTATTAGTATACATAAAATACTACGACGGAGTTATACTCAGACGATTTCAAAATAAGTTTTCAAACGGGATAAAGCTAAGGAAATTATGGGTTATAGCTATGGAGGTTATGGGTATTGATCGAGAGTATTGCTCGTGAGTCAAACTAGTGTTTATCATCTCCGTTGCGTCTACGTACTTTTCCTGCAATATTGAATCTCAATATTGATAC
This sequence comes from Rutidosis leptorrhynchoides, assembly GCF_046630445.1. Lineage (NCBI taxonomy): Eukaryota > Viridiplantae > Streptophyta > Magnoliopsida > Asterales > Asteraceae > Rutidosis > Rutidosis leptorrhynchoides. The sequence continues at coordinate 184,887,610 of NC_092340.1, read as the reverse complement.
GTTCGTGAATCCAAGGCCAACATTGCACTTGTTCAATGACGTCACATGTATTTTTACTACAAAATACAGTATTGTGAGTTTCATTACTCCCTTTTTATATATTTTTAGGCTGAGAATACATGCGCTATTTTATAAATGTTTTACGAAATAGGCACAAGTACTAAAACTAATTCTATGTGGGTTTAAACCAGAAATATACCCTTAGCTTGGTAACATTAAACTACTTGTCTATGTACGGTAGGCGCGAATCCTAAAGATAGATCTATTGGGCCTGACAAACCCCATCCTGACTATGGGATGCTTTAGTACTTTGAGGTTTATATAACACACCTAATTCGGTGTACTTTCAGATGGTAAAACATGAACGTTAAGGCTTGTTACCGGGTGCCTACAACTTATAGAATAATTTTATACACTTGCGAGTGTACATATATTTATAAACGTAAATCTTGTGGTCTATTAATATATTGAAATGATTGTTATGATAAACCTATGAACTCACCAACCTTTTGGTTGACACTTTAAAGCATGTTTATTCTCAGGTATTAAAAAAATCTTCCGCTGTGCATTAACTCATTTTAAGGATATTACTTGGAGTCATTCATGGCATATTTTGAAAGACGTTGCATTCAAGTCATTGAGTTCATCAAGATTATTATTAAGTCAATTATAGTTAGATGTATTATGAAATGGTGTGCATACCGTCAATTTTCGTTGTAAAGAAAGTTTTTCTTTTAAAAACGAATGCAATGTTTATAAAATGTATCATATAGAGGTCAAATACCTCGCGATGTAATCAACTATTGTGAATCGTTTATAATGTATATGAACGGGTCCTTTCAGTTGGTATCAGAGCGGTGGTCTTAGCGAACCAGGTCTTGCATTAGTGTGTCTAACTGATAGTTGTTAAGATGCATTAGTGAGTCTGGACTTCGACCGTGTCTGCATGTCAAAAGTTTTGTTTATCATTTTTAGTCGGAAATCATCTACTTACCATCCTTAGGAAATTACCTGCTTATCATTCTTAGTCTAGACACGTCTTGCTGCATTGATTGCATGAATAGTGTATAGACAAAATTCATATCTTAGCGTATCTGCTAAATCATATCTTATCGTATCTATTACCGTAAACTTTGCCTGACATATTCCGTAAATTCCTCCGTAATCTATGAAATCTTTTGATCTATATATATAGATATTCTATGTAGTTAGAATACCACCCGATAGCCGGAAAATCATTTCGTATCAAAAAATCCTTTATCAAATCGTACAAAATGGAATTCGTCATCAGTTTAAGTTCCTCGGATTCTGAAATGGAATCCCACTCAAGCTCCGAAAGCAGTGTGACTGGAATGGATCAACTAATCAGCCATCATCTATTCTGGATGAATTGGGGATGGGTTCGTAGCCTCCTTAATCATTGGAGACAAGAAAAAGGCTATCCTTTCCATCCACCACATTGCCCTCTAGGCAATGAACCTGAAGCACTTACCGGCGAACCTGTCCGAAACACCATTTTCTCTCTCATTTCCAGAGTATCTCGTCATGATTATATACTACACCAAATTCTAGATCTTATTTATCCGCTCGTCCGAACCGACAATCACCCCGGTGTAATAGAAGAAGTCAACGAGCTTCGCGCTCGGGTAGTGACTTTGGAGAATATGGTGCAAAGGTTACAAACACCAGCAGCAGCACCAGCAACATAACCAGTACCACCATCAACAACATCAACAGTACCATTACCACCACCAACAACAACCGCATCGCAAACCTCAACTTCACAATCTGTCCCATGAGCATTTATGTCATACGCCCTGTAGATACTAAGGAATACCACAACGATGAAGTATTGATTCATAACTTCATTGGGAAAATATTCTACGACGATTATGTAATTTCTAAAGTTTAGAAATTATCTATCCTAGCCTTAACCATAAATCAAGTGAGTTTAATTTAATATTAACTCATTAAATCTATATTACATCTGAAGAAATATACACATATATTTCCATAAAGACTGTAATAAAATTCTTTTGTACAAAATATTAATTGTGACATTTTTTTAACGGGTAGGTAATACCCGAGAGATATATAAATTCACAATTAATATGTTACATTCTTCGAATCTGATTCAACAAATCATCCATTATACTCCATACTTTCACAACAATATACATTCTTGTATAGAAATCAAAACAACCATACTCATTCAAAAATCTAATTACATATTCTGATTTTGAAATCGCCGAATTCAATTCAAGTTATAACCGATATCATCACTCTTAGATTCTTACATCTTTCAAAGCTATACTTTAACTTCAAAACTGTGTTAGAACATCGTATGTATATTAACGATTATAATCTGTGTTCAAGCCCTTCGAAATACCTGAAGACACTTCAAATAATGAACAATCGAGATGATGATCCAACCACATGTTATCCACAGTTACGTACCTGAAAAACTCTTAAAACCAAAGTCATAATTTAACATGTATCCATGTCAGACCTTTTGGCATTTACTAGCTAAAATAACTTTTCAATCCCTTCTAAAAATAGACGATTTTATCACAGCTCCAGCAAACTAACTTCAATTGTTCATTCGAATAAGCCTTATTATAATGATTACCCCTTCATCATTATTTCCGAGGAACCTTTCATATCTCGCCACATTAGAAGTAAACTTATTAACAACTTCATTAATCTTTGGCTTTCCGAAAAATCTTTATATTTATCAAAATCCCATCATTTACTCATCTGCATCTTGTAACGAGAATTGCCATACGAATCATCAGAAATTAGCAATCAGTATTTTGAAATCTCGCAGCATGTCTACGCCAACAATTATATGTGTCTATCTTCTGGACTTATATACTTTGAATGTGAAGTTTCTGAAAAACACTCTAAACTGCGAACTAGTTCTCGAAATACTGATGAAGCAGCAAAAACTATAAACGACCTTAACAGTAAAAAGTTTGATGATAAAGAGTAGTGTGTTGGCAAAGCTCAGAAAAAGAGAAGATTTGGTACTGAAAAATACGGATTGAGCAAACAATGAAGAAGGCTGTGGATAAATCACAAGGACGAAATCTACCTTTAAAAATCCAAATGATTCCGTGTCTGCTGAAGTCATTATCGAATACCTTGCTTCTGACTCTAAACCCTTACGGACAATATTCTTCATCATCCTCTGATATTAGAAATTTTAAGATATCATCGTATCTTTCATTATAAATATCCTCCATATTTCTGAAGATATTTCCATAATTATTCTTATCTGAAATCATTTACCTCTTCGTGATGTATGTATTACATCATAAAAGAAACTATTTTAGTTTCTAAATTCTGAAACTTTCGAATTTAAAATAGGAATATTTTTGAAGTAGTGTTGGGAACTGAAGCATGAACTAGTATAATATAATGACACTTGATCACCGTGATTATATTACAGTAAGTCATGCCGAGTTTCTAATGGAACGTGATGATTCACATAACATACCGTCATCATGTGCCATTTACACGACTCTTACATTCTACCAAATCTCCAAACATATTAAGAACATATCTTCTTGATAGTTCTATCTTTCCGGATATTCTGGTAATTTTCCAAATCAAGATCGTACCATTACGATTTCCTTCTTAGAACATTAACTATGTTCATCCAAAACTTCATACCTACTAATTCTGGACCATTATTCGCTTGACTTAAAGCCGAGAAGAGACAACAAAAGTATGAAACTCCGAAATGTAAGGGAGAATATAAAGTCCAATAACAACACATAAATTACAAACCGCATATATCAATGTTTATCGCAACATAAAGACATGGGAGAATTAAAAACACTATAACCCCAAGGGCGAAGTAGAAGAAAACAGATTCCTCCGGTGGAAGTTGGAAAAGGAGAATGATTGTTGCTATAGTAAGGATAAGGACAAGGATTAGAAATGGATTAAGCATTTTCGCAATCTTTTGAAATTGGAATTGAGTATAGAGGTGCTAAAAACTAATGGAATGGAAAAGGTAAATATATAAGGGAAATATCAGACGTAGTAATCGGGACAGATCATCGCATTTAATTAAAGAGATCCTAATTTCCTTAAATCTCGAAGAAACAGATCTTATAGATTTCCAAGATTTTTTTTTTTTTTTTGAATCCCTTGAATTCCGGAATTCAACCATGACTACGTCAAAAATTATGACGAAACTTATTTTCCTCATTCCACTATTTTGTGATAGCTTCACTCATATGCTTTGAGTAATTGGATCATTTTATCCATATTACTCTATGGTAATAAAATCCTATCTATCAACACATATCCGTCATGAAAACATTTTTATGGTTAGCCATGATGACCTCGATCAAATTTCGGGACGAAATTTCTCTAACGGGTAGGTACTGTGACGACCCGGAAATTTCTGACCAAATTTAAACTTAACCTTTATATGTTTCCGATACGATAAGCAGAATTTGTAATGTTGAATCTCAAAAAGTTTGGAACTACATTCATGTAATCAATTACCCATTGACCGTGTTCGACGATTCACGAACAATTATGTGTATATAGATATGTATATATAATATATAATATTAACTGAAAACATTAACAAAGTATTAGATATATGATACTTTACATGAACGTATTTGTTTCGATATATTTATCGACAGAATTAAGAGATAATATCAAATGATTGAATTATCAGATACATTATGATATGATTACGGGCCAATGTTATGAGGTCCATTGTGATTTAAGAAATCTATTCTTTTTGACAATATTCGGAAAATGGTAAAGTGATCTATAAGTAAGAACGTGGAGTGTAAATAACTTAGATGTTGGATATCGACAAGTTAAGTAACTCGACAATTTTTATTAAGATAATTTCATACGTTTATTAAACCTTTGGACTTTATCCCATGCTTCACCAACAGACTGTAATTTAAAAACTTGAAACCTATTATGAATATATATAATTCTACTTTTCTAAAATGTTTTATGATATAACGATTTCCATTATTTTAACCTTTTAACAAAATGATTCTTAACTATATTTAGTTTTGGAAAACAAAATTATCATATTTATTTGATTTAGTTTCAAAAGTACAAAAAACGTTTTCAGTTTAAAAAGAACTTTATTATTAAAATGTATATATCTTTTATAAATATGTAGAACCACTTTTGACAACTCATTACTTAACCAGTATAACGATATTTATATTTTATTTTATTAAATATATATAACGATTTAAATTAATATTATATATATTTATACGCGTATTATACGTATATAGTTTTATACTTTTACTATACTTTAACTTTACCTTTACTTTACTTTTACTTTTACTTTACTTTAACTTTAATAATTCATACTTTAATAATTCACTTTAATAATTCATACTTTAATAATTCACTTTAATAATTCATACTTTAATAATTCACTTTAATAATTCACTTTAATAATTCATACTTTAATAATTCACTTTAATAATTCACTTTAATAATTCATACTTTAAAAATTCACTTTAATAATTCATACTTTAATAATTCACTTTAATAATTCACTTTAATAATTCATACTTTAATAATTCAAAAATCTATTATAAATAGAATTGAATAGGTTTCATTATTTCATAGAAACTTGAAAATATATTTCTCTAAACTCTCTCAATCGAATTACATATATATATTTTTTTTGTATTATTTCAAGATATTATTAGTATACATAAAATACTACGACGGAGTTATACTCAGGTGATTTCAAAATAAGTTTTCAAACGGGATAAAGCTAAGGAAATTATGGGTTATAGCTATGGAGGTTATGGGTATTGATCGAGAGTATTGCTCGTGAGTCAAACCAGTGTTTATCATCTCCGTTGCGTCTACGTACTTTTCCTGCAATATTGAATCTCAATATTGATACGTTCGTGAATCCAAGGCCAACATTGCACTTGTTCAATGACGTCATATGTATTTTTACTACAAAATACAGTATTGTGAGTTTCATTACTCCCTTTTTATATATTTTTGGGCTGAGAATACATGCGCTGTTTTATAAATGTTTTACGAAATAGGCATAAGTACTAAAACTAATTCTATGTGGGTTTAAACCAGAAATATACCCTTAGCTTGGTAACATTAAACTACTTGTCTATGTACGGTAGGCGCGAATCCTAAAGATAGATCTATTGGGCCTGACAAACCCCATCCTGACTATGGGATGCTTTAGTACTTCGAGGTTTATATAACACACCTGATTCGGTGTACTTTCAGATGGTAAAACATGAACGTTAAGGCTTATTACCGGGTGCCTACAACTTATAGAATAATTTTATACACTTGCGAGTGTACATATATTTATAAACGGAAATCTTGTGGTCTATTAATATATTGAAATGATTGTTATGATAAACCTATGAACTCACCAACCTTTTGGTTGACACTTTAAAGCATGTTTATTCTCAGGTATTAAAAAAATCTTCCGCTGTGCATTAGCTCATTTTAAGGATATTACTTGGAGTCATTCATGGCATATTTTGAAAGACGTTGCATTCAAGTCATTGAGTTCATCAAGATTATTATTAAGTCAATTATAGTTGGATGTATTATGAAATGGTGTGCATACCGTCAATTTTTGTTGTAAAGAAAGTTTGTCTTTTAAAAACGAATGCAATGTTTATAAAATGTATCATATAGAGGTCAAATACCTCGCGATGTAATCAACTATTGTGAATCGTTTATAATGTATATGAACGGGTCCTTTCACATATATAAGAATATCCCCATCATTCCGGGACACCCTTCGGATATGATATAAATTTCGAAGTACTAAAGCATCCGGTACTTTGGATGGGGTTTGTTAGGCCCAATAGATCTATCTTTAGGATTCACGTCAATTAGGGTGTTTGTTCCCTAATTCTTAGATTACCAGACTTAATAAAAAGGGGCATATTCGATTTCGATAATTCAACCATAGAATGTAGTTTCACGTACTTGTGTCTATTTTGTAAATCATTTATAAAACCTGCATGTATTCTCATCCCAAAAATATTAGATTTTAAAAGTGGGACTATAACTCACTTTCACATATTTTTACTTCGTCGGGAAGTAAGACTTGGCCACTGGTTGATTCACGAACCTATAACAATATATACATATATATCAAAGTATGTTCAAAATATATTTACAACACTTTTAATATATTTTGATGTTTTAAGTTTATTAAGTCAGCTGTCCTCGTTAGTAACCTACAACTAGTTGTCCACAGTTACATGTACAGAAATAAGTCGATAAATATTATCTTGAATCAATCCACGACCCAGTGTATACGTATCTCAGTATTGATCACAACTCAAACTATATATATTTTGGAATCAACCTCAACCCTGTATAGCTAACTCCAACATTCACATATAGAGTGTCTATGGTTGTTCCGAAATATATATAGATGTGTCTACATGATAGGTCGAAACATTGTATACGTGTCTATGGTATCTCAAGATTACATAATATACAATACAAGTTGATTAAGTTATGGTTGGAATAGATTTGTTACCAATTTTCACGTAGCTAAAATGAGAAAAATTATCCAATCTTGTTTTACCCATAGCTTCTTCATTTTAAATCCGTTTTGAGTGAATCAAATTGCTATGGTTTCATATTGAACTCTATTTTATGAATCTAAACAGAAAAAGTATAGGTTTATAGTTGGAAAAATAATTTACAAGTCGTTTTTGTAAAGGTAGTCATTTCAGTCGAAAGAACGACGTCTAGATGACAATTTTAGAAAACATACTTCCACTTTGAGTTTAACCATAATTTTTGGATATAGTTTCATGTTCATAATAAAAATCATTTTCTCAGAATAACAACTTTTAAATCAAAGTTTATCATAGTTTTTAATTAACTAACCCAAAACAGCCCGCGGTGTTACTACGACGGCGTAAATCCGGTTTTACGGTGTTTTTCGTGTTTCCAGGTTTTAAATCATTAAGTTAGCATATCATATAGATATAGAACATGTATTTAGTTAGTTTTAAAAGTCAAGTTAGAAGGATTAACTTTTGTTTGCGAACAAGTTTAGAATTAACTAAACTATGTTCTAGTGATTACGAGTTTAAACCTTCGAATAAGATAGTTTTATATATATGAATTGAATGATGTTATGAACATCATTACTACCTCAAGTTTAGTAGGTAAACCTACTGGAAGTGACAAGAAATGATCTAGCTTCAAAGGATCTTGGATGGCTTGAAAGTTCTTGAAGTAGGATCATGACACAAAAACAAGTTCAAGTAAGATTTTTACTCGAATTAAGATAGTTTATAGTTATAGAAATTGAATCAAAGTTTGAATATGAATATTACCTTGAATAAGAAAGATAACCTAATGTATATAACAAAGGTTTCTTGATCTTAGATGATTACTTGGAATGGATTAGAAAGCTTGGAAGTAAATTAGTAAACTTGAAGGGATTTTTGAAGTGTTCTTGAAGTGTTCTTCCTATGATGATTATAGCTTGATTCTTGAAGTGATTTTTGATGAAGATGATTATTAACTACTGGAAAAATACGTTCATAATAGTGTGTGTGTGTTGAGAGAGAATTAGAAAGAGAATTGGAAGTGAAATGGAGTGAATGATGAGTGGTAATTGGTGAGTGGTGAGTGGGGTTAAAAGGAGTTCTAGTTAGTTGACTAGCTCATGGTAGAAGTTAAAATTGATTAGTCATACATGACATAATCAAGAGTGGAATCTCATGCTAGTTCCTATTGGTATATACCCATAGTAAGTACGTTTTGAAGCTGTGTATAATACGGGTAAGAATACGACTAGAATTCTTGATGAAAGAAAAGAATGGGAAAGTAACTGTAACCATTTTCGTTAAGTATGAGTGTTTTTATATATGTCTTGAAGTCTTCCAAAAGTATTTTAATACATCTAAATACACTACATGTATATACATTTTAACTGAGTCGTTAAGTCATCGTTAGTCGTTACATGTAAGTGTTGTTTTGAAACCTTTAAGTTAACGATCTCAATTAATGTTGTTAACCCATTGTTTATTATATCTAATGAGATGTTAAATTATTATATTATCATGATATTATGATATATTAATATATCTTAATATGATATATATACATTTAAATGTCGTTACAACGATAATCGTTACATATATGTCTCGTTTCGAAATCCTTAAGTTAGTAGTCTTGTTTATATGTATATATGTAACGACCCGCACTTTTCCGATCGTTCTATACTTATGAGATTAATATTTATATAAATTAAACCTTACCAACATGATAAGCAATCCAAATTGTTGAGACTTATGTTTTTGAAAAGAGTTTTACACAACGTTTGACCGTCTAGTTTGACCGATGATATCACGAACTATACAATATATGATAATTATACATACATATTTAACATGATCTAAGGATGTTTTAATATCTCATTTTGTATTAATAACAAAAAGTCATAAGTATATTTTGAAACTACTAACTTAAGTTTTCAAAACAATAACCTACGTAACGTTATTTGACATAAATACTGATGATTTATAATGTTTATACATATATCGTATAAGTAATGTATTTAATCATTTTTAAAGGGCTTTTATACATAAAACAATATAAGTATATTTACCAAAGATAGTTATATTTGAATTCTCGTTCCGTTTCCTCAATAATCCTATACGTATATCTAGGGTACTATACACAGCTTCTAGAAGTATTTACTATTGGTATATACCAATAGAAATCTTCAATTATTGGAATAATATGTCATTCATGACATAATAAATTTTAACTTATCTTAGATATTTTCACTAAAAACCAAATTTTCAAGCCTATAAATAAGCACCATTTCTAACTCATTTTTACACATTCATTTTCCAAATTTTACTTCCAATTTTCACACACACTTGCAAGAACTCTCTCAACTTTTATTTTACTACTTCTTTCCAGCAACTTTACATTTTAAACTTGAGGTAAAAACTCTACTTCAACTCTTTTTCAATTCATATATTTAAAGCTATATATATAAGAGTTTATAAACTAGAACATAGTTTGAATGATTTCAAACTTGTTCGCAAACTAAATAGATCCTTCTAACTTAACTTTTAAAATACTTCAAGACCTGTAACATATCTTAATTATATGCTAACTTAACAAGGTATAACTTGGTTTTTCAAAGAACACCTTAAAAACTGAATTTACGACGTCGGAGTGCAACCGGGGGCTGTTTTGGGTTGGATAATTAAAAACCATCTTAAACTTTGAATTGGAGGTTTATTTTCTGGAAAAATGATTTTTACTATGAATATGATAACACATAAAAATTTCATGATTTAACTCAAAGTATAAGTATTTTTAGAAAAATAATCATTTGAGGTTGTTTACATGATGGAAAATGATTAACTTCATAAGTTTCACTAAAGTTTGACCTATGCTGTGTGATTTTGAATACAAACTAAGGTATTTACAGTTCATAGTCTTAAAGAGGGACTCGATCCAAGGAGATGGCAAGTTGAATCAATGAAAACGGAGTTGTAACGAAGAAACTATGACCGAAACAAAATCGGATATCCAAGACTAGTTTAACCACGAAAATAATTGGGAAAAAATTAAATAAATCACATCTTTTTAAGTTAACATGATATTTTATATATATGTACTTATAATTCAATTTTATATGGTTCAGGATCACCCGTAAACAACACGAGAAGATTAATCATAAGATCCCATGATTGTACGCAACACGTCATTTGACAACACCGGTACTTTATGTACGCAACACGTCATTTGACAACACCGGTACCATGGGTCAAGATTAATCTCGACCAATACATATACGATGGGGTTTTATTTATTTCGTTGGGGGTTTTATTTATTTCATTGCGGGTATATTAAACATCTAAAAATGAACCATTAAAATTGAATTACTAACAACGAACTGCTAACTACGGACTAAGGAATTATTCAAAGTATTAAAAGTATAACAAGTATATATATGTGACGTTTGTTTAAAAAGAAAAGGTATTGATATATTATATATGGATAGGTTCGTGATATCAACCGGAGACCAAGTCAAATTATATATATATCTTCAAGACGAAAGTGAGTATATAGTCCCACTTTTAAACTCTAAATATTTCGGGATGAGAATACATGTATTTTATGTTTTACGATATGGACACAAGTAACTGAAAAATATATTCTACGTTGAGTTGTACCACTGGCATACTTCCCTGTAGCTTGGTAACTGTTATTTACAGCGGTATTGTAAACGCGAATCCTGTTGATAGATCTATCGGGCCTGACAACCCCAACCGGACTGGACGACCAGTATTCAACGGTTGCACAGTACTTCATTTCGTGACTACACTTGGTACGGTGTAGTAAGATTTCATAATAAAGGGAATATGCGACGTGATTAAATGTTAAGTATGGTTACCAAGTGCTCAACCACTTAGAATATTTTTATTAAACTGTTTATATACGAAATCTTGTGGTCTATATATATATATATTGCTGCTGGCATTAAACCTATATCTCACCAACTTTATGTTGACCTTTTAAAACATGTCTATTCTCAGGTGATTACTAAAGCTTCCGCTGCATTATGTTGAATTTGAGCAGGATCTTGCGTACGCATATTTGTGTCAAAAATAAAACTGCATACCCAAGGATTTGTGTTGTAAAATATGCTCGAAATCGTGTTGTTATCATTATATGTAAAGTTTGTAAGTCGAAGATTATCGCTAAACGATAATCATCTTTTTATTGTCTAAAGCTTGTAACAAAAATAATGGTTATGGTTTGTAATGTATAATATATGCAGTTTCTCTTTTAAAAATGTCGCATATAGAGGTCAATACCTCGCAATGAAATCATACGTTATCTAACACGTTCTTATGGTTAAGGACGGGTTATGACATGTGGTATCAGAGCGGTGGTCTTAGCGAACCAGGTTTGCATTAGTGTGTCTAACCGATAAGTCGTTAGGATACATTAGTAAGTCTGGACTTTGACCGGGTCTGATTTAAAAACCATTGCTTATCATTGTTGGTTAAAATTTATATGTAAATATTATGTAGTACTAATGGGTTAGTTGTTGTGTGATAGATGTCGGGCTCAAAACTTGTTATCACATTCAGCGACTCCGAACCAGAATTTTCAGATGGTGTTCCAGTCATTAACCTATCCGATGACGAAAATAATATCTTTGGGGAAGACTCACAAATTCCGGATGAACCGACTATAGAGAACCCGGAAAGTGAACCCGAGGAGGAAAGTGAACCCGAGGAGGAAAGTGAACCCGAGGAGGAAAGTGAACCCGAGGAAGAAATACAGGAAATTACAAAAGACGAGTTCGAACTAGGAAAGAAACGAAAGGCTAATGAATTAGAAAATTCAAATCCCGAGTTTAGTAAGGATGATGTGGCACCAACTCCACTAGACACTACCACCCCTATTCCCGCTATTCCTATTCGTTCTATCCCGGCATCCAGTTCTTCAGTCCCCAGCCAAAATATAGGCAGACAGCCAGGATAAGCGTTAAGCGATTCTTTGAACCTAAACGTCCTAGAAAATAGACCAAACGATGCGCTGCCGTATTAAACCATGGGATCATATAATGTTTTGTATAATATTATTAGTGTGGTTTGCTTAATGTTCGATGTAAGTAAGCATATGTAAAATAGTGAAGTGTGAAATGCAATAATTTTCCATGGTTAAGTATTATTTAGATGGTAGTAATTGATTCTGTACTAAGCTATTAAGTATGGACATTAACGGGTAGGTACTACCCTAGATATAATTATAAAACGCTAATAAGAAGAAAAGGCTTTTATAATAATACCTGGTTCATATTATTAATAAGCTATAATGTACTGTAAATATACACTACATCTATAATATTCCATGTGAATAATTATTTTCTTTTCATTCTTATAGAAGAATATGGCGCGATTGAACCGAATGACGGAACAAGAAATCCAGGAACTCATCAATCAACGAGTGAACGACAGAATGTTATGGGTCGAGGCTGCAAGAGGTGCTGCAGTTAACCCAAATCCTCGTGTGGGGTGCACTTACAAAACTTTTCAAGCTTGCAAGCCCTCATCATTCAGTGGAACAGAAGGACCAATCGGTTTAACCCGGTGGATAGAAAAGATGGAGACTGTGTTTAAAATCAGTGGTTGTGTTGAAAAGGACATGACCAAGTATGCATCGTGCACTTTACAAGATAGTGCACTCACGTGGTGGAAAAATTATGTGAAGGCTGTAGGAGGAGATGTAGCTTATGATACTCCGTGGGAAGAATTCAAAACAATGTTAATCAACGAATATTGTCCAAGGAACGAGGTTAGGAAGTTGGAAGATGAGTTACGAAGTCTGAAGGTTATTGGTACTGAAATCACCAACTACAATCAGCGATTCATGGAATTAGTTTTGCTATGTCCTGAATTGGTTCCAACCGAAGAACGGAAGATTGAAATGTACAAAGATGGTTTGCCCAAAAAGGTCAAGGCAAACGTTACAGCATCGAAACCTAAGACAATTCATGAAGCTATAACCATGGCAAACGAGCTAATGGATCAGGTCATCATGGATAAGAAAGCATCCAATACTGATGTGAAGGTATCAGGTAACAAAAGAAAGTGGAATGGAAATTATGATCGAGGTAACCAACAACAATCTTTTAAGAAACAAGAAACCATACAAGGTGCAGGTGGTGGTTCAAGCTTTGGTTACAAAGGACAAAATCCTTTATGCAACCGATGCCACAAACATCACTCTGGCTACTGTAATGTGGTATGCAACAAATGTAATCGAAAGGGTCATCTTGCTGAAGATTGTAGGGCTCTCGTTACAAATACAAATGGTACCAAGACTCCTGCCACCAATGCAAATAGAACTGCTTTGGCTACCATTACTTGTTATGGGTGTGGAAAACAAGGTCACTATAAGAGCCAGTGTCCGAATCCAGAGAAGAATAATGGATCTGCACGTGGAAGAGCATTTGTTATTAATGCTAGAGAGGCGTGTGAAGACCCGGAGCTTGTTACGGGTACGTTTACCATTAATAACTTATCCGCATCTATTATATTTGATACTGGTGCCGATAGAAGTTACGTGAGTAGAGGCTTTTACGCTAAATTGAATTGTTCATCATTACCTCTAGATGCTAAGTACATGATTGAGTTAGCTAATGGTAAACTAATTAAAGCCGATAAAATTTGCCGTGATTGTAAAATAAATTTAGCCGGAGAAACATTTAAAATTGACTTAATACCCGTAGAATTAGGAAGTTTTGATGTAATAGTCGGCATGGACTGGATGTCCAAAGTAGGAGCTGAAGTTGTGTGTGCCAAGAAGGCAATTCGCATTCCTTGTAAGGATAGAATGCCGGTGATGATTTATGGAGAGAAGGGTAACTCAAAGCTAAAACTCATTAGTTATTTGAAAGCTCAAAAGTGCTTGAAGAAAGGGTGCTATGCTATCTTAGCACATGTTAATAAAGTCGAAAAGAAAGAAAAAGAGAAGTGCATCAACGACGTGCCTGTGGCAAGAGATTTTCCTGAAGTTTTTCCGGAAGAGTTGCCGGGATTACCTCCATTTAGATCTGTAGAATTTCAAATAGATTTAGTACCAGGAGCCGCACCAGTGGCTCGTGCTCCATATAGACTTGCACCGTCCGAGTTAAAAGAACTTCAGAGTCAGTTAAAAGAATTACTGGATCATGGATTCATACGACCAAGTACTTCACCGTGGGGAGCTCCGATTCTATTTGTTAAAAAGAAAGATGGATCTTTTAGGATGTGTATAGATTATCGTGAATTAAATAAGTTAACTATCAAAAATCGGTATCCACTACCGAGAATTGACGACTTATTTGATCAACTCCAGGGATCATGTGTTTATTCGAAAATCGACCTAAGATCGGGCTATCATCAACTACGTGTCAAAGAAGAGGACATTCCGAAAACTGCTTTTCGGACACGTTATGGTCATTACGAATTTTTGGTCATGCCGTTTGGATTGACGAATGCGCCAGCTGTATTCATGGACCTCATGAATCGAGTTTGTAGTCCGTATTTAGATAAGTTTGTTATCGTTTTCATTGATGACATTCTTATCTATTCCAAGAGTGAGCAAGAGCATGAGCAGCATTTAAGGTTGATATTAGAGTTGTTGAGAAAAGAACAGTTATAAGCTAAATTTTCTAAGTGTGCTTTCTGGTTGAAAGAAGTGCAATTTCTTGGCCACGTTGTTAGTAGCAAAGGAATTCAGGTTGATCCAGCAAAAATTGAAGCCATTGAAAAATGGGAGACTCCTAAAACACCAATGCAGATACGCCAATTTTTGGGTTTAGCCGGTTATTATAGAAGGTTTATTCAAGATTTTTCCCGAATAGCTAAGCCGTTGACAGCATTAACGCAAAAAGGGAAGAAATACGAATGGACCTCGGAGCAGGAGAACGCATTTCAATTACTGAAGAAGAAGTTAACTACGGCGCCTATTTTATCGTTACCTGAAGGGAACGATGATTTTGAAATATATTGTGACGCTTCGCGACAAGGTTTTGGTTGTGTTCTTATGCAACGAAAGAAAGTTATTGCATACGCATCTCGACAATTGAAGATTCACGAGCGGAATTATACGACGCATGATCTAGAACTGGGAGCAGTCGTGTTTGCGTTAAAGATATGGAGACACTACTTATATGGGGTTAGATGCACTGTGTTTACTGATCATAAAAGTCTTCAACATATTTTTGATCAGAAACAGCTGAACATGAGGCAACATAGGTGGGTCGAGTTAATAAACGACTATGATTGTGAAATTCGTTATCATCCCGGGAAAGCGAATGTGGTGGCTGACGCACTAAGCAGAAAGGAACGAGAACCAATTCGAGTACGAGCGATGAACATAAAAATTCGCATGAATCTCAACTCACAAATCAAAGAAGTTCAACGAGAAGCACTTACTAAAGAAAATATAGGAAATGAAATAATGAAGAAGTATGAGAAGCAACTCGTTATACGGGAAGATGGAATTCGATATTTTGCAAACCGTATTTGGGTACCGAAGTTGGGTGGATTAAGGAAGTTGATATTGAACGAGGCACATAAGACAAGATACTCGATACATCCTGGAGTTGGAAAGATGTATCAAGATCTTAAGACACATTATTGGTGGCCTAACTTAAAGACAGACGTTGCAACATATGTTGGGGAGTGTTTAACTTGTTCCAAGGTTAAGGCAGAACACCAGAAACCATCAGGGTTACTTCAACAACCAGAAATCCCAGAATGGAAATGGGATGATATTACCATGGATTTCATCACGAAGTTACCAAAGACTGCCTGGGGATACGACACCATTTAGGTGATTGTTGATCGTCTTACCAAATCTGCCCATTTCTTGCCTATAAAGGAAACGGATAGAATGGAGAAACTATTACGATTGTATATAAAGGAAATTGTTTCAAGGCATGGAATACCTATTTCCATTATATCCGATCGTGATAGTAGATTTACCTCAAAGTTCTGGCAATCACTGCAGGAGGCACTAGGAACTCGTTTAGATATGAGTACCGCATATCATCCGCAAACCGACGGGCAGAGTGAAAGAACGATTCAGACTCTTGAAGACATGCTCAGGGCATGTGTGATCGATTTTGGAAACGGATGGGATAAGTATCTACCGTTAGCAGAATTTTCGTATAATAATAGTTATCATGCAAGCATTAAAGCTGCACCATTCGAAGCATTGTATGGAAGGAAGTGTAGATCTCCTATCTGTTGGAATGAAGTAGGAGATCGACAATTAACTGGTCCCGAGATCATACACGAAACGACTGAGAAGATAGTACAAATCAAGGAGAGATTGAAAACAGCCCGAAGTCGCCAAAAGAGCTACGCCGATGTCCGAAGGAAACCATTAGAGTTTCAGATTGGGGACATGGTTATGCTAAAGGTGTCACCTTGGAAAGGTGTAATACGTTTCGGTAAAAGAGGTAAACTGAACCCAAGATATGTAGGCCCGTTCAAGATCATCGAACGCATTGGGCCGGTAGCTTATCGACTCGAGTTACCGCAACAACTCACCGGAGTACACAATACCTTTCACGTCTCAAACCTTAAGAAGTGTCTTGCAAAGGAAGACCTCACCATTCCTCTTGAAGAAATCCATGTCGATGAGAAACTACAATTCATCGAAGAACCAATCGAAATCATGGATCGTGAAGTTAAACAGCTCAAGCAGAGCAACATACCAATCGTTAAGGTTCATTGGAATGCTCGAAGAGGTCCTGAGTTTACTTGGGAACGAGAGGATCAGATGAAACAAAAGTATCCACACTTGTTTCTCGATGACGCAAAATAGGTACAATTTTAAAATTTCGGGACGAAATTTATTTAACGGGTAGGTACTGTAACGACCCACACTTTTCCGATCGTTCTATACTTATGAGATTAATATTTACATAAATTAAACCTTACCAACATGATAAGCAATCCAAATTGTTGAGACTTATGTTTTTGAAAAGAGTTTTACACAACGTTTGACCGTCTAGTTTGACCGATGATATCACGAACTATACAATATATGATAATTATACATACATATTTAACATGATCTAAGGATGTTTTAATATCTCATTTTGTATTAATAACAAAAAGTCATAAGTATATTTTGAAACTACTAACTTAAGTTTTCAAAACAATAACCTACGTAACGTTATTTGACATAAATACTGATGATTTATAATGTTTATACATATATCGTATAAGTAATGTATTTAATCATTTTTAAAGGGCTTTTATACATAAAACAATATAAGTATATTTACCAAAGATAGTTATATTTGAATTCTCGTTCCGTTTCCTCAATAATCCTATACGTATATCTAGGGTACTATACACAGCTTCTAGAAGTATTTACTATTGGTATATACCAATAGAAATCTTCAATTATTGGAATAATATGTCATTCATGACATAATAAATTTTAACTTATCTTAGATATTTTCACTAAAAACCAAATTTTCAAGCCTATAAATAAGCACCATTTCTAACTCATTTTTACACATTCATTTTCCAAATTTTACTTCCAATTTTCACACACACTTGCAAGAACTCTCTCAACTTTTATTTTACTACTTCTTTCCAGCAACTTTACATTTTAAACTTGAATTAAAAACTCTACTTCAACTCTTTTTCAATTCATATATTTAAAGCTATATATATAAGAGTTTATAAACTAGAACATAGTTTGAATGATTTCAAACTTGTTCGCAAACTAAATAGATCCTTCTAACTTAACTTTTAAAATACTTCAAGACCTGTAACATATCTTAATTATATGCTAACTTAACAAGGTATAACTTGGTTTTTCAAAGAACACCTTAAAAACTGAATTTACGACGTCGGAGTGCAACCGGGGGCTGTTTTGGGTTGGATAATTAAAAACCATCTTAAACTTTGAATTGGAGGTTTATTTTCTGGAAAAATGATTTTTACTATGAATATGATAACACATAAAAATTTCATGATTTAACTCAAAGTATAAGTATTTTTAGAAAAATAATCATTTGAGGTTGTTTACATGATGGAAAATGATTAACTTCATAAGTTTCACTAAAGTTTGACCTATGCTGTGTGATTTTGAATACAAACTAAGGTATTTACAGTTCATAGTCTTAAAGAGGGACTCGATCCAAGGAGATGGCAAGTTGAATCAATGAAAACGGAGTTGTAACGAAGAAACTATGACCGAAACAAAATCGGATATCCAAGACTAGTTTAGCCACGAAAATAATTGGGAAAAAATTAAATAAATCACATCTTTTTAAGTTAACATGATATTTTATATATATGTACTTATAATTCAATTTTATATGGTTCAGGATCACCCGTAAACAACACGAGAAGATTAATCATAAGATCCCATGATTGTACGCAACACGTCATTTGACAACACCGGTACTTTATGTACGCAACACGTCATTTGACAACACCGGTACCATGGGTCAAGATTAATCTCGACCAATACATATACGATGGGGTTTTATTTATTTCGTTGGGGGTTTTATTTATTTCATTGCGGGTATATTAAACATCTAAAAATGAACCATTAAAATTGAATTACTAACAACGAACTGCTAACTACGGACTAAGGAATTATTCAAAGTATTAAAAGTATAACAAGTATATATATGTGACGTTTGTTTAAAAAGAAAAGGTATTGATATATTATATATGGATAGGTTCGTGATATCAACCGGAGACCAAGTCAAATTATATATATATCTTCAAGACGAAAGTGAGTATATAGTCCCACTTTTAAACTCTAAATATTTCGGGATGAGAATACATGTATTTTATGTTTTACGATATGGACACAAGTAACTGAAAAATATATTCTACGTTGAGTTGTACCACTGGCATACTTCCCTGTAGCTTGGTAACTGTTATTTACAGCGGTATTGTAAACGCGAATCCTGTTGATAGATCTATCGGGCCTGACAACCCCAACCGGACTGGACGACCAGTATTCAACGGTTGCACAGTACTTCGTTTCGTGACTACACTTGGTAAGGTGTAGTAAGATTTCATAATAAAGGGAATATGCGACGTGATTAAATGTTAAGTATGGTTACCAAGTGCTCAACCACTTAGAATATTTTTATTAAACTGTTTATATACGAAATCTTGTGGTCTATATATATATATTGCTGCCGGCATTAAACCTATATCTCACCAACTTTATGTTGACCTTTTAAAACATGTCTATTCTCAGGTGATTACTAAAGCTTCCGCTGCATTATGTTGAATTTGAGCAGGATCTTGCGTACGCATATTTGTGTCAAAAATAAACCTGCATACCCAAGGATTTGTGTTGTAAAATATGCTCGAAATCGTGTTGTTATCATTATATGTAAAGTTTGTAAGTCGAAGATTATCGCTAAACGATAATCATCTTTTTATTGTCTAAAGCTTGTAACAAAAATAATGGTTATGGTTTGTAATGTATAATATATGCAGTTTCTCTTTTAAAAATGTCGCATATAGAGGTCAATACCTCGCAATGAAATCATACGTTATCTAACACGTTCTTATGGTTAAGGACGGGTAATGACAATATAACTCATTGTTAATATACTTATGGAGATACTTACTTATCATAATATCATGTTAACCATATGTATATCCATATATATATATATCGTCATGTCGTTTTTACAAGTTTTAACGTTCGTGAATCGCCGGTCAACTTGGGTGGTCAATTGTCTATATGAAACATATTTCAATTAATGAAGTCTTAACAAGTTTGATTGCTTAACATGTTGGAAACATTTAATCATGTAAATATCAATCTCAATTAATATATATAAACATGGAAAAGTTCGGGTCACTACATGAAACAACCCGTCTTTTTCTGTTTACTTTTCGTTAATTATTTTAAAGTTCGTTATTTAATTATAACATCTCATGTTTACTCTAGCGTATTTAAAATAATTCGTATGATTTATTCACACACCCGCTTTTAAACTCGAGGGGCTATTGTTGTCAAGTGGGCAAACTAGTAACTAGGTCAACTAGTCAACCCACTCTTCCAACCACCTCCTACCTCACTTTCTCTTTACTCAATTTCTTATCTTCCACTACTTCCATTTTTCTTTCATTATTCACAACTTCAAAGATTCATCATCTAAATCAAATCTAGGAAGCGAACATCAAAATAAATTACATATTTGTGATCTACTACTCAAGACCTTTAATTTGGTACCAATTTCATTACTTGGGATAAGGTTTTCTAAAAACCCAAATTTCTCTAATTTCGATTTATGAACTTAAAAGTGTGTTAGTTAGTGTCTATGGCTCAAGTCTAACATGAATATGTGATTTGTATGCTTGTTCTTGTCATTTTGGTGTAACTCGCATGAATTTGAAAAATGACTAGTTTAATCTTGGGTGTTAGTTGATTAAATGTTGTTACATGTTAAAGTTCATGTATTAAATGTGTTACTAGTATCATTAGCTTCAATTTGATGTGTAGGTTGGCTTAGAAAGACTCCATTAACATGATTATTGAATTTATGATTTTTGGTTAGGGTTTGCTAGAATTTAAAATGAACTCTTGATATTAAATGCTTTGTAATGTTGTTGGTAAGTGTTTAGTTGCATTGTATGTGTAATTACCTACGAAACAGCATATCATATGTGTGCATTTAATTCCCGAATCATTAAATTACATTTATGAACTTGAAGTATTAATGATGAACATTCAATGATCATTCGACGAGGATTTAGTTATTGTAAATGATGGATTTGATTGATGATATGTATCTAGTTGCGTTCCTTGTTAAAATACCTTTCCAACGATGTATGATATGCGTTTTTAGCATTTTTGGATCATTAATTGTGAATGAATGAAGTTTGGCTTGACACTTAGAAAAATTCAGCATTTCAGCACCTGGAGGACCCAAGTTGCGGGCGTAACCCAGGCCATTGCGGGCGCAATCCAGGCCATTGCGGGCATAACATTATTGGCTATTAAAAGTCTTTTTTTGTTTTCACAATTCCATTCCCGCTTACTCGCAACTCCGATTAACATGAAACTTGGCCAACATGCTTATATATGACTACATTTTTATGGACAATAGTCGGATACCCGATCTGATTCCGTTGACTTTGACTTTTACCAAGTTTGACTTTTAGTCAAACTTAACCAAAGAACTTATGAAATCGTTCTAACTTTTTTTTATACTTATATCTTGCAAGAAACTTGACAACTTGACTCACATGCTATATAATCAAGTCGTAACGAGCTATAGGACTAATTGAACAACTTTGACCGACCTCGTATTTTACCGGTATTGATACAACCTACTTGTTTAGGTCAAGACTAGCATTCGTTCTTGCACACGTTTACTTTGTGAAGTACCTTTTTACTCGTGCACTCAAGGTGAGATCATAGTCCCACTTTTACTCTTTTACACTTATACTTGGGATGAGAAAACATAAACGTTTCGTTTTACAAAGTGAACACAAGTACCAAAACAAACATTCTACGTACGATGTGACGACCCAGGAATTTCCGACTAAATTTAAACTTAATCTTTATATGATTTCGATACGATAAGCAAAGTGTGTAATGTTGAGTCTCAAACATTTTGAAACTATATTCATATAATCATATACCTTTGACTATGTCCCGACGATTCACGAACCTTTGTGTGTAAGAAAGTATGTAAATAAATATATAAATATAAGATATATACAATTATGTTATACATACCATATATAAATACTGATAAGTATATTTATGTATATACAGATTTATACAAAACTGACATATACGTATATATGTCCTGATATATATACATAAATCAATATTTTTATTGTATTAATAATTAATAATATAATTGTACGTATTTATGCATAAAAGGATCAAAAATTCAGTTCACATCTCAATCAAATTTTTCTTTTTCTCCTGAATTCCTGTTAGACCTGTGATAGTATAGTCCTTAACCATTATTAAAGTATAAACCTATCTCTTTCCATTTTTTTATTATTTTGTTTGATTCTTTTTCTCTGATTGATATCTTGTCTGATTTCTATTATACGTCCCTCTCAAGATTCAAATAAGATTAAAACTAACTTCCATGTCATAATTTAAATTCCATTATATATAACACCACCCTTTTATCCAAACCACTTTCACCTCCTTCTCAAATTATCACTTTCTACTATCTTCTTTGGTGAACCTACATCATCATCAACAATCGGCTTTCACCACCGATTATGTAACATCCCTCCTTTTTCCGCTTACTTTTCCGTTTAACTATTTAAATTCCGTTTTATGTTTATAACGTCTCCTGTTGTTACGCATTTTAAAAATATCCCGTTTAGGTAATTCACGCACCGCAACCGAACTCGAGGGACTAGTTTCGCCAAAGAGCCAAAGAGGTGACTAGCATTTGACTAGTCAACCCCACCCCCTTTCTTTTTCATTTTCATTTTCCTTTTCTTTCACTACTTCTCCATTTTCTTTCAATTATCCATTTCAAAGAATCATCATCTAAATCCAAGCTAGCGGGTGTCTTGCAAAACAAATTACATATTTGGAATCCTTGCAACTTCCTCTTCGATTCCATACCGATTTCATTACGTTTGGGTAACTTTCTAAAATCACTAGATTTTGTGTTCTTGATGTTTTTAACTTATAAAGTTGTTAATTAGTATCTATGGCTCAAGTCTAACATGAATATATGATTTATATGTTCGATTTTGTTATTTGAAGTAACAAGCTTGAACATAAACTTTGGTGTGTTTGATTTGGTGATTTGGTTGTGTGGATGATGTTAAATGTTATAAATGCATTTATTAAATGTGTTCCTAACATCACTAGCTTCAATTTGATGCGTAGGTTGTTTTAGAAAACTTCATAAACATGATTAGTGATTTTGATGCTGTTAGTTAGGGTTTGATAGAATTGAATGTGAACATTTAATGTATTGAATGCCATGAATTATGGTTGGTAAGTGGTTAGTTAGATTGTATGCTTGATTACCTACGAAACGGCGTGTCATATGTATGCATTTAATTCCCGAATCCTCTTTTGTGCATTTATGAACTTGAGCATTAAATGTTGGAAAGTTGGTTATTGCAAATGATGTTTTTGGTTGATGAAATGTGTTTAGTTGTGTTCTTTGTCAAATTAGCTTTCCAACGATATAAAATGCATGTCATAAGTGTTTACGGTTTGTGATTTGTGTTTGATCGTAGTTCGGAAAAAGACTTGAACAATTGAAACTAACCAGGCACCAGCACACGTTATGTGCCGCGGCGCGGCCAGCCTATGTCGCGGCGCGACATAAGGCGTGTCCAGGTTCTGACCTCCTTGGTCAAAATAAGAAAAATGTTTCACACGCTATGGACCTCCGATTCACATGAGACTTGTTCTAACATGCTTATATATGAATAAAAACCTCAGAAAAATAGTTCGGGACCCGACCCGAACGTGTTGACTTTTTCGTTGACTTTGACCGACCAAAGTTTGACTTTTTTGTCAAACTTAACCAAATGATTATGCAATCTTTCTAATTTGTTTCTATACTTGTATCTTGCATGAAACTTGACAATTTGATTCACATGCTAGATAATCGAGTCGTAACGAGCCATAGGACTAATTGAACATCTTTGACCTATCGCGTTTATCGTTATTGATACAACCTATTTGTTTAGGTCAAGACTAGCATTGTTCTTTGCACACGTTACTTTGTGAAGTACTTTTCATACGTGCACTCAAGGTGAGATCATATTCCCACTTTTACTCTTTTGAACTTACATTTGGGATGAGAAAACATAAACGTTTCTTTTTACTAAGTGAACACAAGTACAGGAAAACAAACATTCTACATACGAGTTTGAACAAAAATCCCCAATTCGATTATCATTAGTTACACTTGCCGGGTGTAAGAGAGAACTTATGTTATATGGCCATATGGGTTTGACAAACCCTCATTCAAACCGTTCGCTACCGTTTACGAATGAAATATATTTTCGAGAAACAGTGTATGTTCTAACACTATTGTGATGAGGTTCTATGGAAGGAATGTTAAGCATTGATAATTGGGTGCTCGTGAAACAAACTTTTGGAATGTATTACTATAATATCAATGTTACGAATCTTGTGATTCACTTGTACTTACTTACTTAAACCTATGATTTCACCAACGTTTTCGTTGACAGATTTTTATGTTTTTTTCAGGTCCTTGAACGTTTTGTGATACATGCTTCCGCTCATTTCTTTTGATACTTCCTTGGATGTCGAGTATAAACATGCATACATGGAGCATCTTTTGGCTACTTTTAAATCGTGTCGCATAGATTTCAATTGTACTTATTACTTTGTAACGTAACTTTTGGATGAACGATTCTTGTAAACTTGGGAACAAATCTTAACTTTTGAAATGAATGCGACATATTTTCGGTCAAACGTCATTTCAAAAGTTAAGATTTGTTCCCAAGTTTACAAGAATTGTTCATCCAAAAGTTACGTTACAAAATTATAAGTACAATTGAAATCTATGCGACACGATTTAAAAGTAGCCAAAAGATGCTCCATGTATGCATGTATATACTCGACATCCAAGAAAGTATCAAAAGTAATGAGCAGAAGCATGTATCATAAAACGTTCAAGGACCTGAGAAAAACATAGAAATCTGTCAACGAAAACGTTGGTGAAATCATAGGTTTAAGTAAGTAAGTACAAGTGAACCACAAGATTTGTAACATTGATATTATATTAATACATTCCAAAAGTTTATTTCACGAGCACCCAATTATCAATGCTTAACATTCCTTCCATAGAACCCCATCACAATAGTGTAAGAACATACACTGTTTCTCGAAAATATATTTCATTCGTAAACGGTAGCGAACCGTTTGAATGAGGGTTTGTCAAACCCATATGTCCATATAACATAAGTTCTCGCTTACACCCGGCAAGTGTAACTAATGATAATCGAATTGAGGATTTTTGTTCAAACTCGTATGTAGAATGTTTGTTTTCATGTACTTGTGTTCACTTAGTAAAAAGAAACGTTTATGTTTTCTCATCCCAAATGTAAGTTCAAAAGAGTAAAAGTGGGACTATGATCTCACCTTGAGTGCACGTATGAAAAGTACTTCACAAAGTAACGTGTGCAAAGAACAATGCTAGTCTTGACCTAAACAAATAGGTTGTATCAATAACGGTAAACGCGATAGGTCAAAGATGTTCAATTAGTCCTATGGCTCGTTACGACTCGATTATGTAGCATGTGAATCAAATTGTCAAGTTTCATGCAAGATACAAGTATAGAAATAAATTAGAAAGATTGCATAATCATTTGGTTAAGTTTGACAAAAAAGTCAAACTTTGGTCGGTCAAAGTCAACGAAAAAGTCAACACGTTCGGGCCGGGTCCCGAACTATTTTTCTGAGGCTTTTATTCATATATAAGCATGTTAGAACAAGTCTCATGTGAATCGGAGGTCCATAGCATGCCAACATTTTTCTTATTTTGACCAAGGAGGTCAGAACCTGGACACGCCTTATGTCGCGCCGCGACATAGGCTGGCCACGCCGCGGTACATAACGTGTGCTGGTGCCTGGTTTATTTCAATTGTTCAAGTCTTTTTACGAACTTCGATCAAACACAAATCACAAACCGTAAACACTTATGACACGCATTTTATATCGTTGGAAAGTCGGTTATTGCAAATGATGTTTTTGGTTGATGAAATGTGTTTAGTTGTGTTCCTATCTTGTCACTTCCCGAAGGCAACGATGATTTTGTTGTGTATTGCAATGCCTCAAAACATGGTTTTGGGTGTGTGTTGATGCAACGAACGAAAGTCATTTCTTATGCTTCTCGACAACTCAAAATTCATGAACGAAACTACACGACACATGATCTCGAACTCGGAGCCGTTGTCTTTGCACTTAAAATGTGGAGACACTATCTTTATGGAACCAAGAGTACTATCTTTACCGATCACAAAAGTCTCTAACACATCTTCGATCAAAAGCAACTAAACATGAGACAACGAAGGTGGATTGAAACCTTAAACGATTACGATTGCGAGCTTCGTTACCAACCCGAAAAGGCAAATGTAGTAGCCGATGCCTTAAGTCGAAAGGAAAGAGCGGTGCCTCTTCGTGTCCGAGCCTTAAACATCACCATCCACACAAACCTTAATAGCCAAATTCGGGTAGCCCAAGATGAAGCTCTCAAGGATGAAAACGTTTCACGCGAGCTCTTGAACATTCTCGTCTCTCGATTCGAAACTAAAGAAACCGGACTCCGATATTTCGTCGGAAGGATTTGGGTGCCTAGTTATGGGGACCTACGAAGTCTTATTTTAGATGAAGCCCATAAGTCACGATACTCGATTCATCCCGGTGCCAATAAGATGTACCACGACCTTAAACAACAATATTGGTGGCCGAACATCAAAAAGGACGTAGCTACTTATGTTTTCAAGTGTTTGACATGTTCCAAAGTCAAAGCCAAACACCAAAGACCGTCCGGGTTACTTCAACAACCCGAAATCCCGCAATGGAAGTGGGAAAGAATAACGATGGACTTCATCACCAAGTTACTAAAGACAACGGGCGGTTATGATACCATTTGGGTTATTGTTGACCGTCTCACTAAATTCACACACTTTCTCTCCATGAAGGAGACCGACAAAATGGAGAAACTTGCACAACTTTACATCAAGGAGATCGTAGCCCGACACGGTGTACCTTTATCGATTATCTCCGACCGAGATGGCCGTTTTTTTCTAGATTTTGGCGTACCTTATAAGAAGCATTGGGAACGCGTTTAGACATGAGCACCGCATATTATCCTCAAACCGATGGGCAAAGCGAATGCACAATTCAAACCTTAGAGGACATGTTACGGGCTTGTGTTGTTGATTTTGGAAAAGCTTGGGACAAGCACTTACCTCTCGCCGAATTCTCCTACAACAATAGTTATCACGCGAGTATAAAAGCCGCCCTATTCGAAGCGTTATATGGCTGAAAATGTCGTTCTCCTCTTTGTTGGGCCAAAGTAGGCGACGTATAAATCACCGAACCCGAACTCATTCACGAAACCACCGAGAAGATCGTTCAAATCCAAGATAGGCTTCGGACGGCCCGGAGTCGTCAAAAGTGCTATACCGACAAAAGACGCAACGACCTTGAATTTCAAGTCGGTGACCGCGTCATGTTAAAAGTCGCACCTTGGAAAGGTGTCATTCGTTTTGGAAAACGTGGGAAATTAAATCCGCGGTATATTGGTCCTTTCAAAATCTTGGAGCGTATTGGAACCGTTGCGTATCGTTTAGATCTTACGCCCCAATTGAGCTCCGTTCATCCTACCTTCCATGTATCTAACTTGAAAAAGTGTCTTGCCGAACCCGATATCGTCATCCCTCTCAAGGAAATTACTATTGATGACAAACTTCATTTTGTGGAAGAACCGGTTGAAATTGTGGACACCTCTATCAAGACATTGAAACAAAGCCGAATCCTGATTGTCAAAGTTCGTTGGAATGCCAAAAGAGGACCCGAGTTTACTTGGGAAAGGCAAGATCAAATGCAAAAGAAATACCCTCACTTATTCCCGATTCTGGAAACGCAAGATCCCGAGGAAGAAACAACGACTACAACGCCTACTTAAATTTCGGGACGAAATGTCTTTTAAGGAGTAGGTAATGTAACATCCCGCCTTTTTCCGCTTACTTTTCCGTTTAACTATTTAAATTCCATTATATGTTTATAACGTCTCCTGTTGTTACGCATTTTAAAAATATCCCGTTTAGGTAATTCACGCACCGCAACCGAACTCGAGGGACTAGTTTCGCCAAAGAGCCAAAGAGGTGACTAGCATTTGACTAGTCAACCCCACCCCCTTTCTTTTTCATTTTCATTTTCCTTTTCTTTCACTACTTCTCCATTTTCTTTCAATTATCCATTTCAAAGAATCATCATCTAAATCCAAGCTAGCGGGTGTCTTGCAAAACAAATTACATATTTGGAATCCTTGCAACTTCCTCTTCGATTCCATACCGATTTCATTACGTTTGGGTAACTTTCTAAAATCACTAGATTTTGTGTTCTTGATGTTTTTAACTTATAAAGTTGTTAATTAGTATCTATGGCTCAAGTCTAACATGAATATATGATTTATATGTTCGATTTTGTTATTTGAAGTAACAAGCTTGAACATAAACTTTGGTGTGTTTGATTTGGTGATTTGGTTGTGTGGATGATGTTAAATGTTATAAATGCATTTATTAAATGTGTTCCTAACATCACTAGCTTCAATTTGATGCGTAGGTTGTTTTAGAAAACTTCATAAACATGATTAGTGATTTTGATGCTGTTAGTTAGGGTTTGATAGAATTGAATGTGAACATTTAATGTATTGAATGCCATGAATTATGGTTGGTAAGTGGTTAGTTAGATTGTATGCTTGATTACCTACGAAACGGCGTGTCATATGTATGCATTTAATTCCCGAATCCTCTTTTGTGCATTTATGAACTTGAGCATTAAATGTTGGAAAGTTGGTTATTGCAAATGATGTTTTTGGTTGATGAAATGTGTTTAGTTGTGTTCTTTGTCAAATTAGCTTTCCAACGATATAAAATGCATGTCATAAGTGTTTACGGTTTGTGATTTGTGTTTGATCGTAGTTCGGAAAAAGACTTGAACAATTGAAACTAACCAGGCACCAGCACACGTTATGTGCCGCGGCGCGGCCAGCCTATGTCGCGGCGCGACATAAGGCGTGTCCAGGTTCTGACCTCCTTGGTCAAAATAAGAAAAATGTTTCACACGCTATGGACCTCCGATTCACATGAGACTTGTTCTAACATGCTTATATATGAATAAAAACCTCAGAAAAATAGTTCGGGACCCGACCCGAACGTGTTGACTTTTTCGTTGACTTTGACCGACCAAAGTTTGACTTTTTTGTCAAACTTAACCAAATGATTATGCAATCTTTCTAATTTGTTTCTATACTTGTATCTTGCATGAAACTTGACAATTTGATTCACATGCTAGATAATCGAGTCGTAACGAGCCATAGGACTAATTGAACATCTTTGACCTATCGCGTTTATCGTTATTGATACAACCTATTTGTTTAGGTTAAGACTAGCATTGTTCTTTGCACACGTTACTTTGTGAAGTACTTTTCATACGTGCACTCAAGGTGAGATCATATTCCCACTTTTACTCTTTTGAACTTACATTTGGGATGAGAAAACATAAACGTTTCTTTTTACTAAGTGAACACAAGTACAGGAAAACAAACATTCTACATACGAGTTTGAACAAAAATCCTCAATTAGATTATCATTAGTTACACTTGCCGGGTGTAAGCGAGAACTTATGTTATATGGCCATATGGGTTTGACAAACCCTCATTCAAACCGTTCGCTACCGTTTACGAATGAAATATATTTTCGAGAAACAGTATATGTTCTAACACTATTGTGATGAGGTTCTATGGAAGGAATGTTAAGCATTGATAATTGGGTGCTCGTGAAACAAACTTTTGGAATGTATTACTATAATATCAATGTTACGAATCTTGTGGTTCACTTGTACTTACTTACTTAAACCTATGATTTCACCAACGTTTTCGTTGACAGATTTTTATGTTTTTTTCAGGTCCTTGAACGTTTTGTGATACATGCTTCCGCTCATTACTTTTGATACTTGCTTGGATGTCGAGTATAAACATGCATACATGGAGCATCTTTTGGCTACTTTTAAATCGTGTCTCATAGATTTCAATTGTACTTATTACTTTGTAACGTAACTTTTGGATGAACGATTCTTGTAAACTTGGGAACAAATCTTAACTTTTGAAATGAATGCGACATATTTTCGGTCAAACGTCATTTCAAAAGTTAAGATTTGTTCCCAAGTTTACAAGAATTGTTCATCCAAAAGTTACGTTACAAAATTATAAGTACAATTGAAATCTATGCGACACGATTTAAAAGTAGCCAAAAGATGCTCCATGTATGCATGTATATACTCGACATCCAAGAAAGTATCAAAAGTAATGAGCAGAAGCATGTATCATAAAACGTTCAAGGACCTGAGAAAAACATAGAAATCTATCAACGAAAACGTTGGTTAAATCATAGGTTTAAGTAAGTAAGTACAAGTGAACCACAAGATTTGTAACATTGATATTATAGTAATACATTCCAAAAGTTTATTTCACGAGCACCCAATTATCAATGCTTAACATTCCTTCCATAGAACCCCATCACAATAGTGTTAGAACATACACTGTTTCTCGAAAATATATTTCATTCGTAAACGGTAGCGAACCGTTTGAATGAGGGTTTGTCAAACCCATATGGCCATATAACATAAGTTCTCGCTTACACCCGGCAAGTGTAACTAATGATAATCGAATTGAGGATTTTTGTTCAAACTCGTATGTAGAATGTTTGTTTTCATGTACTTGTGTTCACTTAGTAAAAAGAAACGTTTATGTTTTCTCATCCCAAATGTAAGTTCAAAAGAGTAAAAGTGGGACTATGATCTCACCTTGAGTGCACGTATGAAAAGTACTTCACAAAGTAACGTGTGCAAAGAACAATGCTAGTCTTGACCTAAACAAATAGGTTGTATCAATAACGGTAAACGCGATAGGTCAAAGATGTTCCATTAGTCCTATGGCTCGTTACGACTCGATTATGTAGCATGTGAATCAAATTGTCAAGTTTCATGCAAGATACAAGTATAGAAATAAATTAGAAAGATTGCATAATCATTTGGTTAAGTTTGACAAAAAAGTCAAACTTTGGTCGGTCAAAGTCAACGAAAAAGTCAACACGTTCGGGCCGGGTCCCGAACTATTTTTCTGAGGCTTTTATTCATATATAAGCATGTTAGAACAAGTCTCATGTGAATCGGAGGTCCATAGCATGCCAACATTTTTCTTATTTTGACCAAGGAGGTCAGAACCTGGACACGCCGTATGTCGCGCCGCGACATAGGCTGGCCACACCGCGGTACATAACGTGTGCTGGTGCCTGGTTTATTTCAATTGTTCAAGTCTTTTTCCGAACTTCGATCAAACACAAATCACAAACCGTAAACACTTATGACACGTATTTTATATCGTTGGAAAGTCGGTTATTGCAAATGATGTTTTTGGTTGATGAAATGTGTTTAGTTGTGTTCCTATCTTGTCACTTCCCGAAGGCAACGATGATTTTGTTGTGTATTGCAATGCCTCAAAACATGGTTTTGGGTGTGTGTTGATGCAACGAACGAAAGTCATTTCTTATGCTTCTCGACAACTCAAAATTCATGAACGAAACTACACGACACATGATCTCGAACTCGGAGCCGTTGTCTTTGCACTTAAAATGTGGAGACACTATCTTTATGGAACCAAGAGTACTATCTTTACCGATCACAAAAGTCTCTAACACATCTTCGATCAAAAGCAACTAAACATGAGACAACGAAGGTGGATTGAAACCTTAAACGATTACGATTGCGAGCTTCGTTACCAACCCGAAAAGGCAAATGTAGTAGCCGATGCCTTAAGTCGAAAGGAAAGAGCGGTGCTTCTTCGTGTCCGAGCCTTAAACATCACCATCCACACAAACCTTAATAGCCAAATTCGGGTAGCCCAAGATGAAGCTCTCAAGGATGAAAACGTTTCACGCGAGCTCTTGAACATTCTCGTCTCTCGATTCGAAACTAAGGAAACCGGACTCCGATATTTCGTCAGAAGGATTTGGGTGCCTAGTTATGGGGACCTACGAAGTCTTATTTTAGATGAAGCCCATAAGTCACGATACTCGATTCATCCCGGTGCCAATAAGATGTACCACGACCTTAAACAACAATATTGGTGGCCGAACATCAAAAAGGACGTAGCTACTTATGTTTTCAAGTGTTTGACATGTTCCAAAGTCAAAGCCAAACACCAAAGACCGTCCGGGTTACTTCAACAACCCGAAATCCCGCAATGGAAGTGGGAAAGAATAACGATGGACTTCATCACCAAGTTACCAAAGACAACGGGCGGTTATGATACCATTTGGGTTATTGTTGACCGTCTCACCAAATCCGCACACTTTCTCTCCATGAAGGAGACCGACAAAATGGAGAAACTTGCACAACTTTACATCAAGGAGATTGTAGCCCGACACGGTGTACCTTTATCGATTATCTCCGACCGAGATGGCCGTTTTTTTCTAGATTTTGGCGTACCTTGCAAGAAGCATTGGGAACGCGTTTAGACATGAGCACCGCATATTATCCTCAAACCGATGGGCAAAGCGAACGCACAATTCAAACCTTAGAGGACATGTTACGGGCTTGTGTTGTTGATTTTGGAAAAGCTTCGGACAAGCACTTACCTCTCGCCGAATTCTCCTACAACAATAGTTATCACGCGAGTATAAAAGCCGCCCTATTCGAAGCGTTATATGGCTAAAAATGTCGTTCTCCTCTTTGTTGGGCCAAAGTAGGCGACGTATAAATCACCGAACCCGAACTCATTCACGAAACCACCGAGAAGATCGTTCAAATCCAAGATAGGCTTCGGACGGCCCGGAGTCGTCAAAAGTGCTATACCGACAAAAGACGCAACGACCTTGAATTTCAAGTCGGTGACCGCGTCATGTTAAAAGTCGCACCTTGGAAAGGTGTCATTCGTTTTGGAAAACGTGGGAAATTAAATCCGCGGTATATTGGTCCTTTCAAAATCTTGGAGCGTATTGGAACCGTTGCGTATCGTTTAGATCTTACGCCCCAATTGAGCTCCGTTCATCCTACCTTCCATGTATCTAACTTGAAAAAGTGTCTTGCCGAACCCGATATCGTCATCCCTCTCAAGGAAATTACTATTGATGACAAACTTCATTTTGTGGAGGAACCGGTTGAAATTGTGGACACCTCTATCAAGACATTGAAACAAAGCCGAATCCTGATTGTCAAAGTTCGTTGGAATGCCAAAAGAGGACCCGAGTTTACTTGGGAAAGGCAAGATCAAATGCAAAAGAAATACCCTCACTTATTCCCGATTCTGGAAACGCAAGATCCCGAGGAAGAAACAACGACTACAACGCCTACTTAAATTTCGGGACGAAATGTCTTTTAAGGAGTAGGTAATGTAACATCCCGCCTTTTTTCGCTTACTTTTCCATTTAACTATTTAAATTCCGTTATATGTTTATAACGTCTCCTGTTGTTACGCATTTTAAAAATATCTCGTTTAGGTAATTCACGCACCGCAACCAAACTCGAGGGACTAGTTTAGCCAAAGAGGTGACTAGCATTTGACTAGTCAACCCCACCCCCTTTCTTTTTCATTTTCATTTTCCTTTTCTTTCACTACTTCTCCATTTTCTTTCAATTATCCATTTCAAAGAATCATCATCTAAATCCAAGCTAGCGGGTGTCTTGCAAAACAAATTACATATTTGGAATCCTTGCAACTTCCTCTTCGATTCCATACCGATTTTATTACGTTTGGGTAACTTTTTAAAATCACTAGATTTTGTGTTCTTGATGTTTTTAACTTATAAAGTTGTTAATTAGTGTCTATGGCTCAAGTCTAACATGAATATATGATTTATATGTTCGATTTTGTTATTTGAAGTAACAAGCTTGAACATAAACTTTGGTGTGTTTGATTTGGTGATTTGGTTGTGTGGATGATGTTAAATGTTATAAATGCATGTATTAAATGTGTTCCTAACATCACTAGCTTCAATTTGATGTGTAGGTTATTTTAGAAAACTTCATAAACATGATTAGTGATTTTGATGTTGTTGGTTAGGGTTTGATAGAATTGAATATGAACATTTAATGTATTGAATGCCATGAATTGTGGTTGGTAAGTGGTTAGTTAGATTGTATGCTTGATTACCTACGAAACGCCGTGTCATATGTATGCATTTAATTCCCGAATCCTATTTTGTGCATTTATGAACTTGAGCATTAATTGAGCATTAAATGTTGGAAATTCGGTTATTGCAAATGATGTTTTTGGTTGATGAAATGTGTTTAGTTGTGTTCTTTGTCAAATTAGCTTTCCAACGATAAAAAATGCGTGTCATAAGTGTTTACGGTTTGTGATTTGTGTTTGATCGAAGTTCGGAAAAAGACTTGAACAATTGAAACTAACCAGGCACCAGCACACGTTATGTGTCGCGGCGCGGCCAGCCTATGTCGCGGCGCGACATAAGGCGTGTCTAGATTCTGACCTCCTTGGTCAAAATAAGAAAAATGTTTGGCACGCTATGGACCTCCGATTCACATGAGACTTGTTCTAACATGCTTATATATGAATAAAAACCTCAGAAAAATAGTTCGGGACCCGACCCGAACGTGTTGACTTTTTCGTTGACTTTGACCGATCAAAGTTTGACTTTTTTGTCAAACTTAACCAAATGATTATGCAATCTTTCTAATTTGTTTCTATACTTGTATCTTGCATGAAACTTGACAATTTGATTCACATGCTACATAATCGAGTCGTAACGAGCCATAGGAATAATTGAACATCTTTGACCTATCGCGTTTACCGTTATTGATACAACCTATTTGTTTAGGTCAAGACTAGCATTGTTCTTTGCACACGTTACTTTGTGAAGTACTTTTCATACATGCACTCAAGGTGAGATCATAGTCCCACTTTTACTCTTTTGAACTTACATTTGGGATGAGAAAACATAAACGTTTCTTTTTACTAAGTGAACACAAGTACAGGAAAACAAACATTCTACATACGAGTTTGAACAAAAATCCTCAATTCTATTATCATTAGTTACACTTGCCGGGTGTAAGCGAGAACTTATGTTATATGGCCATATGGGTTTGACAAACCCTCATTCAAACGGTTCGCTACCGTTTACGAATGAAATATATTTTCGAGAAACGGTGTATGTTCTAACACTGTTGTGATGGGGTTCTATGGAAAGAATGTTAAGCATTGATAATTGGGTGCTCGTGAACTAAACTTTTGGAATGTATTACTATAATATCAATGTTACAAATCTTGTGGTTCACTTGTACTTACTTACTTAAACCTATGATTTCACAAAGTTTTCGTTGATAGATTTCTATGTTTTTCTCAGGTCCTTGAACGTTTTGTGATACATGCTTCCGCTCATTACTTTTGATACTTGCTTGGATGTCGAGTATATACATGCATACATGGAGCATCTTTTGGCTACTTTTAAATCGTGTCGCATAGATTTCAATTGTACTTATAATTTGTAACGTAACTTTTGGATGAACGATTCTTGTAAACTTGGGAACAAATCTTAACTTTTGAAATGAATGCGACGTATTTTCGGTCAAACGTCATTTTAAAACTTATGACCACGTAATGGGACCTAAGTAGCCGGCGCCGTCAATGGCGATTTTTTCGGGTCGATACAGATTAACCACAACCACCATTTTCAACTTCTAACACCATATGTTTTACCACAACAATAACCCATCGATCATCATCATCATCATCATGTTATTATTTGATCTCTTGCTTGATCATCATCACCAGTCACCACCTTTAACAACCTCGGGTAACTACCACTTTACTTATTTATTTTTTTCTGTTTTGGTTTATTGATCAAAACACCACCACACGAACCATGATGAGACAACCACCATGGACACCACCTAGATAACCCATCACTACATCACCGCCACTTTCATCAACGACAACCATGACCAACAACATTACTTTCTTCTTCTTCCCCATAAAAACGGTCACCACTTTTCTTTTCTCCTTCCTATCACCTTCGTGAC
Organism: Rutidosis leptorrhynchoides; assembly: GCF_046630445.1. NCBI lineage: Eukaryota > Viridiplantae > Streptophyta > Magnoliopsida > Asterales > Asteraceae > Rutidosis > Rutidosis leptorrhynchoides. Next base: position 184,851,247 of record NC_092340.1, on the reverse strand, counting down.
CACCTTTCATCACCAATGAAAACCCTACTTCAAACTCCCTCTATTAATTTCTTATAACCAAAGAACCATGATTATCAACACCCTCGTTAACCCATGATCGCCACCTCTGTGAATCTTTCATCACCACTACGGCCATCATGATTTACCATCGTTAACCACTTCATCTCCAATCACCACTTTTCTCCATCTCTCTCCTAATCCTAGCCAAGAACACCACCACCGAATACCTCCTGCTGAGTCTGTTTACGATTATCTGTTTCAACAACATAAACCACCCCTATCTTTATTCTTCTTCGAGACTACTCAAATCAACCAAGAACCACCATCTTTTACTCTTCTCTCTCTTCTCTCTCTCCTCTTTTCAAACGAACACCTATCGCTAGAATTTCTTAATTCGAACCACCTCCATAAACCTGCAACTTTTGATCACTACCATTTCGGTGTTCTTCTGCAACAATTCTGATCACCATCACATTCGATCTCCAAACTGCTGCTGCGTTAAATTGTTCCTGTTTACAAATATTAAACTAAGCTTGATGAAGATATTGATCAAAGATCCTGATCGATAGTATTTTTCTTTTCTGCTTCCTAAATCGAAAACTCTACCATTATATATATTAAAGATTAAAGATACATCCTAGAAAAAGAGATAAGGTTTAAGGCTGCTACGTGATTATATTTTAATTAATATGGCCGACAAGATTACTAAACAAATAGACCACTTGCTTTATTCTATTTTCGATGGCTGTTTCCATATTTTTTTTAAAATCGAACACAACCGACTGCTATATGATCGAGTGCAGCCTTGGGCTTATTAATTGGTCTTGAAGGAAAACTTGTGCATTGGCCTGATTTGATTCTTGTTGGGCTGCCAATATTTCACCTTCTAATGGGCCGTAAATATATTTTATAGTTGGGCTAAAGATGCAGTTTTGGTATTGGACAGAAAAGAATGAGGAGAATACGGTGGTTCTATGCATGATGATGTAGTGATGCGGTATTGATGATGACCGTATAAAAATGATTATGATGATGAAGGAGGATAGGATTAGGTTAATCCAGATAATCACATGATGATAAATACGGTATAATTATTATTATGATTATTAGGATTATGATTAGATAATGATTATGATGATGATAACATGTGGATACCGTATGATAATGATGATATAGAATACTGATGAAGTTATATGATTAATGATGATGATGATGATAATGATATGATATAGTTTAGGAAATGATGTTGATATTAGTTCATGATGATGATGACGAAGTTATAATTTATGATTATGATTATGATTATGAAACGATTATAATTATGATATTGTTATAGAATTATGAGGATACATGGTGAGATGTTTAGATGGTGAAGAGGTTATGGGAAAATATTGGTTAAGATAGAGGAATGGTTTGGACGCGTTTGGGTTAGCGGGACGTCGCGGGTTCAAACCCGGACTTGGGCATTTTTTTAGGACTACTTCTTTAAGGTAGTTTACTTATTACTTATTATTATTATTATTATTATTATTATTATTATTATTATTATTATTATTATTATTATTATTATTATTATTATTATTATTATTATTATTATTATTATTATTATTATTATTATTATTATTATTATTATTATTATAATTTTTACTAATTTAATGTATATTATTATAATTAATATAAATATTATGAGTATTATTATATTTAATATGAACAAATGTATTAGTATTAAAGTTATTGTTATTATTATTATAATTATTACTTTTATATTAACAATATTATTATAACAAATAAATATTTTCCATATAAGAGTATATTTATTACAACTACCCTAATAGTTCATATAATTATATATATTAAGATTATATATATATATAAATATTTACATATTACAAATTATTTATTTTAATATAATATTAAACTATATAAATATTAACTATTTTAAATATATACAAATTTAATATATAATATATTTAATTTAAGATATAATATATAAATTTATTTGATTAAGAATATATGTATTAATATACATATGAATGATATAGGTTCGTGAATCCGAGTTCAATCCTACACTTGTTCAATGATGTTATATGTATTTTTACTACGAAATACAGTATGGTGAGTTCATTTGATTCCCTTTTACTCTTTACATTTTTGGGACTGAGAATACATGCGCTGTTTTTACAACTGCTTTATTAAATGCTTTTGAAATACATTTTGAACTGCGAATACATGAAATGCTTTTATAAATGTTTGACGAGATAGACACAAGTAAAACATTCCTCGAATGAATTATGTGGACGTGATAATTGCCACCATTGAATTATGTGGACGTGATAATTGCCACAATTGATATGAATATTTTTCTCTTGATTATTATTGCTTGGTAACCTAAGAATTAGGGAACATCACTAATTTTGAGAATTAGTGCACGCCTAATTCACGCGAATCCTAAAGGTAGCTACCGGGTTTAACACCCCCACCCAGAATGTTCACTAGACGGAAGAGCTAGTGGGCGTGGTGTTTAGTACTTCGAAGTTTATATGATTATTATACAGACGAGATGTTCTGTTTTAGGGATATTATTATGCGCATTATATGTTAAGGTCGGTTACCAAGCCAAGCTATGACAGAAATGAAAAGTGAATGTTATGTATTGAGAGAATGATTTTATACACAGGTTATGTTTATGTTATTTTTGTGCACGAGATATGTGTAAGGTTACTAAGATTTATGAAAAAGGATTTCGTACACGAGAAATGTGTACTGTATTTAAAAGATATCGCATGTACATTACAGGTGGGTATAGGATTCGGTCCCATTTGTACCATGCAGCATTTAAATCTTGTGGTCTATCAAAATGATGAATTTTATTGTTTACGATAAACTTATGAACTCACCAACCTTTTGGTTAACACTTGAAAGCATGTTTATTCTCAGGTATGAAAGAAATCTTTCGCTGTGCATTTGCTCATTTTAGAGATATTACTTGGAGTCATTCATGATATATTTCAAAAGACATTGCATTCGATTCATTGAGTTCATCAAGATTATTATCAAGTCATTCATAGTTGGGTATATTGGGAAATGGTATGCATGTCGTCAACTTTTGATGTAATGAAAGTTTGTCTTTTAAAGATGAATGCAATGTTTGTAAAATGTATCATATGGAGGTCAAGTACCTCGTGATGTAACCAAATGTAATGTATTCGTCTGGATAGATTAGGACGGGTCCTTTCAGTTAGTATCAGAGCGGTGGTGTTAGCGAACCAGGTCTTGCATTAGTGTGTCTAACTGATAGTTGTTTAGATGCATTAGTAAGTCTGGACTTCGACTGTGACTGCATGTCAAAAGTTTTGCTTATCGTTTCTAGTCGCAAATCATCTGCTTATCATCCTTAGAAAATAACCTGCTTATCATTCTTAGTCTAGACACATCTTACTGCAATGATTGCATGAATAGTGTATAGACAAAATTCGTATCTTAGCGTATCTGCTAATTCATATCTTAGCATATCTGTTACTGTAAACTTTGCCTGACATACTCCGTATACTCCTCTGTAATCTATGAGATCTTCTGTACTATACACAGATATTCTATGTAATTAGAATATCATCCGATATCTAAAAATCATTCCATACCGAAAACCCTTTTATCTAACCGTACCTGATGGAATCTTACAACTAGTTCGAGTCCCTCGAATTTCGACAAGTATTCCGACATGGATGTTCACCTAAGCTCCGAAAGCAGCGTCACCAGAATGAATCAACCAATCATCCATCCCCAATTTATCTGATGGGTTCGTAGCCTTCTCAATAATTGGAAACAAGAAGAAGGTGATCCCTTCCATCCACCACATTGTCCTCCTGGCGAAGAACCTGAAGCACTTACCCGCGAACCTGTTCGTAATACAATCTTCTCTCTCAGTTGCAGAGTAGCTAGACATGATTATATTCTACCCACAATTCTAAACCTTATTCATCTGCTCGTTCCGACAAACAATCATTCCGAAATAATGGAAGAAGTCAACGAGCTTCGCGCTTGAGTAATCAAATTTAGAAAATATGGTGCAAAACTTACTAGCTTCAACAACATCACCGGCACCAACAGTATCACCAATATCAATACCAGTACCACCAACAACCTAAGTTCAACATCTCACACCTCAACATCTCATTATGTACCTCGAGCATAATCATCAATCTGCGAATCGTTCTACATCATTTATCTTCGTCCGACATGGCGATTATGTAATCTCTAATGTTTTAGAGATTATATATTCTTGTTCTAATGGTAAATCAAATGAGTTTGATATCATATTGACTCATTAAATCCATGATTACATTTGAAGAAAATATATATGTATATATATATATATATATATATATATATATATATTTTTTTTTTTTTTTTTTTGTTTCATAAAGACTGTAATTAAAAATTCTTTTGTACAAATTGTTAATGGTGAAAATATTTTAACGGGTAGGTAATACCCGAGGAATATTTAGATTTCACCATAATAAGTTACACTGTACATTCATCGAAGCTGATTCAACAGTCATTTACTATCCTACTTACAACCACCGATATACGTATCCGTTCACCGCAGAATAACCATTTTCATTCAATTTCATATTTGGATTTTGACCTATCAAAATCCAACAAGTGGCATAATTAAGAAAACATATGACAAAATAAAATTTGTTAGAAACAGACAAATTAACTATGAGAAATTTTGTTAAAAATCCACGCTAACTGTTCCTAGCTAACTGTTAATCCCGTATTACCTTTTATTTATCGTAATTTATTTATCGTATTTTATTTATCGCAATTTTAATTCTCGCAATTTTATTTATCTTCATTTAATTTCTGTTATTTATTCTACGCACTTTAAATATCGAGACACGTATACAAAGTTTTGACATATTACCATAGACACTCTATATGCAGTAATGCTGGAGTTAGCTATACAGGGTTGAGGTTGATTCTACAATAATATATATACTTTGAGTTGTGATCGTGTCTGAGACATGTACACGGGTCACGATACGTATTAATTAATTCGAATATTATAAATTAAACTATATATGAATTATTGGACTGTTAACTGTGGACTATCGACTGTGGACTAATATTATTGGACAATTAAAATGAATTAAAATATTGATTATAACATATGAAACTAAACAATTCTTCAAGTTTGCCACTTGATTTCATTTTAAACCTCATTTGTATCTTGACAATTACAATCTGCGTTTAAATTTTTCATGATTCTTGAAAACACCTTAATCGGGAGAATGGACCAACCGCACTTCATCTACGTAAGAAGAGATTGATGCAAATAGTTATGCACTTGGAAACACTCAAAACCTGAGTAAACGTTTAACACGTATCGGTACTAGCTCCTTTGGCATTGTTATTTCCGAAAATAACAATGCAAATCCTTTTCAAATTAGTCAATTTTGTCACAGCTCCAACAAGTCAACTTCGACTTTTCGTTCGAAACCATCTTATTATAACCTTGATGTATACGTCGTCTTTTTGTCACCGTTACCGAAGAACCGTTTATATCTCACCAGGTTAGCAGTAGACTTACCAACAACTTCGTTGATCTTTAACTTTCTGAAAAATCATTATATTCATCGAAACCCTATCATATATTCACACGCACCTTGCAACGAGAATTGCTATACCAATTACCAGTAATCAGCAATCTGTATTTTGAATATCGCAGTGTTTCTACATCAACAGTTATATGTATACATATAACATTTATCTCTTAGAATTATGATCTTCCCTTCTGAAAGTCTGAAAAGCACCCAGTCTATGAATCAATACTATAAATGTTGAAAAAGTTGAATGAAGCAGCAAAAACGGTAAACGACCTTAACCATCAGAAGTTTGATAATAAAGGGTAGTATGTTGGCAACACTCAGAAAATTTGGAACTGAAAAAAAAAAACGGATTGAGCAAACTATAAAGGAGACTGTGGACAAATCACAAGGACTAAACCTATACTTAACGAATTCAGATGATTCTGTACCTGATGAACTCTTCAGCGAATATCATGCTCCTTATTTAATCCAAATCCTTGCGAAAGGATTTTCTTCATCAACCTCCGATCTTAGAAGTTCCAAAATATCGTCATAAATATCTTTGATATTTCTGAAGATATTTTCATAACTATCTTTATCTGAAATCAGTTACCCTTTCACGTTATCTGTATTACTCCATAAAGGAAACTATTAGTTTCTATATTATGTAAACCTTCAAGTTTAATTATGAATATTTTTGAAGTAGTGTTGGGAACTGATGCATGAGTTAGTATAATATAATGACACTTGATCAACGTGATTATATTACAGTAAGTCATGCTGAGTATCTAATGAAACGTGATGATTCACAGACCACAACGTCATCATGTGCCGTGTTACACGACTCTTACATTCAATCTAATCTCTAAACATATCAAGAACATATTATCTTGATAGTTCTATCTTTTCCATTGAATTCAGGAAATCAACCGTGACTACGTCACCGGTTAAGACGAACTTGCATTTAATCATTTCACTCTTTTGTGATAGCTTCACTCGTACGCTTTGAATAATCGAATTGTTTTATCCATATTATTCATTGATAAGAAAAATTATATTTATTAACTCATATTCTTCATGAAAACATTTTTATTGTTAGCCATGACCACCTCACTAAAATTTCGGGACGAAATTTCTTTAACGGGTAGGTACTGTGACGACCCGGGAATTTTCGACTAAATTTAAACTTAATCTTTATATGATTTCGATACGATAAGCAAAGTGTGTAATGTTGAGTCTCAAAAATTTTGAAACTATATTCATATAATCATATACCTTTGACTATGTCCTGACGATTCACGAACCTTTGTGTGTAAGAAAGTATGTAAATAAATATATAAATATAAGATATATACAATTATGATATACAAACCATATATAAATACTGATAAGTATATTTATGTATATGCAGATTTATATGAAACTGACATATACGTATATATGTCCTGATATATATACATAAATCAATATTTTTATTGTATTAATAATTAATAATATAATTGTACGTATTTATGCATAAAAGGATCAAAAATTCAGTTCACATCTCAATCAAATTTTTCTTTTTCTCCTGAATTCCTGTTAGACCTGTGATAGTATAGTCCATAACCATTATTAAAGTATAAACCTATCTCTTTCCATTTTTTTTTATTTTGTTTGATTCTTTTTGTCTGATTGATATCTTGTTCGATTTCTATTATACGTCCCTCTCAAGATTCAAATAGGATTAAAACTAACTTCCATGTCATAATTTAAATTCCATTATATATAACACCACCCTTTTATCCAAACCACTTTCACCTCCTTCTCAAATTATCACTTTTTACTATCTTTTTTGGTGAACCTACATCATCATCAACAATCGGCTTTCACCACCGATTAACCACAACCACCATTTTCAACTTCTAACACCATCGGTTTTACCACAACCATAACCCATAAATCATCATCATCATCATCATGTTATTATTTGATCTCTTGCTTGATCATCATCACCGGTCACCACCTTTAACAACCTCGGGCAACCACCACTTTACTTATTATTATTTTTTCTGTTTTGGTTTATTGATCAAAACACCACCACACGAACCATGATGAGATAACCACCATGGACACCACCTTGATAACCCATCACTACATCACCGCCACTTTCATCAACGACAACCATGACCAACAACATTACTTTCTTCTTCTTCCCCATAAAAACTCTCACCACTTTTCTTTTCTCCTTCCTATCACCTTCGTGACCACCTTTCATCACCAATGAAAACCTTACTTCAAACTCCCTCTATTAATTTCTTATATCCAAAGAACCATGATTATCAACACCCTCGTTAACCCATGATCACCACCTCCGTGAATCTTTCATCACCACTACGGCCATCATGATTTACCATCGTTCACCACTTCATCTCCAATCACCACTTTTCTCCATCTCTCTCCTAATCCTAGCCAAGAACACCACCACCGAATACCTCCTCTTGAGTCTGTTTACGATTATCTATTTCAACAACATAAACTACCCCTATCTTTATTCTTCTTCGAGACTACTCAAATCAACCAAGAACCACCATCTTTTACTCTTCTCTCTCTTCTCTCTCTCCTCTTTTCAAACGAACACCTATCGCTAGAATTTCTTAATTCGAACCACCTCCATAAACCTGCAACTTTTGATCACTACCGTTTCGGTGTTCTTCTGCAACAATTCTGATCACCATCACACTCGATCTCCAAACTGCTGATGCGTTAAATTGTTCCTGTTTACAAATATTAAACCAAGCTTGATGAAGATACTGATCAAAGATCTTGATCGATAGTATTTTTCTTTTCTGCTTCCTAAATTGAAAACCCTACCATTATATATATTAAAGATTAAAGATACATCCTAGAAAAAGAGATAAGGTTTAAGGCTGCTATGTGATTATATTTTAATTAATATGGCCGACAAGATTACTAAACAAATAGACCACTTGCTTTATTCTATTTTCGATGGCTGTTTCCATATTTTTTTTAAAATCGAACACAACCGACTGCTATATGATCGAGTGCAGCCTTGGGCTTATTAATCGGGCTTGAAGGAAAACTTGTGCATTGGCCTGATTTGATTCTTGTTGGGCTGCCAATATTTCACCTTCTAATGGGCCGTAAATATATTTTATAGTTGGGCTAAAGATGCAGTTTTGGTATTGGACAGAAAAGAATGAGGAGAATACGTTGGTTCTATGCATGATGATGTAGTGATGCGGTATTGATGATGACCGTATAAAAATGATTATGATGATGAAGGAGGATAGGATTAGGTTAATGCAGATAATCACATGATGATAAATACGGTATAATTATTATTATGATTATTAGGATTATGATTAGATAATGATTATGATGATGATAACATGTGGATACCGTATGATAATGATGATATAGAATACTGATGAAGTTATAGGATTAATGATGATGATAATGATATGATATAGTTTAGGAAATGATGTTGATATTAGTTCATGATGATGATGACGAAGTTATAATTTATGATTATGATTATGATTATGAAACGATTATAATTATGATATTGTTATAGAATTATGAGGATACATGGTGAGATGTTTAGATGGTGAAGAGGTTATGGGAAAATATTGGTTAAGATAGAGGAATGGTTTGGACGCGTTTGGGTTAGCGGGACGTCGCGGGTTCAAACCCGGACTTGGGCATTTTTTTAGGACTACTTCTTTAAGGTAGTTTACTTATTATTATTATTATTATTATTATTATTATTATTATTATTATTATTATTATTATTATTATTATTATTATTATTATTATTATTATTATTATTATTATTATTATTATTATTATTATTATTATTATTATTACAGTTTAAATTAGAAAGACAGAAGTAGAAGAGTGGTTTGGTGTGGTGTCGGGTTTTCGAGTGGTCTCAGGTTCGATTCCAGGCTGGGACATGTATTTTTTTAAGCTCCTTTCTAAGGTAGTCTAACATTTTATTTATTATTATTATTAATATTATTATTATTATTATTATTATTATTATCATCATAATTTTTACTAATTTAATTTATATTATTATAATTAATATAAATATTATGAGTATTATTATATTTAATATGAACATAAGTATTAGTATTAAATTTATTGTTATTATTATTATCATTATTACTTTTATATTAACAATATTATCATAACAAATAAATATTTTCCATATAAGAGTATATTTGTTGCAACTACCCTAATAGTTCATATAATTATATATAAATATTTACATATTACAAATTATTTATTTTAATATAATATTAAACTATATAAATATTAACTATTTTAAATATATACAAATTTAATATATAATATATTTAATTTAAGATATAATATATAAATTTATTTGATTAAGAATATATGTATTAATATACATATGAATGATATAGGTTCGTGAATCCGAGGTCAACCCTACACTTGTTCAATGATGTTATATGTATTTTTACTACGAAATACAGTATGGTGAGTTCATTTGATTCCCTTTTACTCTTTACATTTTTGGGACTGAGAATACATGCGCTGTTTTTACAACTGCTTTATTAAATGCTTTTGAAATACATTTTGAACTGCGAATACATGAAATGCTTTTATAAATGTTTGACGAGATAGACACAAGCAAAACATTCCTCGAATGAATTATGTGGACGTGATAATTGCCACCATTGAATTATGTGGACGTGATAATTGCCACAATTGATATGAATATTTTCCCCCTGATTATTATTGCTTGGTAACCTAATAATTAGGGAACATCACTAATTTTGAGAATTAGTGCACGCCTAATTCACGCGAATCCTAAAGGTAGCTACCGGGTTTAACATCACCACCCAGAATGTTCACTAGACGGAAGAGCTAGTGGGCGTGGTGTTTAGTACTTTGAAGTTTATATGATTATTATACAGACGAGATGTTCTGTTTTGGGGATATTATTATGCGCATTATATGTTAAGGTCAGTTACCAAGCCAAACTATGACAGAAATGAAAAGTGAATGTTATGTATCGAGAGAATGATTTTATACACATGTTATGTGTATGTTATTTTTGTGCACGAGATATGTGTATGGTTACTAAGATTTATGAAAAATAATTTCGTTCACGAGAAATGTGTACTGTATTTAAAAGATATCGCATGTACATTACAGGTGGGTATAGGATTCGGGCCCATTTGTACCATGCAGCATTTAAATCTTGTGGTCTATCAAAATGATGAATTTTATTATTTACGATAAACTTATGAACTCACCAACCTTTTGGTTGACACTTGAAAGCATGTTTATTCTCAGGTATGAAAGAAATCTTCCGCTGTGCTTTTGCTCATTTTAGAGATATTACTTGGAGTCATTCATGATATATTTCAAAAGACGTTGCATTCGAGTCATTGAGTTCATCAAGATTATTATCAAGTCATTCATAGTTGGGTATATTGGGAAATGGTATGCATGTCGTCAACTTTTGATGTAATGAAAGTTTGTCTTTTAAAAACGAATGCAATGTTTGTAAAATGTATCATATAGAGGTCAAGTACCTCACGATGTAACCAAATGTAATGTATTCGTCCGGATGGATTAGGACGGGTCCTTTCATACGAGTTAGAACAAAAAGCCTTAATTCAATTATCATTAGTTACACTTGTAGGGTGTAAGAGAGAACTTATGTTGTGTGGATCCATACGGGTTTGATAAACCCTCATTCGGACGGTTAGCTACCGTTGGCGGATGAAATGTAATTTTGAGTATAGTGTAGTTCTAACGCTATGATGTCGAGGTTTGTATACAGTCTAGTCTTGATAATTGGGTGCTCGTGATACAACAACTTTTGGAATGGTTTACTATTATTTCTATGTTATGAATCTTGTGGTTCAATATACATACTTACTAAACCTATGATTTCACCAACGTTTTCGTTGACAGATTTTCTCTGTTTTTCTCAGGTCCTTGATTGCTAAGTGGTACATGCTTCCGCACACTATTTTGATACTTGCTTGGATGTCGAGTATAAATGCATACATGGAGTGTCTTTTGACTTTATCTAAATCGTGTCGCATAGGTTTCATTTGTACTTAAACTTTGTAATGTAACTAGTTGTTGAACTACTTTTGTAAACCTTGAAACATCCTTATATTTGAAATGAATGCGACATGTTTTTGGTCAAACTTTGTTTTGAAGACTTATGACCACGTAACAGGACCTAAGTTAACGGCACCGTCAATAGCGATTTTTTCGGGTCGTCACAGATGGTATCAGGGCGTTGGGTGTAGGGATTTAGAGTTCATTGGTGTCAACCCCGAGTCATAGGGTACATTAGTGAGTCTAGACTACAACCGACATATAGACTTGAAGTAGGGCTTGCTTGACTACTTGTACATTTATACTTAAACTCTTCTATTCATATCTAACTCCTATTTCATCTTAATCTCACGTTGTTGGATTTGATTGACACACCATCTTGACTTTATGAGGTAATGTTAAATGAACATGTGAATTAGGGTAATATAATGACCGGGATTATATTAAGGTAACTCATGTGGACATTCCGACATTATAACATAAAGAATTTAGGGCAGGTGAACGAAAATTTTCTCTCTACCTTTATTCCATATCAAGATTAGTATTATTGAGAATACTAATCAACGATATTCTTCCGTTTTGAAGGAACAATGGCTCGCCGAGGTCAACGCAATACTCCTCCCGAAACTCTCGAACAAGCTCTTCAACGAATGATAGCCACTGCCGTAGATGCGGCCATGGCCGGTCACTCCTCCAGCAACAATAACAACAACCACAACAGCAACAACCATGGAGCCAATAGTTCAAATGATGGATGCTCCTACAAAAATTTCATGGGGTGCAAACCTCATACTTTCGATGGGACCAGGGGACCGGTTGCTCTAACCCGATGGTTTGAGAAAACGAAAGCCATTTTTAGCATAAGCGGTTGCCGGGACCAAGACAAAGTCAAGTATTCCACCCACACTATCGCCGGTATCACTCTCACATGGTGGAACATGTATGTGCAATCGGTGGATACCGATGAAGCCCATGCACTCTCTTGGGTCGATTTAAGAGAAAAGATGATCACCGAATACTTCCCACGTGAAAAGGCTCGAAGGCTCGAACACGAGCTAAGAAATTTAAAAGCGGTCTGAAATGACCTTAAAGCTTATGATCAACGGTTTGCCGAGCTAGCCTTAATGTGTCCAAACCTCGTGACTCACGAACCCCTAAGGGTTGAACTTTACATGGATGGCCTTCCTAAGAGCATTAAACACGGGGTAATGTCATCCAAACCCGCTAACCTACAAGAGGCTTTAAAGATGGCCCGACAATTGATGGAAACGGTGGATGAAATTGAAGTGCCGGCACCCAAGGCCGAGGATAAATCGGGTGGCAACAAAAGAAAGTGGGAAGCCCCCCAATCAAGTAACTACAACAACAACAACTTCGCCAAGAAGTCGTTCACCTCCGACGGCAACAAAGGTTATGTCGGAAATCTACCATTTTGTAACAAGTGCCACAAAAATCATTTTGGTGAATGTGGCAAGCCATTTTGCAAAAAGTGTTAAAGAAGTGGCCATGTGGCCAACTATTGTAGAAGTACTGCTCCCGTTACTCAAAAGGGGCCCAATGCATCAAAAACGGGTGTTTGTTACGAATGTGGCTAGCTGGGTCATTTTAAGAATGCATGCCCAAAGAAGAAAGCTAACCCCAATGCACGTGGCTGAGCTTTCAACATTAACACCTAGGAGGCCCGAGATGACAATGAACTAGTCACGGGTACGTTTCTCCTCAACAACTCTTATGTCTCTTATTTATTCGATTCGGGTGCCGATAAGAGCTTTGTATCCAAGACCTTAACTTATGCTTTTTGCGCTCCACCACACCCCCTAGGAACTACTTATACCATTGAAGTGGCCAACAGGAAACTATTGAGTGCCGACAAATTTTATCGGGGGTGTACGTTAAACTTATTGGGTAAAGATTTTGAAATTGACTTGATACCTATAGAACTAGGGAGCTTTGATGTAATAATCGGTATGGATTGGTTAGCCAAAACAAAATCTCACATCCTTTGTGATCTTAAAGCAATCCAAATTCCTATCGAGAATGGTGAACCCTTGATTGTTTATGGCGATAAGAGTTGCACCGGACTCAACCTCGTCTCGTGCCTTAAAGTTGAAAAATATCTTCGTAAGGGTTGTTTTACGATCCTAGCCCACGTTAAGAAAGTCGAGACCGATAAGAAGCATATGGATGATGTACCAATTGTTAGTGACTTTTTCGATGTATTTCCTGAAGAATTACCGGGTCTTACACCTCATAGACAGGTTGAATTCCAAATCGATCTTATCCCGGGATCCGCACCCGTTGCACGTGCACTGTATAGACTTGCTCCATCCGAAATGTAAGAATTATAAAGTCAAATTCAAGAACCAATTGACCGTGGCTTTATCCAACCTAGCCATTCACCATGGGGCGCTCCGATTTTATTCGTTAAGAAGAGAGATGGATCCCTACGAATGTGCATCGATTATCGTGAACTAAATAAATTGACGGTTAAGAACCGATATCCTCTTCCACACATCGATGACCTCTTTGATCAACTACAAGGGTCTTGTGTACATTTAAAAATCGATCTTTGCTCGGGTTATCATCAACTAAGGGTTAAGGGGGAAGATGTCTCCAAAACCGCTTTTCGGCCTCGTTATGGTAGTTATGAATTTCTTGTAATGCCATTCGGTTTAATTAATTCACCGGCAGTGTTCATGGATCTTATGAACCGCGTGTGCAAGCCGTATCTAGACAAATTCTTTATCGTATTCATAGATGATACCTTAATCTATTTAAAAAGCGAAGAAGAACACGAACAACACCTCCGACTCGTGCTTGAACTCTTGAGACAAGAACAACTCTTCACCAAATTCACCAAGTGTGAATTTTGGTTAAAGGAAGTTTAATTTCTTTGTCATGTTGTAAGCGATCAAGGTATTAAAGTCGATCCCGCGAAAATCGAAGCCATTAGTAATTGGGAAACCCCCACTACTCCTACTCATATTCGTCAATTTTTAGGCCTCGCCAGTTATTATCGTAGATTCATCGAAGATTTCTCTTTGGCTACACGCCCTTTAACCTCGTTAACTCACAAGGGAAAGAAGTTCATTTAGGCGGTCGAACATGAGTTGGCGTTTCAAACCTTAAAGAAAAAGTTAACCACCGCTCCTATATTATCTCTTCCCGAAGTCAATGATGATTTTATTGTATATTGCGATGCCTCGAAACATGGTTTTGGGTGTGTATTGATGCAACGAAAGAAAGTTATTGCTTATGCTTCTCGACAATTGAAAATTCACGAATGAAACTACACGACACATGATCTCGAACTTGGAGCCGTTGTCTTTGCACTCAAATTATGGAGACACTATCTTTACGGGACGAAAAGTACCATCTTCACCGACCACAAAAGCCTCCGACATATTTTCGATCAAAAACAACTAAATATGAGACAACGACGGTGGATCTAAACATTGAACGATTACGATTGTGAACTTTGTTACCATCCCGGGAAGGCAAATGTAGTAGCCGATGCCTTGAGCCAAAAGGAAAGGATGGAACCTCTTTGTGTCCGAGCCTTAAACATCACCATCCATACCAATCTCAATAGCCAAATCCGTGTAGCCCAAGATGAGGTTCTCGAAGATGAAAATATTTCTCACGAACACTTGAACGTTCTCGTCTCTCAATTCGAAGTTAAGGAGACCGGACTCTGATGTTTCGCTGGAAAAATTTGGGTGCCTAGTTATGGGGATTTACGAAGCCTTATTCTAGACGAAGCCCATAAGTCAAGGTATTCGATTCATCCCGGGACCAGTAAGATGTACCACGATCTCAAAGAACAATATTGGTGGCTAAAAATTAAAAAAGAACGTTGCTACTTATGTTAGAAAGTGTTTAACTTGTTCCAAGGTCAAAGCCGAACATCAAAGACCATACGGGTTACTTCAATAACCCGAAATCCCGCAGTGGAAGTGTGAAAGAATAACGATGGACTTTATCACAAAACTACTAAAAACGGTAGGCGGTTATGATACCATTTGGGTTATTATTGACCGTCTCACCAAATCCGCTCACTTCCTCGCCATGAAAGAAACTGACAAAATGGACAAACTTGCACAACTATACATAAAGGAAATTGTATCCCGTCACGGTGTACCCTTATCAATTATTTTCGATCGAGATGCTCGTTTCGCTTCTAGATTTTAGGGTGCCTTACAAGAAGCCTTGGGAACACGTTTAGACATGAGTACCGCATATCATCCACAAACTGATGGACAAAGCGAACGCATGATTTAAAACTTGGAAGACATGTTACGAGCTTGTGTAATTGACTTCGGAAAAGCTTCGAAAAAGCATTTGCCTTTAGCTAAATTCTCTTACAATAATAGTTATCACTCGAGTATTAACGTCGCACCTTTCGAAGCTTTATATTGTCACAAATATCGTTCTCCTATTTGTTGGGCCGAAGTAGGTGACAAGAAAATCACCGACCCGAACTCATCCATGAAACAACCGAGAAGATCGTTCAAATCCGAGAAAGGTTCAAGACGGCCCGTAGTCATCAAAAGAGCTATGCCGATGTTAGATGTAAAGATCTCGAATTCCAAGTGGGTGACCGCGTAATGTTAAAAGTCACACCTTGGAAAGGTGTAATCCGTTTCGGGAAACGTGGAAATCTAAATCTGCAATTTATTGGTCCTTTTGAAATCTTGGAGCGTATTGGACCCGTTGCTTACCGTTTAGATCTTTCGAGTCAATTGAGCTCCGTTCATCCAACTTTCCATGTATCAAACTTGAAGAAGTGCCTTGCCGAACCAAAACTCGTCATCCCTCTCGAGGAGCTTATTATTGATAACAAACTTCACTTCGTTAAAGAACCGGTTGAAATTGTGGACCACTCCATCAAGATGCTGAAACAAAGTAAAATCACGATTGTCAAAGTTCGTTAGAATGCCAAAAGAGGACCCGAGTTTACGTGGGAAAGACAAGATCAAATGAAAAGGAAAATTGGAAACACAAGATCCCGGGGAAGAAACAACGACCACTACGTCTACTTAAATTTTGGGACGAAATTTATTTTAAGGAGTAGGTAATGTAACAACCCGTCTTTTTACGTTTACTTTCCGTTAATTATTTTAAAGTCTGTTATTTAATTATAACATCTCCCGTTTACGCTAGCCTATTACAAATAATCGTATGATTTATTCACGCACCCACTTTTAAACTCGAGGGGCTATTGGTGTCAAGTGGGCAAACTAGTGACTAGGTCAACTAGTCAACCCACTCTTCCACCCACCTCCCACCTCACTTTCTCTTTACCCAATTTCTTATCTTCCACTACTTCCATTTTTTTTCATTATTTACAACTTAAAAGATTCATCATCTAAATCAAATCCAGGAAGCTAACATCAAAACAAATTACATATTTGTGATCTACTACTCAAGACCTTTAATTTGGTACCAATTTTATTACTTGGGGTAAGGTTTTCTAAAAACCCAAATTTCTCTAAATTCGATTTATGAACTTAAAAGTGTGTTAGTTAGTGTCTATGGCTCAAGTTTAACATGAATATGTGATTTGTATGCTTGTTCTTGTCATTTTGGTGTAACTTGCATGAATTTGAAAAATGACTAGTTTAATCTTGAGTTTTGGTTGATTAAATGTTGTTATATGTTAAAGTTCATGTATTAAATGTGTTACTAGCATCATTAGCTTCAATTTGATGTATAGGTTGGCTTAGAAAGACTCCATTAACATGATTGTTGAATTTATGATTTTTGGTTAGGGTTTGATAGAATTTAAAATGAACTCTTGATGCATTAAATGCTTTGTAATGTTATTGGTAAGTGTTTAGTTGTATTGTATGCGTAATTACCTACGAAACGGCATATCATATGTGTGCATTTAATTCCTGAATCATCAAATTGCATTTATGAACTTGAAGCGTTAACGATGAACATTCAATGATCATTCGACGAGGATTTAGTTATTGTAAATGATGGATTTGATTGATGATATGTATCTAGTTGTATTCCTTGTTAAAATACCTTTCCAACGATGTATGATATGCATTTTTAGCGTTTTCAGATCATTAATTGTGAATGAATGAAGTTTGGCTCGACACTTAGAAAAATTCAGCATTTCAGCACCTGGAGGACCCAAGTTGTGAGTGTAACCCAGGCCATTGCGAGCGTAACCCAGGCCATTGCGGGTGCAATCCAGGCCATTGCGGGCGCAACATTATTGGCTGTTAAAAGTCTTTTTGTGTTTTCACAATTCCATTCGTGCTTACTAGCAACTCCGATTAACATGAAACTTGGCCAGCATGCTTATATATGACTACGTTTTTATGGACAATAGTCGGATACCCGACCCGACCCCGTTAACTTTGACTTTGAATTTGACCAAGTTTGACTTTTAGTCAAACTTAACCAAAGAACTTATGAAATTGTTCTAACTTTCTTTTATACTTATATCTTGCATGAAACTTGACAATTTGACTCACATGCTATATAATTGAGTCGTAACGAGCCATAGAACTAATTGAACAACTTTGACCGGCCTCGTATTTTACCGGTATTGATACAACCTACTTATTTAGGTCAAGACTAGCATTCGTTCTTGCACACGTTTACTTTGTGAAGTACCTTTTTACTCGTGCACTCAAGGTGAGATCATAGTCCCACTTTTACGCTTTTACACTTATACTTGGGATGAGAAAACATAAACGTTTCGTTTTACAAAGTGAACACAAGTACAAAAACAAACATTCTACGTACGAGTTAGAACAAAAAACCTCAATTCAATTATCATTAGTTACACTTGTAGGGTGTAAGCAAGAACTTATGTTGTATGGATCCATACGGGTTTGACAAACCCTCATTCGGATGGTTAGCTACCGTTGGCGGATGAAATGTAGTTTTGAGTATAGTGTAGTTCTAACACTATGATGTCGAGGTTCGTATATAGTTAAGTCTTGATAATTGGGTGCTCGTGATACAACAACTTTTGGAATGGTTTACTATTATTTCAACGTTATAAATCTTGTAGTTCAATATACATACTTACTAAACCTATGATTTCACCAATGTTTTCGTTGACAGATTTTCTATGTTTTTCTCAGGTCCTTGAATGCTAAGTGGTACATGCTTCTGCACACTATTTTGATACTTGCTTGGATGTCGAGTATACATGCATACATGGAGTGTCTTTTGACTTTATCTAAATCGTGTCGCATAGGTTTCATTTGTACTTAAATATTGTAACGTAATTATTTGTTGAACTACTTTTGTAAACCTTGAAACATCCTTATATTTGAAATGAATGCGACATGTTTTTGGTCAAACTTTGTTTTAAAGACTTATGACCACGTAATGGGACCTAAGTTAACGGCGCCATTAATAGCGATTTTGTCAGGTCGTCACAATAGGTTAGTTGGTTGGTCATCCAAGAAAAAAAACTGTGTTTCTCTGTCAATAGCTGAGTCTGAGTATATTACTGCAGCTCATTGTTGTTCACAAGTTTTGTGGATGCAAACTCAACTTCTAGACTATGACTTTAAGATCACTAAGACCCCGATATACTGTGATTCACAAAATGTAATTTCAATTACTAGCAACCCGGTCCAGCATTCTAAGACCAAACACATAGATATTCGTTATCATTTCATTAAGGACCATGTTGAAAAGGGAGATGTAGAATTATTCTTCGTACCTACCAAAGTGCAATTAATTAGCAGACATGTTCACTAAACCTTTAAATGAAGTTAGGCCAAAGTTCTTGATTCAAGAAATAAGTATGGTTGAGTATAGTGCTTAATTCCTTAGTTCTATGGAGCCTTATACCTGAGATTTTGTGTTTAGGGGGAGTAGATAATTTTTAGTGGGAGCAACTGATTTCTTATGCTTTAGATATTATCATTTAAGGGGGAGCTTTTATTTCAATGTTAACTTTCTGGGCTTATATCAATAGTTACGATAGGGGGAGGTAACTGATTGATATCGTATTTTAAGGGTGAGTCAT
Organism: Rutidosis leptorrhynchoides; assembly: GCF_046630445.1. Classification (NCBI taxonomy): domain Eukaryota; kingdom Viridiplantae; phylum Streptophyta; class Magnoliopsida; order Asterales; family Asteraceae; genus Rutidosis; species Rutidosis leptorrhynchoides. The sequence goes on along the minus strand of NC_092340.1, from coordinate 184,831,537 downwards.
TAATTTTCTTAAGATAAATCAAGATGGTGATTTACTTAACATTAGATCACATTTTGATGGGGAGAAAAGGGAGAAAATGAAAAGAAAATTGTTTTTCAAAAGTGAATTCATAAATCTTATGGTTTCTGTAAGACCCTAAACCCAAGTGTACAGGTGTACATGTGAAATGTCCCGTTCTTATTGATTAAAAACGTTCCATATTAATTAATTTCATTGCGAGGTTGTGACCTCTATATGAGACGTTTTTCAAAGACTGCATTCATTTTTAAAACAAACCATAACCTTTATTTCATAAATAAAGGTTTAAAAAGCTTTACGTAGATTATCAAATAATGATAATCTAAAATATCCTGTTTACACACGACCATTACATAATGGTTTACAATACAAATATGTTACAACAAAATAAGTTTCTTGAATGCAGTTTTTACTCAATATCATACAAGCATGGACTCCAAATCTCATCCTTATTTAAGTATGCGACAGCGGAATCTCTTAATAATCACCTGAGAATAAACATGCTTAAAACGTCAATAAAAATGTTGGTGAGTTATAGGTTTAACCTATATATATCAAATCATAATAATAGACCACAAGATTTCATATTTCAATACACATCCCATACATAGAGATAAAAATCATTCATATGGTGAACACCTGGTAACCGACATTAACAAGATGCATATATAAGAATATCCCCATCATTCCGGGACACCCTTCGGATATGATATAAATTTTGAAGTACTAAAGCATCCGGTACTTTGGATGGGGTTTGTTAGGCCCAATAGATCTATCTTTAGGATTTGCGTCAATTAGGGTGTCTGTTCCCTAATTCTTAGATTACCAGACTTAATAAAAAGGGGCATATTCGATTTCGATAATTCAACCATAGAATGTAGTTTCACGTACTTGTATCTATTTTGTAAATCATTTATAAAACCTGCATGTATTCTCATCCCAAAAATATTAGATTTTAAAAGTGGGACTATAACTCACTTTCACGGATTTTTACTTCGTCGGGAAGTAAGACTTGGCCACTGGTTGATTCACGAACCTATAACAATATATACATATATATCAAAGTATGTTCAAAATATATTTACAACACTTTTAATATATTTTGATGTTTTAAGTTTATTAAGTCAGCTGTCCTCGTTAGTAACCTACAACTAGTTGTCCACAGTTAGATGTACAAAAATAAATAGATAAATATTATCTTGAATCAATCCACGACCCAGTGTATACGTATCTCAGTATTGATCACAACTCAAACTATATATATTTTGGAATCAACCTCAACCCTGTATAGCTAACTCCAACATTCACATATAGAGTGTCTATGGTTGTTCCGAAATATATATAGATGTGTCGACATGATAGGTCGAAACATTGTATACGTGTCTATGGTATCTCAAGATTACATAATATACAATATAAGTTGATTAAGTTATGGTTGGAATAGATTTGTTACCAATTTTCACGTAGCTAAAATGAGAAAAATTATCCAATCTTGTTTTACCCATAACTTCTTCATTTTAAATCCGTTTTGAGTGAATCAAATTGCCATGGTTTCATATTGAACTCTATTTTATGAATCTAAACAGAAAAGTCATAGGTTTGTAGTCGGAAAAATAAGTTACAAGTCATTTTTGTAAAGGTAGTCATTTTAGTCGAAAGAACGACGTCTAGATGACCATTTTAGAAAACATACTTCCACTTTGAGTTTAACCATAATTTTTGGATATAGTTTCATGTTCATAATAAAAATAATTTTCTCAGAATAACAACTTTTAAATCAAAGTTTATCATAGTTTTTAATTAACTAACCCAAAACAGCCCGCGGTGTTACTACGACGGCGTAAATCCGGTTTTACGGTGTTTTTCGTGTTTCCAGGTTTTAAATCATTAAGTTAGCATATCATATAGATATAGAACATGTGTTTAGTTGATTTTAAAAGTCAAGTTAGAAGGATTAACTTTTGTTTGCGAACAAGTTTAGAATTAACTAAACTATGTTCTAGTGATTACAAGTTTAAACCTTCGAATAAGATAGCTTTATATGTATGAATCGAATGATGTTATGAAAATCATTACTACCTTAAGTTCCTTGGATAAACCTACTGGAAAAGAGAAATATGGATCTAGCTTCAACGGATCCTTGGATGGCTCGAAGTTCTTGAAGCAGAATCATGACACGAAAACAAGTTCAAGTAAGATCATCACTTGAAATAAGATTGTTATAGTTATAGAAATTGAACCAAAGTTTGAATATAATTATTACCTTGTATTAGAATGATAACCTACTGTAAGAAACAAAGATTTCTTGAGGTTGGATGATCACCTTACAAGATTGGAAGTGAGCTAGCAAACTTGAAAGTATTCTTGATTTTATGTAACTAGAACTTGTAGAATTTATGAAGAACACTTAGAAATTGAAGATAGAACTTGAGAGAGATCAATTAGATGAAGAAAATTGAAGAATGAAAGTGTTTGTAGGTGTTTTTGGTCGTTGGTGTATGGATTAGATATAAAGGATATGTAATTTTGTTTTCATGTAAATAAGTCATGAATGATTACTCATATTTTTGTAATTTTATGAGATATTTCATGCTAGTTGCCAAATGATGGTTCCCACATGTGTTAGGTGACTCACATGGGCTGCTAAGAGCTGATCATTGGAGTGTATATACCAATAGTACATACATCTAAAAGCTGTGTATTGTACGAGTACGAATACGGGTGCATACGAGTAAAATTGTTGATGAAACTGAACGAGGATGTAATTGTAAGCATTTTTGTTAAGTAGAAGTATTTTGATAAGTGTATTGAAGTCTTTCAAAAGTGTATAAATACATATTAAAACACTACATGTATATACATTTTAACTGAGTCGTTAAGTCATCGTTAGTCGTTACATGTAAGTGTTGTTTTGAAACCTTTAGGTTAACGATCTTGTTAAATGTTGTTAACCCAACGTTTATAATATCAAATGAGATTTTAAATTATTATATTATCATGATATTATCATGTATGAATATCTCTTAATATGATATATATACATTAAATGTCTTTACAACGATAATCGTTACATATATGTCTCGTTTAAAAATCATTAAGTTAGTAGTCTTGTTTATATGTATATAACTCATTGTTAATATAATTATGGAGATACTTACTTATCATAATATCATGTTAACCATATGTATATCCATATATATATCGTCATGTCGTTTTTACAAGTTTTAATGTTCGTGAATCGCCGGTCAACTTGGGTGGTCAATTTTCTATATGAAACATATTTCAATTAATCAAGTCTTAACAAGTTTGATTGCTTAACATGTTGGAAACATTTAATCATGTAAATATCAATCTCAATTAATATATATAAACATGGAAAAGTTCGGGTCACTACAGTACCTACCCGTTAAATAAATTTTGTCCCGAAATTTTAAGCTGTTGAAGGTGTTGACGAATCTTCTGGAAATAGATGCGGGTATTTCTTCTTCATCTGATCTTCACGCTCCCAGGTGAACTCGGGTCCTCTACGAGCATTCCATAGAACCTTAACAATTGGTATCTTGTTTTTCTTAAATCTTTTAACCTCACGATCCATTATTTCGACGGGTTCTTCGATGAATTGAAGTTTTTCGTTGATTTGGATTTCATCTAACGGAATAGTGAGATCTTCTTTAGCAAAACATTTCTTCAAATTCGAGACGTGGAAAGTGTTATGTACAGCCGCGAGTTGTTGAGGTAACTCAAGTCGGTAAGCTACTGGTCCGACACGATCAATAATCTTGAATGGTCCAATATACCTTGGATTTAATTTCCCTCATTTACCAAATCGAACAACGCCTTTCCAAGGTGCAACTTTAAGCATGACCATCTCTCCAATTTCAAATTCTATATCTTTTCTTTTAATGTCAGCGTAGCTCTTTTGTCGACTTTGGGAGGTTTTCAACCGTTGTTGAATTTGGATGATCTTCTTGGTAGTTTCTTGTATAATCTCCGGACCCGTAATTTGTCTATCCCCCACTTCACTCCAACAAATCGGAGACCTGCACTTTCTACCATAAAGTGCTTCAAACGGCGCCATCTCAATGCTTGAATGGTAGCTGTTGTTGTAGGAAAATTCTGCTAACGGTAGATGTCGATCCCAACTGTTTCCGAAATCAATAACACATGCTCGTAGCATGTATTCAAGCGTTTGTATCGTCCTTTCGCTCTGCCCATCAGTTTGTGGATGATAGGCAGTACTCATGTCTAGACGAGTTCCTAATGCTTGCTGTAATGTCTGCCAGAATCTTGAAATAAACCTGCCATCCCTATCAGAGATAATAGAGATTGGTATTCCATGTCTGGAGACGACTTCCTTCAAATACAGTCGTGCTAACTTCTCCATCTTGTCATCTTCTCTTATTGGTAGGAAGTGTGCTGATTTGGTGAGACGATCAACTATTACCCAAATAGTATCAAAACCACTTGCAGTCCTTGGCAATTTAGTGATGAAATCCATGGTAATGTTTTCCCATTTCCATTCCGGGATTTCGGGTTGTTGAAGTAGACCTGATGGTTTCTGATGCTCAGCTTTGACCTTAGAACATGTCAAACATTCTCCTACGTATTTAGCAACATCGGCTTTCATACCCGGCCACCAAAAATGTTTCTTGAGATCCTTGTACATCTTCCCCGTTCCAGGATGTATTGAGTATCTGGTTTTATGAGCTTCTCTAAGTACCATTTCTCTCATATCTCCAAATTTTGGTACCCAAATCCTTTCAGTCCTATACCGGGTTCCGTCTTCCCGAATATTAAGATGCTTCTCCGATCCCTTGGGTATTTCATCCTTTAAATTTCCCTCTTTTAAAACTCCTTGTTGCGCCTCCTTTATTTGAGTAGTAAGGTTATTATGAATCATTATATTCATAGATTTTACTCGAATGGGTTCTCTGTCCTTCCTGCTCAAGGCATCGGCTACCACATTTGCCTTTCCCGGGTGGTAACGAATCTCAAAGTCGTAATCATTCAACAATTCAATCCACCTACGCTACCTCATATTCAGTTGTTTCTGATTAAATATGTGTTGAAGACTTTTGTGGTCGGTATATATAATACTTTTGACCCCATATAAGTAGTGCCTCCAAGTCTTTAATGCAAAAACAACCGCGCCTAATTCCAAATCATGCGTCGTATAATTTTGTTAGTGAATCTTAAATTGTCTAGACGCATAAGCAATCACCTTCGTTCGTTGCATTAATACACAACCGAGACCTTGCTTTGATGCGTCACAATAAATCACAAAATCATCATTCCCTTCAGGTAATGACAATATAGGTGCCGTAGTTAGCTTTTTCTTCAATAACTGAAACGCTTTCTCTTGTTCATCATTCCATTCAAATTTCTTCCCTTTATGCGTTAATGCAGTCAAGGGTTTTGCTATTCTGGAAAAGTCTTGGATGAACCTTCTGTAGTAACCAGCTAGTCCTAAAAACTGGCGTATGTGTTTCGGAGTTTTCGGGGTTTCCCACTTTTCAACAGTTTCTATCTTTGCCGGATCCACCTTAATACGTTCTTTGTTCACTATGTGACCGAGGAATTGAACTTCTTCCAACCAAAATGCACACTTTGAATACTTAGCGTACAATTCTTCCTTCCTCAATACTTCTAACACCTTTCGCAAATGTTCACCGTGTTCTTGGTCATTCTTTGAGTAAATAAGTATGTCATCAATGAAAACAATGACAAACTTGTCAAGGTATGGTCCACACACTCGGTTCATAAGGTCCATGAACACAGCTGGTGCATTAGTTAAACCAAATGGCATGACCATAAACTCGTAATGACCGTAACGTGTTCTGAAAGCAGTCTTTGGAATATCATCTTCTTTCACCCGCATTTGATGATATCCGGAACGTAAGTCAATCTTTGAATAAACAGACGAGCCTTGTAGTTGATCAAATAAGTCGTCGATTCTTGGTAGTGGGTAGCGGTTCTTGATGGTAAGTTTGTTCAACTCTCGGTAGTCGATACACAACCTGAATGTACCATCTTTCTTCTTGACAAACAAAACAGGAGCTCCCCACGGTGATGTGCTTGGTCGAATGAAACCATGCTCTAAAAGTTCTTGTAATTGGCTTTGCAGTTCTTTCATCTCGCTGGGTGCGAGTCTGTAAGGAGCACGAGCTATTGGTGCAGCTCCTGGTACAAGATCTATTTGAAATTCAACGGATCGATGTGGGGGTAATCCCGGTAATTCTTTCGGAAATACATCGGGAAATTCTTTTGCGGCGGGAACATCATTGATGCTCTTTTCTTCAATTTGTACTTTCTCGACGTGTGCTAGAATAGCATAGCAACCTTTTCTTATTAGTTTTTATGCCTTCAAATTACTAATAAGATGTAGCTTCGTGTTGCCCTTTTCTCCGTACACCATTAAGGGTTTTCCTTTTTCTCGTATAATGCGAATTGCATTTTTGTAACAAACGATCTCTGCTTTCACTTCTTTCAACCAGTCCATACCGATTATCACATCAAAACTCCCTAACTCTACTGGTATCAAGTCAATCTTAAATGTTTCGCTAACCAGTTTAATTTCTCGATTCCGACATATATTATCTGCTGAAATTAATTTACCATTTGCTAATTCGAGTAAAAATTTACTATCCAAAGGCGTCAATGGACAACTTAATTTAGCACAAAAATCTCTACTCATATAGCTTCTATCCGCACCCGAATCAAATAAAACGTAAGCAGATTTATTGTCAATAAGAAACGTACCCGTAACAAGCTTCGGGTCTTCCTGTGCCTCTGCCGCATTAATATTGAAAACTCTTCCGCGGCCTTGTCCATTCGTGTTCTCCTGGTTCGGGCAATTTCTAATAATGTGGCCCGGTTTTCCACATTTATAACAAACTACATTGGCATAACTTGCTCCGACACTACTTGCTCCGCCATTACTCGTTCCGACACCATTTGTTCCTTTCGTTCTATTAACCCCTGGTCCGTAGACCTCACACTTCGCCGCGCTATGACCATTTCTTTTACACTTGTTGCAAAATTTGGTGCAGAACCCCGAGTGATACTTTTCACACCTTTGGCATAGCTGCTTCTGATTGTTGTTGTTGTTGCGGTTATTATTGTTGTTGGGATGATTGTTGTAGTTGCTGTTGTTGTTGTTGTTGTTGTTGTTGTTGTTGTTGTTGTTGTTATTGTTGTTGTTGTTGGGCCGTTTGTTGTAGTTGCGATTGATATTGCGATTGTTGGGATAATTGTTACGATTATTGTTGTAATTGCTGTTGTTGTTGTATTGGTGATTCTTATCACCGTTTTCCTCCCACTTTCTTTTGACTTGCTTCACATTGGCCTCTTCAGCAGTCTGTTCTTTAATTCTTTCTTCAATCTGGTTCACTAGTTTGTGAGCCATTCTACATGCCTGTTGTATGGAGGCGGGCTCGTGTGAACTTATATCTTCTTGGATTCTTTCCGGTAATCCTTTCACAAACGCGTCGATCTTCTCTTCCTCATCTTCGAATACTCTCGGACACAATAGGCACAATTCTGTGAATCGTCTTTCGTACGTGGTAATATCAAATCCTTGGGTTCGTAACCCTCTAAGTTCTGTCTTGAGCTTATTGACCTCGGTTCTGGGACGGTACTTCTCGTTCATCAAGTGCTTGAATGCTGACCACGGTAGTGCGTACGCATCGTCTTGTCCCACTTGCTCTAGATAGGTATTCCACCATGTTAACGCAGAACCTATGAAGGTATGCGTAGCGTACTTTACTTTGTCCTCTTCGGTACACTTACTTATGGCAAACACCGATTCGACCTTCTCAGTCCACCGTTTCAATTCGATCGGTCCTTCGGTTCCATTAAATTCCAAAGGTTTGCAGGCAGTGAATTCTTTGTAGGTGCATCCTACACGATTTCCTGTACTGCTAGATCCAAGGTTATTGTTGGTATGTAGCGCAGCCTGTACTGCGGCTATGTTTGAAGCTAGAAAAGTACGGAATTCCTCTTCATTCATATTCACGGTGTGTCGAGTAGTCGGTGCCATTTCCTTCAAAATAGTCAAATGGAACAAGTTAATCATACAGAATATTAAGAGTAGTTAATAGTATTTCGTAGCATAATATGAACTCATTTATAAACGCTTTTTCTTCATATTAGCGTTTTATAAGTTTAAATTCGGGTAGTACCTACCCGTTAAGTTCATACTTAGTAGCTAATATACAATTCAACTACTACAATTCTATATGAAAAACTGATTATAATAATATTTCGCGTTCAAACTTTTATACAATATTTTACAAACTTACAATACCGCTTATTTTACATAAAGCATGAAATATAGCACACAATAACTTTGATACAAGATAGTTGTGAAGATAATTCTAGCTAGTACACAAGTTATTCAGCAAAGGCAATAAAGACACGTAATTCATACGTCTAGAAACAAGTCATGCATTCTGGTTTTACTAGGACTACTTCCCATCCTTGGTCTTGTGGAACATAACCGTTATGGCCATTGATAAGACAGCGTGTTGTAACGTCGTCAAAGGGACGAGGGTTACGTAATGCCCAACAGTCCCATAACAATCTAAAAACCTCATTTCTTACCCCAATTACCGACTCCGTCACTTGTGGGAACGTTTTGTTTAATAGTTGTAGCCCGATGTTCTTGTTCTCACTTTGGTGAGAAGCGAACATTACTAATCCGTAAGCATAACATGCTTCTTTATGTTGCATGTTAGCCGCTTTTTCTAAATCACGAAGTCCAATATTCGGATATATTGAGTCAAAATAATTTCTTAACCCATTGCGTAAAATAGCATTTGGGTTCCCCGCAATATATGCGTCAAAGTAAACACATCGTAACTTATGGATTTCCCAATGTGATATCCCCCATCTTTCGAACGAAAACCTTTTATAAACCAAGGCATTCTTGGAACGTTCTTCGAATGTCTTACAAACTGATCTCGCCTTAAATAGTTGTGCCGAAGAATTCTGACCGACTCTAGACAAGATTTCATCAATCATGTCTCCGGGTAGGTCTCTTAAAATATTGGGTTGTCTATCCATTTTGTGTTTTTATACTGTAAAATAGACAAGAGTTAGATTCATAAAAAAAAAATACTTATTAATACAAGCAATTTTTACATATATCATAAAGCATAAGCACACTATATTACATATATTACACCACACGAATACAACTATCTTATTCCGACTCGCTTGTTTCTTCTTCTTCAGTTTTGGTTCGTTTTGCCAAGTTTCTAGGGATATATGATGTTCCCCTAATACGAGCCGTAATTTTCCACATTGGTTTAGAAAAACCTGGTGGTTTAGAGGTTCCCGGGTCATTGTTACAACTTAAGGACTTCGGGGGTTGACGATACATATAAAGTTCATCGGGGTTGAAATTAGATTTCTCTATTTTTATGCCCTTTCCCTTATTATTTTCTTTTGCCTTTTTAAATTCAATTGGGGTAATTTCTATAACATCATCGGAATTCTTGTCGGAATCCGATTCATCGGAGAATTGGCAATCCTCCCAATATTTTGCTTCCTTGGCAGAAACACCATTGACCATAATTAACCTTGGTCGGTTGGTTGAGGATTTTCTTTTACTTAACCGTTTTATTATTTCCCCCACCGGTTCTATTTCTTCATCTGGTTCCGATTCTTCTTCCGGTTCCGATTCTTCTTCCGGTTCCGACTCTTCTTCCGGTTCCTCTTCGGGAACTTGTGAATCAGTCCACGAATCATTCCAATTTACATTTGACTCTTCATTATTATTAGGTGAGTCAATGGGACTTGTTCTAGAGGTAGACATCTATCACATAATATCAAACGCGTTAAGATATTAATATATCACATAATATTCACATGTTAAAAATATATAGTTTCCAACAAAATTTGTTAAGCAATCATTTTTCAAGTAAACACGGTCGAAGTCCAGACTCACTAATGCATCCTAACAAACTCGATAAGACACACTAATGCAAAATTCTGGTTCTCTAAGACCAACGCTCGGATACCAACTGAAATGTCCCGTTCTTATTGATTAAAAACGTTCCATATTAATTGATTTCGTTGCGAGGTTGTGACCTCTATATGAGACGTTTTTCAAAGACTGCATTCATTTTTAAAACAAACCATAACCTTTATTTCATAAATAAAGGTTTAAAAAGCTTTACGTAGATTATCAAATAATGATAATCTAAAATATCCTGTTTACACACGACCATTACATAATGGTTTACAATACAAATATGTTACAACAAAATAAGTTTCTTGAATGCAGTTTTTACACAATATCATACAAGCATGGACTCCAAATCTCGTCCTTATTTAAGTATGCAACAGCAGAATCTCTTAATAATCACCTGAGAATAAACATGCTTAAAACGTCAACAAAAATGTTGGTGAGTTATAAGTTTAACCTATATATATCAAATCATAATAATAGACCACAAGATTTCATATTTCAATACACATCCCATACATAGAGATAAAAATCAATCATATGGTGAACACCTGGTAACCGACATTAACAAGATGCATATATAAGAATATCCCCATCATTCCGGGACACCCTTCGGATATGATATAAATTTTGAAGTACTAAAGCATCCGGTACTTTGGATGGGGTTTGTTAGGCCCAATAGATCTATCTTTAGGATTCGCGTCAATTAGGGTGTCTGTTCCCTAATTCTTAGATTACCAGACTTAATAAAAAGGGGCATATTCGATTTCGATAATTCAACCATAGAATGTAGTTTCACGTACTTGTGTCTATTTTGTAAATCATTTATAAAACCTGCATGTATTCTCATCCCAAAAATATTAGATTTTAAAAGTGGGACTATAACTCACTTTCACGGATTTTTACTTCGTCGGGAAGTAAGACTTGGCCACTGGTTGATTCACGAACCTATAACAATATATACATATATATCAAAGTATGTTCAAAATATATTTACAACACTTTTAATATATTTTGATGTTTTAAGTTTATTAAGTCAGCTGTCCTCGTTAGTAACCTACAACTAGTTGGCCACAGTTAGATGTACAGAAATAAATCGATAAATATTATCTTGAATCAATCCACGACCCAGTGTATACGTATCTCAGTATTGATCACAACTCAAACTATATATATTTTGGAATCAACCTCAACCGTGTATAGCTAACTCCAACATTCACATATAGAGTGTCTATGGTTGTTCCGAAATATATATAGATGTGTCGACATGATAGGTCGAAACATTGTATAAGTGTCTATGGTATCTCAAGATTACATAATATACAATACAAGTTGATTAAGTTATGGTTGGAATAGATTTGTTACCAATTTTCACGTAGCTAAAATGAGAAAAATTATCCAATCTTGTTTTACCCATAACTTCTTCATTTTAAATCCGTTTTGAGTGAATCAAATTGCTATGGTTTCATACTGAACTATATTTTATGAATCTAAACAGAAAAGGTATAGGTTTGTTGTCAGAAAAATAAGTTACAAGTCGTTTTTGTAAAGGTAGTCATTTCAGTCGAAAGAACGACGTCTAGATGACCATTTTAGAAAACATACTTCCACTTTGAGTTTAACCATAATTTTTGGATATAGTTTCATGTTCATAATAAAAATCATTTTCTCAGAATAACAACTTTTAAATCAAAGTTTATCATAGTTTTTAATTAACTAACCCAAAACAGCCCGCGGTGTTACTACGACGGCGTAAATCCGGTTTTACGGTGTTTTTCGTGTTTCCAGGTTTTAAATCATTAAGTTAGCATATCATATAGATATAGAACATGTGTTTAGTTGATTTTAAAAGTCAAGTTAGAAGGATTAACTTTTGTTTGCGAACAAGTTTATAATTAACTAAACTATGTTCTAGTGATTACAAGTTTAAACCTTCGAATAAGATAGCTTTATATGTATGAATCGAATGATGTTATGAACATCATTACTACCTTAAGTTCCTTGGATAAACCTACTGGAAGAGAGAAAAATGGATCTAGCTTCAACGGATCCTTGGATGGCTCGAAGTTCTTGAAGCAGAATCATGACACGAAAACAAGTTCAAGTAAGATCATCACTTGAAATAAGATTGTTATAGTTATAGAAATTGAACCAAAGTTTGAATATGATTATTACCTTATATTAGAATGATAACCTACTGTAAGAAAAAAAGATTTCTTGAGGTTGGATGATCACCTTACAAGATTGGAAGTGAGCTAGCAAACTTGAAAGTATTCTTGATTTTATGTAACTAGAACTTGTAGAATTTATGAAGAACACTTAGAACTTGAAGATAGAACTTGAGAGAGATCAATTAGATGAAGAAAATTGAAGAATGAAAGTGTTTGTAGGTGTTTTTGGTCGTTGGTGTATGGATTAGATATAAAGGATATGTAATTTTGTTTTCATGTAAATAAGTCATGAATGATTACTCATATTTTTGTAATTTTATGAGATATTTCATGCTATTTGCCAAATGATGGTTCCCACATGTGTTAGGTGACTCACATGGGCTGCTAATAGCTGATCATTGGAGTGTATATACCAATAGTACATACATCTAAAAGCTGTGTATTGTACGAGTACGAATACGGGTGCATACGAGTAGAATTGTTGATGAAACTGAACGAGGATGTAATTGTAATAATTTTTGTTAAGTAGAAGTATTTTGATAAGTGTATTGAAGTCTTTAAAAAGTGTATAAATACATATTAAAATACTACATGTATATACATTTTAACTGAGTCGTTAAGTCATCGTTAGTCGTTACATGTAAGTGTTGTTTTGAAACCTTTAGGTTAACGATCTTGTTAAATGTTGTTAACCCAACATTTATAATATCAAATGAGTTTTTAAATTATTATATTATCATGATATTATCATGTATGAATATCTCTTAATATGATATATACATTAAATGTCTTTACAACGATAATCGTTACATATATGTCTCGTTTAAAAATCATTAAGTTAGTAGTCTTGTTTATATGTATATAACTCATTGTTAATATACTTATGGAGATACTTACTTATCATAATCTCATGTTAACCATATGTATATCCATATATATATATATCGTCATGTCGTTTTTACAAGTTTTAATGTTCGTGAATCGCCGGTCAACTTGGGTGGTCAATTTTCTATATGAAACATATTTCAATTAATCAAGTCTTAACAAGTTTGATTGCTTAACATGTTGGAAACATTTAATCATGTAAATATCAATCTCAATTAATATATATAAACATGGAAAAGTTCGGGTCACTACAACATGAACGTCGAATAATCATACTGAAACTGACAACTGAGATGGAGCTTGTGCGCGCCGCGCACATATAGTGGTGCGCTCAGCGCACCTAGTCTGCGACAGAATTCTGTTTTTTGATGTTTTGAGTTAAATGAAGGGCATTTTGATCTTTCACTTGAGGCCGGATGTGTGGCCATATTATCAGTTTTGGATCTAGTTTTGGACCACATTTCAAATCCACAAACACTCTCATTTCATTCTTAGAGAGAGAGAGAGAGATTTCTAGAGAGAGATTTGGAGATTTGGAGAAGAAAGAGTTTGAATTGATCAAAAGCTCAAGTGTTAAGGTTGTTTATCTCACTCTTGGCTACGTTGTGGTAGTATTGGTAAGTTCTAACTCCGAGTTTTCATAGTTTGATTTAGTCTTCATAATTGAGGTTTTGATTTGGGTGTTCTTGAGTAAACTCACTAGTTGATAATTGGGTGATTGAGTTAGTAAATGGTGTTGATAACCATTGTTGGTGGGTTTTGGATTGGATGATGAAATTGATTAGTTGATAATCATGTTTGGATGTGAAATCACTTGTTAACTTAGGTTATAAGTGATTATTAGTATAAACTTGCAAATGGGTGTTTTGACTTGAGATTAGGTCAAAATGGGTTTTGTGTAAATTTATGCAAGTAATGTGTTTTGATGATGAAACCTTGAGTAAATGGGTTGTTGGAACATAATCACTAGTCGATTGTGATTATGGGTATTTCGGGTGAGATTTTGACTTAGTCAAATTGGAAGTAAGTGCAATTGGGTTAATATTGCACTTATTGGTATTTTGGTTATAAGCTAGATTGTTTGGCTTATTTGTTGTGAATTACTTAGGTGATTTGCATTTGGACGATTAGGAGCTCAAGTGGGATTTCTTTTTAAGTAATCGAGGTGAGTGGAATATTTATACACTTATGTATATAATTTGGTTGCTTGCGTGCGAAGTGGTAAGTTACATCCGTTAGGATTCACTTTTCGTGGGCCACAATTGAGTTGGGAAAATATAGTGAGTGATATCCGTGTGGATAGCTCTTTGTTGGCTATATTCGGTTTGTGTATGTGGCGAGCGATTAACGTTTGACCTATCGCTCTTTGTCGGCCATGTGTGTATGTGTGTGTTTGGAATGTGGTGAGTGATATCCGAAAGGAATGACTCTTTGTCGACCATAATTGGAGGTGAGCATGTGACGAGTGATTAACGTTTGACCTATCGCTCTTCGTCAGTTACATGTGAGTATTTGGTTATGTGACGAGTGATTAATGTTTGACCTATCGCTCTTCGTCGGCCATATGTGTGTTTGGGTAAGTGGTGAGCGTTATCCGTTTGGGGATTCGCTCTTCGTTGGCCACTTATCGTGGGATGGTAAGCGGTTCCGCTTTTCGTCAGCCATCCTTGTGATTGAGGTAAGTGTTAACATTTCGGTTGCACTTTTTGTCGGCCTCATGGTGCGTAGTGGTGAGTGGTTAACGTATTTGACCTACCGCTCTTTGTCGGCCACGTACGCGTTGCGATGGGTGGTGAGTGGTTAACGATTTTGACCTACCGCTCTTCGTCGGCCACCATCGAGTCAAATGTGAACATTGTGTATGTTGGGGTGTGTATGTTTCGCTGGTATTGTACGTATTATTATTGAGATCTCTATGCTAATGTTGTTGACTTGTTATACGTACGATTATACGTTTATTGCGGTTTGCTAATGATTATTGTGTTGTTTGTGTAGGTGTATGCAAGTAATTGGATTATGTATGTATGCGTATAAGTATTGCATTCACTAAGCATTAGCTTACCCTCTCGTTGTTTACATTTTTAGGTTCGGAGGTGGACGTGACAAGGGTATGCTGGGGATTAGATGATTTCCCCTTTTGATGCTTGCTTGGATTACTTTTGGTTTTGACTTAGGATTGGGTAGTTTATCCCCAAACATCATGCTCGTGGTTGTGTTTGGAACTTAAACTCATGTAGTTGAAAACTTGTATTTTGTACGAAAGTCGTATTACGGCCGATGTGGGCCCGGTGTTGTAAATCTTTTTTTATTATTGAAACGTATTAGTTTTACATATTATAAAATGTTGGGAAAAGCATTTTGTCTAAAAGTGTCGGGAAGTGGGAGATCTTTAATCGAAAAATGATAAAACCGGACAGAACTGATCAGGCCTTGTGCACGCCGCGCACAATGGGTGGTGCGCGTCGCGCACCTTATCTGTAAAAAAATAAAAAAAAAAATTCGCGTTTAAGGTTGGATAACGGGTTGGGTTATTACAAGTGGTATCAGAGCATGGTCTAAGAGATTTAGGTGACTTGATATAGGCGCCTAGACTTAGACTTTTTGTGTGTACTTATTTGTTGCGAGACTTGTAGGATTACGTGTCGGTTCGGGTTTTAGCTAGTGCCTTAGCTTGTAGGTGAACTAGCTATGTATTGATTATGTGTTACTAATCATGTTGTTTTTGTGTTGAACATCTAGCGAGATGGTTGTTGTATTCATGAGCTCGGCATGGCGTGTGAGCGTAATAATGCTTCGCGACCATTATTACGGTTGCAAGCCAAGTCAAGTAAGTGATGTACAACAAGTATTGAACTAGATGTGATGTGAGAACGGTGTTGTATTTACTTGATTGTGATTATTGTTCGTGACGGTGTATATAAGTTATTCGTGTTGCGTTCCTAACCGAGTTCATTTCTTAGAATGAAGACGAGGAACGGACATGATAATGGTGATCAAGGAGAGGACTCCGAGTTCACGGCCAAGGTTGAGGCCATCTTTGAGCGTCAAAAGGCGGAGTTTACAGAGGACGTTAAAAAGATGTTCTTAGATATGATTGATGAGCAAGTTGTAGTGACCCGAACTTTTCCATGTTTATATATATTAATTGAGATTGATATTTACATGATTAAATGTTTCCAACATGTTAAGCAATCAAACTTGTTAAGACTTGATTAATTGAAATATGTTTCATATAGACAATTGACCACCCAAGTTGACCGGCGATTCACGAACGTTAAAACTTGTAAAAATGACATGACGATATATATATGGATATACATATGGTTAACATGAGATTATGATAAGTAAGTATCTCCATAAGTATATTAACAATGAGTTATATACATATAAACAAGACTACTAACTTAAGGATTTCGAAACGAGACATATATGTAACGATTATCGTTGTAACGATATTTAAATGTATATATATCATATTAAGATATATTAATATATCATAATATCATGATAATATAATAATTTAACATCTCATTAGATATAATAAACAATGGGTTAACAACATTAATTGAGATCGTTAACTTAAAGGTTTCAAAACAACACTTACATGTAACGACTAACGATGACTTAACGACTCAGTTAAAATGTATATACATGTAGTGTATTTAGATGTATTAAAATACTTTTGGAAGACTTCAAGACATATATCAAAACACTCATACTTAACGAAAATGGTTATAGTTACTTTCCCATTCTTTTCTTTCATCAAGAATTCTAGTCGTATTCTTACCCGTATTATACACTGCTTCAAAACGTACTTACTATGGGTATATACCAATAGGAACTAGCATGGGATTCCACTCTTGATTATGTCATGTATGACTAATCAATTTTAACTTCTACCATGAGCTAGTCAACTAACTAGAACTCCTTTTAACCCCACTCACCACTCACCAATTACCACTCATCATTCACTCCATTTCACTTCCAATTCTCTTTCTAATTCTCTCTCAACACACACACACTATTATGAACGTATTTTTCTAGTAGTTAATCATCATCTTCATCAAAAATCACTTCAAGAATCAAGCTATAATCATCATAGGAAGAACACTTCAAGAACACTTCAAAAATCCCTTCAAGTTTACTAATTTACTTCCAAGCTTTCTAATCCATTCCAAGTAATCATCTAAGATCAAGAAACCTTTGTTATATACAGTAGGTTATCTTTCTTATTCAAGGTAATATTCATATTCAAACTTTGATTCAATTTATATAACTATAAACTATCTTAATTCGAGTAAAAATCTTACTTGAACTTGTTTTTGTGTCATGATCTTACTTCAAGAACTTTCAAGCCATCCAAGATCCTTTGAAGCTAGATCATTTCTTGTCACTTCCAGTAGGTTTACCTACTAAACTTGAGGTAGTAATGATGTTCATAACATCATTCGATTCATATATATAAAACTATCTTATTCGAAGGTTTAAACTCGTAATCACTAGAACATAGTTTAGTTAATTCTAAACTTGTTCGCAAACAAAAGTTAATCCTTCTAACTTGACTTTTAAAATTAACTAAACACATGTTCTATATCTATATGATATGCTAACTTAATGATTTAAAACCTGGAAACACGAAAAACACCGTAAAACCGGATTTACGCCGTCGTAGTAACACCGCGGGCTGTTTTGGGTTAGTTAATTAAAAACTATGATAAACTTTGATTTAAAAGTTGTTATTCTGAGAAAAAGATTTTTATTATGAACATGAAACTATATCCAAAAATTATGGTTAAACTCAAAGTGGAAGTATGTTTTCTAAAATGGTCATCTAGACGTCGTTCTTTCGACTGAAATGACTACCTTTAAAAAAATGACTTGTAACTTATTTTTCCGACAATAAACCTATACTTTTTCTGTTTAGATTCATAAAATAGAGTTCAATATGAAACCATAGCAATTTGATTCACTCAAAACGGATTTAAAATGAAGAAGTTATGGGTAAAACAAGATTGGATAATTTTTCTCATTTTAGCTACGTGAAAATTGGTAACAAATCTATTCCAAACCATAACTTAATCAACTTGTATTGTATATTATGTAATCTTGAGATACCATAGACACGTATACAATGTTTCGACCTATCATGTCGACACATCTATATATATTTCGGAACAACCATAGACACTCTATATGTGAATGTTGGAGTTAGCTATACAGGGTTGAGGTTGATTCCAAAATATATATAGTTTGAGTTGTGATCAATACTGAGATACGTATACACTAGGTCGTGGATTGATTCAAGATAATATTTATCGATTTATTTCTGTACATCTAACTGTGGACAACTAGTTGTAGGTTACTAACGAGGACAGCTGACTTAATAAACTTAAAACATCAAAATATATTAAAAGTGTTGTAAATATATTTTGAACATACTTTAATATATATGTATATATTGTTATAGGTTCGTGAATCAACCAGTGGCCAAGTCTTACTTCCCGACGAAGTAAAAATCTGTGAAAGTGAGTTATAGTCCCACTTTTAAAATCTAATATTTTTGGGATGAGAATACATGCAGGTTTTATAAATAATTTACAAAATAGACACAAGTACGTGAAACTACATTCTATGGTTGAATTATCGAAATTGAATATGCCCCTTTTTATTAAGTCTTGTAATCTAAGAATTAGGGAACAGACACTCTAATTGACGCGAATCCTAAAGATAGATCTATTGGGCCTAACAAACCCCATCCAAAGTACCGGATGCTTTAGTACTTCGAAATTTATATCATATCCGAAGGGTGTCCCGGAATGATGGGGATATTCTTATATATGCATCTTGTTAATGTCGGTTACCAGGTGTTCACCATATGAATGATTTTTATCTCTATGTATGGGATGTGTATTGAAATATGAAATCTTGTGGTCTATTGTTACGATTTGATATATATAGGTTAAACATATAACTCACCAACATTTTTGTTGACGTTTAAAGCATGTTTATTCTCAGGTAAATATTAAGAGCTTCCGCTGTTGCATACTAAAATAAGGACAAGATTTGGAGTCCATGTTTGTATGATATTGTGTAAAACTGCATTCAAGAAACTTATTTTGTTGTAACATATTTGTATTGTAAACCATTATGTAATGGTCGTGTGTAAACAGGATATTTTAGATTATCATTATTTGATAATCTACGTAAAGCTTTTTAAACCTTTATTTATGAAATAATGGTTATGGTTTGTTTTAAAAATGAATGCAGTCTTTGAAAAACGTCTCATATAGAGGTCAAAACCTCGCAACGAAATCAATTAATATGGAACGTTTTTAATCAATAAGAACGGGACATTTCAGTTGGTATCCGAGCGTTGGTCTTAGAGAACCAGAATTTTGCATTAGTGTATCTTATCGAGTTTGTTAGGATGCATTAGTGAGTCTGGACTTCGACCGTGTTTACTTGAAAAATGATTGCTTAACAAATTTTGTTGGAAACTATATATTTTTAACATGTGAATATTATGTGATATATTAATCTCTTAACGCGTTTGATATTATGTGATAGATGTCTACCTCTAGAACAAGTCCCATTGACTCACCTAATAATAATGAAGAGTCAAATGTAAATTGGAATGATTCATGGACTGATTCACAAGTTCCCGAAGAGGAACCGGAAGAAGAGTCGGAACCGGAAGAAGAATCGGAACCGGAAGAAGAATCGGAAGCGGATGAAGAAATAGAACCGGTGGGGGAAATAATAAAACGGTTAAGTAAAAGAAAATCCTCAACCAACCGACAAAGGTTAATTATGGTCAATGGTGTTTCTGCCAAGGAAGCAAAATATTGGGAGGATTACCAATTCTCCGATGAATCGGATTTCGACGAGAATTCTGATGATGTTATAGAAATTACCCCAACTAAATTTAAAAAGGCAAAAGAAAATAATAAGGGAAAGGGCATAAAAATAGAGAAATCTAATTCCAACCCCGATGAACTTTATATGTATCGTCGACCCCCGAAGTCCTTAAGTTGTAATAATGACCCGGGAACCTCTAAACCACCAGGTTTTTCTAAACCAATGTGGAAAACGACGGCTCGTATTAGGGGAACATCATATATCCCTAGAAACTTGGCAAAACGAACCAAAACCGAAGAAGAAGAAACAAGCGAGTCGGAATAAGATAGTTGTATTCGTGTGGTGTAATATATGTAATATAGTGTGCTTATGCTTTATGATATATGTAAAAATTGCTTGTATTAATAAGTATTTTTTTTTATGAATCTAACTCTTGTCTATTTTACAGTATAAAAAAACAAAAATGGATAGACAACCTAATATTTTAAGAGACCTACCCGGAGACATGATTGATGAAATCTTGTCTAGAGTCGGTCAGAATTCTTCGGCACAACTATTTAAGGCGAGATCAGTTTGTAAGACATTCGAAGAACGTTCCAAGAATGCCTTGGTTTATAAAAGGCTTTCGTTCGAAAGATGGGGGATATCACATTGGGAAATCCATAAGTTACGATGTGTTTACTTTGACGAATATATTGCGGGGAACCCAAATGCTATTTTACGCAATGGGTTAAGAAATTATTTTGACTCAATATATCCGAATATTGGACTTCGTGATTTAGAAAAAGCGGCTAACATGCAACATAAAGAAGCAAGTTATGCTTACGGATTAGTAATGTTCGCTTCTCACCAAAGTGAGAACAAGAACATCGGCCTACAACTATTAAACAAAACGTTCCCACAAGTGACGGAGTCGGTAATTGGGGTAAGAAATGAGGTTTTTAGATTGTTACGGGACTGTTGGACATTACGTAACCCTCGTCCCTTTGACGACATTACAACACGCTGTCTTATCAATGGCCATAACGGTTATGTTCCACAAGACCAAGGATGGGAAGTAGTCCTAGTAAAACCAGAATGCATGACTTGTTTCTGGATGTATGAATTACGTGTCTTTATTGCCTTTGCTGAACGACTTGTGTACTAGCTAGAATTATCTTCACAACCATCTTGTATCAAAGTTATTGTGTGCTATATTTCATGCTTTATGTAAAATAAGCGGTATTGTAAGTTTGTAAAACATTGTATAAAAGTTTGAACGCGAAATATTATTATAATCAGTTTTTCATATAGAATTGTAGTAGTTGAATTGTATATTAGCTACTAAGTATGAACTTAACGGGTAGGTACTACCCGAATTTAAACTTATAAAACGCTAATATGAAGAAAAAGCTTTTATAAATGAGTTCATATTATGCTACGAAATACTATTAACTACTCTTAATATTCTATATGATTAACTTGTTCCATTTGACTATTTTGAAGGAAATGGCACCGACTACTTGACACACCGTGAATATGAATGAAGAGGAATTCCGTACTTTTCTAGCTTCAAACATAGCCTCAGTACAGGCTGCGCTACATACCAACAATAACCTTGGATCTAGCAGTACAGGAAATCGTGTAGGATGCACCTACAAAGAATTCACTGCCTGCAAACCTTTGGAATTATTGGAACCGAAGGACCGATCGGATTGAAACGGTGGACCGAGAAGGTCGAATCGGTGTTTGCCATAAGTAAGTGTACTGAAGAGGACAAAGTGAAGTACGCTACGCATACCTTCACAGGTTCTGCGTTAACATGGTGGAATACCTATCTAGAGCAAGTGGGACAAGACGATGCGTACGCACTACCGTGGTCAGCATTCAAGCACTTGATGAACGAGAAGCACCGTCCCAGAACCGAGGTCAATAAGCTCAAGACAGAACTTAGAGGGTTACGAACCCAAGGATTTGATATTACCACGTACGAAAGACGATTCACAGAATTGTGCCTATTGTGTCCGGGAGCATTCAAAGATGAGGAAGAGAAGATCGACGCGTTTGTGAAAGGATTACCGAAAAGAATCCAAGAAGATATAAGTTCACACGAGCCCGCCTCCATACAACAGGCATGTAGAATGGCTCACAAACTAGTGAACCAGATTGAAGAAAGAATTAAAGAACAGACTGCTGAAGAGGCCAATGTGAAGCAAGTCAAAAGAAAGTGGGAGGAAAACGGTGATAAGAATCACCAATACAACAACAACAGCAATTACAACAATAATCGCAACAATTATCCCAACAATCGCAACATCAATCGCAACTACAACAAACGGCCCAACAACAACAACAACAACAACAACAACAACAACAACAACAACAACAACAACAACAACAACAACAACAACAACTACAACAATCATCCCAACAACAATAATAACCGCAACAACAACAACAATCAGAAGCAGCTATGCCAAAGGTGTGAAAAGTATCACTCGGGGTTCTGCACCAAATTTTGCAACAAGTGTAAAAGAAATGGTCATAGCGCGGCGAAGTGTGAGGTCTACGGACCAGGGGTTAATAGAACGAAAGGAACAAATGGTGTCGGAACGAGAAATGGCGGAGCAAGTAGTGTCGGAGCAAGTTATGCCAATGTAGTTTGTTATAAATGTGGAAAACCGGGCCACATTATTAGAAATTGCCCGAACCAGGAGAACACGAATGGACAAGGTCGCGGAAGAGTTTTCAATATTAATGCGGCAGAGGCACAAGAAGACCCGGAGCTTGTTACGGGTACGTTTCTTATTGACAATAAATCTGCTTACGTTTTATTTGATTCGGGTGCGGATAGAAGCTATATGAGTAGAGATTTTTGTGCTAAATTAAGTTGTCCATTGACGCCTTTGGATAGTAAATTTTTACTCGAATTAGCAAATGGTAAATTAATTTCAGCAGATAATATATGTCGGAATCGAGAAATTAAACAGGTTAGCGAAACATTTAAGATTGATTTGATACCAGTAGAGTTAGGGAGTTTTGATGTGATAATCGGTATGGACTGGTTGAAAGAAGTGAAAGCAGAGATCGTTTGTTACAAAAATACAATTCGCATTATACGAGAAAAAGGAAAACCCTTATTGGTGTACGGAGAAAAGGGCAACAGGAAGCTACATCTTATTAGTAATTTGAAGGCACAAAAACTAATAAGAAAAGGTTGCTATGCTGTTCTAGCACACGTCAAAAAAGTACAAACTGAAGAAAAGAGCATCAATGATGTTCCCATTGAAAAAGAATTTCCCGATGTATTTCCGAAAGAATTACCGGGATTACCCCCACATCGATCCGTTGAATTTCAAATAGATCTTGTACCAGGAGCTGCACCAATAGCTCGTGCTCCTTACAGACTCGCACCTAGCGAGATGAAAGAACTGCAAAGCCAATTACAAGAACTTTTAGAGCGTGGTTTCATTCGACCAAGCACATCACCGTGGGGAGCTCCTGTTTTGTTTGTCAAGAAGAAAGATGGTACATTCAGGTTGTGTATCGACTACCGAGAGTTGAACAAACTTACCATCAAGAACCGCTACCCACTACCGAGAATCGATGACTTATTTGATCAACTACAAGGCTCGTCTGTTTATTCAAAGATTGACTTACGTTCCGGGTATCATCAAATGCGGGTGAAAGAAGATGATATTCCAAAGACTGCTTTCAGAACACGTTACGGTCATTATGAGTTTATGGTCATGCCATTTGGTTTGACTAATGCACCAGCTGTGTTCATGGACCTTATGAACCGAGTGTGTGGACCATACCTTGACAAGTTTGTCATTGTTTTCAATTATGACATACTTATTTACTCAAAGAATGACCAAGAACATGGTGAACATTTGAGAAAGGTGTTAGAAGTATTGAGGAAGGAAAAATTGTACGCTAAATTTTCAAAGTGTGCATTTTGGTTGGAAGAAGTTCAATTCCTCGGTCACATAGTGAACAAAGAAGGTATTAAGGTGGATCCGGCAAAGATAGAAACTGTTGAAAAGTGGGAAACCCCAAAAACTCCGAAACACATACGCTAGTTTTTAGGACTAGCTGGTTACTACAGAAGGTTCATCCAAGACTTTTCCAGAATAGCAAAACCCTTGACTGCATTAACGCATAAAGGGAAGAAATTTGAATGGAATGATGAACAAGAGAAAGCATTTCAGTTATTGAAGAAAAAGCTAACTACGGCACCTATATTGTCATTGCCTGAAGGGAATGATGATTTTGTGATTTATTGTGATGCATCAAAGCAAGGTCTCGGTTGTGTATTAATGCAACGAACGAAGGTGATTGCTTATGCGTCTAGACAATTGAAGATTCACGAACAAAATTATACAACGCATGATTTGGAATTAGGCGCGGTTGTTTTTGCATTAAAGACTTGGAGACACTACTTATATGGGGTCAAAAGTATTATATATACCGACCACAAAAGTCTTCAACACATATTTAATCAGAAACAACTGAATATGAGGCAGCGTAGGTGGATTGAATTATTGAATGATTACGACTTTGAGATTTGTTACCACCCGGGGAAGGCAAATGTGGTAGCCGATGCCTTGAGCAGGAAGGACAGAGAACCCATTCGAGTAAAATCTATGAATATAATGATTCATAATAACATTACTACTCAAATAAAGGAGGCACAACAAGGAGTTTTAAAAGAGGAAAATTTAAAGGATGAAATACCCAAAGGATCGGAGAAGCATCTTAATATTCGGGAAGACGGAACCCGGTATAGGGCTGAAAGGATTTGGGTACCAAAATTTGGAGATATGAGAGAAATGGTACTTAGAGAAGCTCATAAAACCAGATACTCAATACATCCTGGAACGGGGAAGATGTACAAGGATCTCAAGAAACATTTTTGGTGGCCGGGTATGAAAGCCGATGTTGCTAAATACGTAGGAGAATGTTTGACGTGTTCTAAGGTCAAAGCTGAGCATCAGAAACCATCAGGTCTACTTCAACAACCCGAAATCCCAGAATGGAAATGGGAAAACATTACCATAGATTTCATCACTAAATTGCCAAGGACTGCAAGTGGTTTTGATACTATTTGGGTAATAGTTGATCGTCTCACCAAATCAGCACATTTCCTGCCAATAAGAGAAGATGACAAGATGGAGAAGTTAGCACGACTGTATTTGAAGGAAGTCTTCTCCAGACATGGAATACCAATCTCTATTATCTCTGATAGGGATGACAGATTTATTTCAAGATTCTGGCAGACATTACAGCAAGCATTAGGAACTCGTCTAGACATGAGTACTGCCTATCATCCACAAACTGATGGGCAGAGCGAAAGGACGATACAAACGCTTGAAGACATGCTACGAGCATGTGTTATTGATTTCAGAAACAGTTGGGATCGACATCTACCATTAGCAGAATTTTCCTACAACAACAGCTACCATTCAAGCATTGAGATGGCGCCGTTTGAAGCACTTTATGGTAGAAAGTGCAGGTCTCCGATTTGTTGGAGTAAAGTGGGGGATAGACAGATTACGGGTCCGGAGATTATACAAGAAACTACCGAGAAGATCATCCAAATTAAACAACGGTTGAAAACCGCCCAAAGTCGACAAAAGAGCTACGCTGACATTAAAAGAAAAGATATAGAATTTGAAATTGGAGAGATGGTCATGCTTAAAGTTGTACCTTGGAAAGGCGTTGTTCGATTTGGTAAACGAGGGAAATTAAATTTAAGGTATATTGGACCATTCAAGATTATTGATCGTGTCGGACCAGTAGCTTACCGACTTGAGTTACCTCAACAACTCGCGGCTGTACATAACACTTTCCACGTCTTGAATTTGAAGAAATGTTTTGCTAAAGAAGATCTCACTATTCCGTTAGATGAAATCCAAATCAACGAAAAACTCCAATTCATCGAAGAACCCGTCGAAATAATGGATCGTGAGGTTAAAAGACTTAAGCAAAACAAGATACCAATTGTTAAGGTTCGATGGAATGCTCTTAGAGGACCCGAGTTCACCTGGGAGCATGAAGATCAGATAAAGAAGAAATACCCGCATCTATTTCCAGAAGATTCGTCAACACCTTCAACAGCTTAAAATTTCGGGACGAAATTTATTTAACGGGTAGGTACTGTAGTGACCCGAACTTTTTCATGTTTATATATATTAATTGAGATTGATATTTACATGATTAAATGTTTCCAACATGTTAAGCAATCAAACTTGTTAAGACTTGATTAATTGAAATATGTTTCATATAGACAATTGACCACCCAAGTTGACTGGCTATTCACGAACGTTAAAACTTGTAAAAACGACATGACGATATATATATGGATATACATATGGTTAACATGAGATTATGATAAGTAAGTATCTCCATAAGTATATTAACAATGAGTTATATACATATAAACAAGACTACTAACTTAAGGATTTCGAAACGAGACATATATGTAACGATTATCGTTGTAACGACATTTAAATGTATATATATCATATTAAGATATATTAATATATCATAATATCATGATAATATAATAATTTAACATCTCATTAGATATAATAAACAATGGGTTAACAACATTAATTGAGATCGTTAACTTAAAGGTTTCAAAACAACACTTACATGTAACGACTAACGATGACTTAACGACTCAGTTAAAATGTATATACATGTAGTGTATTTAGATGTATTAAAATACTTTTGGAAGACTTCAAGACATATATCAAAACACTCATACTTAACGAAAATGGTTACAGTTACTTTCCCATTCTTTTCTTTCATCAAGAATTCTAGTCGTATTCTTACCCGTATTATACACAGCTTCAAAACGTACTTACTATGGGTATATACCAATAGGAACTAGCATGGGATTCCACTCTTGATTATGTCATGTATGACTAATCAATTTTAACTTCTACCATGAGCTAGTCAACTAACTAGAACTCCTTTTAACCCCACTCACCACTCACCAATTACCACTCATCATTCACTCTATTTCACTTCCAATTCTCTTTCTAATTCTCTCTCAACACACACACACTATTATGAACGTATTTTTCCAGTAGTTAATCATCATCTTCATCAAAAATCACTTCAAGAATCAAGCTATAATCATCATAGGAAGAACACTTCAAGAACACTTCAAAAATCCCTTCAAGTTTACTAATTTACTTCCAAGCTTTCTAATCCATTCCAAGTAATCATCTAAGATCAAGAAACCTTTGTTATATACAGTAGGTTATCTTTCTTATTCAAGGTAATATTCATATTCAAACTTTGATTCAATTTCTATAACTATAAACTATCTTAATTCGAGTAAAAATCTTACTTGAACTTGTTTTTGTGTCATGATCTTACTTCAAGAACTTTCAAGCAATCCAAGATCCTTTAAAGCTAGATCATTTCTTGTCACTTCCAGTAGGTTTACCTACTAAACTTGAGGTAGTAATGATGTTCATAACATCATTCGATTCATATATATAAAACTATCTTATTCGAAGGTTTAAACTCGTAATTACTAGAACATAGTTTAGTTAATTCTAAACTTGTTCGCAAACAAAAGTTAATCCTTCTAACTTGACTTTTAAAATTAACTAAAAATATGTTCTATATCTATATGATATGCTAACTTAATGATTTAAAACCTGGAAACACGAAAAACACCGTAAAACTGGATTTACGCCGTCGTAGTAACACCGCGGGCTGTTTTGGGTTAGTTAATTAAAAACTATGATAAACTTTGATTTAAAAGTTGTTATTCTGAGAAAATGATTTTTATTATGAACATGAAACTATATCCAAAAATTATGGTTAAACTCAAAGTGGAAGTATGTTTTCTAAAATGGTCATCTAGACGTCGTTGTTTCGACTGAAATGACTACCTTTACAAAAACGACTTGTAACTTATTTTTCCGACTATAAACCTATACTTTTTCTGTTTAGATTCATAAAATAGAGTTCAATATGAAACCATAGCAATTTGATTCACTCAAAACGGATTTAAAATGAAGAAGTTATGGGTAAAACAAGATTGGATAATTTTTCTCATTTTAGCTACGTGAAAATTGGTAACAAATCTATTCCAACCATAACTTAATCAACTTGTATTGTATATTATGTAATCTTGAGATACCATAGACACGTATACAATGTTTCGACCTATCATGTCGACACATCTATATATATTTCGGAACAACCATAGACACTCTATATGTGAATGTTGGAGTTAGCTATATAGGGTTGAGGTTGATTCCAAAATATATATAGTTTGAGTTGTGATCAATACTGAGATACGTATACACTAGGTCGTGGATTGATTCAAGATAATATTTATCGATTTATTTCTTTACATCTAACTGTGGACAACTAGTTGTAGGTTACTAACGAGGACAGCTGACTTAATAAACTTAAAACATCAAAATATATTAAAAGTGTTGTAAATATATTTTGAACATACTTTAATATATATGTATATATTGTTATAGGTTCGTGAATCAACCAGTGGCCAAGTCTTACTTCCTGACGAAATAAAAATCTGTGAAAGTGAGTTATAGTTCCACTTTTAAAATCTAATATTTTTAGGATGAGAATACATGCAGGTTTTATAAATGATTTACAAAATAGACACAAGTACGTGAAACTACATTCTATGGTTGAATTATCTAAATCGAATATGCCCTTTTTATTAAGTCTTGTAATCTAAGAATTAGGGAACAGACACCCTAATTGACGCGAATCCTAAAGATAGATCTATTGGGCCTAACAAACCCCATCCAAAGTACCGGATGCTTTAGTACTTCGAAATTTATATCATATCCGAAGGGTGTCCCGGAATGATGGGGATATTCTTATATATGCATCTTGTTAATGTCGGTTACCAGGTGTTCACCATATGAATGATTTTTATCTCTATGTATGGGATGTGTATTGAAATATGAAATCTTGTGGTCTATTGTTACGATTTGATATATATAGGTTAAACCTATAACTCACCAACATTTTTGTTGACGTTTAAAGCATGTTTATTCTCAGGTGAATATTTAGAGCTTCCGCTGTTGCATACTAAAATAAGGACAAGATTTGGAGTCCATGTTTGTATGATATTGTGTAAAAACTGCATTCAAGAAACTTATTTTGTTGTAACATATTTGTATTGTAAACCATTATGTAATGGTTGTGTGTAAACAGGATATTTTAGATTATCATTATTTGATAATCTACGTAAAGCTTTTTAAACCTTTATTTATGAAATAATGGTTATGGTTTGTTTTAAAAATGAATGCAGTCTTAGAAAAACGTCTCATATAGAGGTCAAAACCTCGCAACGAAATCAATTAATATGGAACGTTTTTAATCAATAAGAACGGGACATTTCACAAGTAGTCAATCTAGTCAAGGAACAAGTTAAGGTTGTTCTCCGCGAAGATAATATAAGAAGGCGAGACTTCTACTACAAAAACTTCAAGGATGCTCAACCTCCCACTTTTGATGGCGAACGAGATCCGCTAAAGAGCAATCGTTATATCTCCGATATGGAGGGGGCCTTTCGTACTAGTGAGTGCCCTCTCGATAAGAAGACGAGGTATGGTA
Source organism: Rutidosis leptorrhynchoides (assembly GCF_046630445.1). Classification (NCBI taxonomy): domain Eukaryota; kingdom Viridiplantae; phylum Streptophyta; class Magnoliopsida; order Asterales; family Asteraceae; genus Rutidosis; species Rutidosis leptorrhynchoides. Next base: position 184,802,032 of record NC_092340.1, on the reverse strand, counting down.
GTAGTATGCTAAGGGGTGACGCCAAGTTGTGGTGGGATGCGAAAATCCAACTCTATGGTGATGAACAATGTATGGAGTTCACATGGGATGAGTTTAAGAAGAAATTTTTCAAGGAGTACCGAACTTCGGCAGATCTTTCTAAGCTTAAAGACGAGTTGCGTGCTTTGAGGCAAGGGTCGATGGATTTAAACACTCTCAAATCCGTTTTCTTATCGAAGACCCAATTTTGCTCGGAGTATGTCGGGAATGATCATATGTTGAAGGAAGACTTTTACCGAACTTTAAATGACCACTACCAAGAGAAAATTAGTAGGAACGCGGTGAAAACTTTTGACGAATTGTTTGACATGGCGAAGGGTTTTGAGACGCTTGTCCTGAAGAGGAGTGGTTCTGATGTTAGTAAGCGAAAGTTCGAAACTACCGTGCATTCGAACAAGAAGGGTAAGAGTACTTCTGAGGGAAATGAAAGCGTGAAGAAGAGTGGTACCGGTGGTTTTATACCCACGTGTTATAATTGCGGACAACGGGGTCATTTGTCGCGCGGATGTACGAATGCGAAGTCTAACAAGGTCACATGTTTTAATTGTCGAAAGGAGGGACACCGAAAGTCGGCGTGTCCGGAACTAGTTGGTGATGCATGAGAACCTAACGATGATGTTTAGGTACTTTTCGATATTTCTTTCGAAATGTGCTTATGATTTTGTTTGATGCATTTTGTGTTAGTGCGTAGTGTAATGAGGGGTAGCGTTCCTTATGGAATTACCCTATGATGATGGTCGGATTGACGTGTGAGGGGCGTAAGACTTGGTGTTTCCAAGCATTCCTTAGTGTTGGGCGAAAGATTTTACTATAACAACCCTCATTTTTCCATCATGAAATGACCAAAATGCCCTTTGGGTTTTTCATTTGTTCCCCCGTGTAATCGATTTAGGGTTGTTATCCGTTACGACCAATGAACTAAAAATTTATACTTTCATTAAATGATCGTAATTATTATTAAAACCCTAATATGATATAAAACCCTAAACTTAACCTTACCTATTAACTACAAAACCCTAATACCATTTAATATTAAATAATAAACCCTAACCCTAATATTAAATTAATAATATAAAGCTACATGTATTATTAAAAGTGATATTATATAACCTTTAAGAATCAATATAAACTAATTGGAACCAAATAAAATTTATAAAAGTTAGGGGTTAATAATTAAATAAAATGTAACTCTAATATAAATAATATTAATAATAATAGTAATAAAAAATATATATAAAACACATAATCAATAAATAATGCCGTTAAAAAATATATATAAATTCTATAAATGATATGTAAATGCCGAGTAAAAAAAAGAAAATAAATATGTAATGCATTATATGGATCGGCTGTTTTAGATAAATTAGGGGAATATTAAACTTGATCACTAAGTCTTCTTAGTCCTAGTTAAACTCTAATTGTGACCTTAATCACCAAGCCATCCTAGTTTAATTAGGAAACAAACAACACCTATATAAACCCTCATGTATTCCTCATAAAATCACTACAAAATAACATGCAGAAAATTAGTCGATAGTTTCTGTTTCCTACCAGCTTTTCTGTCGACTATTATCCTCTTGTTTCCCTCCAAATCAAGTCGACTAAAACCCTTCCCTAAACCACCTGCTTCATCGATCAATAACCTTTCACCTGCAGTCTTCTGCAGTATATAAAACCCATCAAAACATACCTCTATTCAGCCTTCATTCGATCACCATTCAGTCTACTGTATCTGCTGCTTGTTCCTACTGTTTCTGTTCAACGAAAACAACCCTGAAATCAAGTAAGTTTGCTTCTGTTCCTGTTGTATTATTCGACCCACAACAGCCCATCGAAGTTTGATTATTTGTTGCTTCTTTTCTGTCTTTCTGTCGTGATCAAACAGCCAAGGATCCATTCTTGCTGCGTGTTTTTCTGTTTTCTTGCTGCTGAAATTCGCCTTGTACCTACTGCTGTGTTTCTGCTGTTGTTTGCTGTTTTTTGCGAGTTAGATCAGACCCAAGAAACCCTTTTGGGTCGTTGATTGTTGCTGCAGCTGCTTGGTTTCTGTTTCTGCATCGTATCATCATCATCCTAGGTCTCAATCTTAGTAAGGTATCCTAATAACCCTAGTCTAATTGTGCGTTTAAATCAATTACTTTTAAGATGATTAAAAAGTATTATGTTAAGTAATATGTTATGTATAAAGAGTACGTAATGAATAAGTATGAATAAGTCATGATGTTAGTTATTTAGTTTGATGTTATGATAAAAGTGTAATTATAAGATCTTGATTATGATAAAGATTTATGAATAAAGGATTGTGATTTTATGTAAGTGAATAACTAGGAGATTAATTAGTTATAATGAAAGATTAGTGTTTTGATTAATAAGCTAGATAATGATAATAGTTGTAAGATTATGATGATTAGTAATAAAGATAATGGTGATGATAAAAAGGTATGAACTAGTTTTATGATTATGATTTTATGTAGGTGAAGGTTATGATTAATAAGATTGTAAAGATTAAAAAGTGTGATGGTTGTTAATAAACTAGGTTAAAAGATTAAAAGATTATAAATTATGATTATGTATTATATAAGTAAAGAGTTGGAAGATTTAGTTAAGTATGATTTAAAAGGATTAGGGTTATAAGTTGGATAATACATATGGATAATAAGGATTAGAGTTAATGAATATGATTAGTTATTATCTTAATTAAAAAGTTATGATTTTATGTGATGATTAGGTTAAGATTATGATAAAAGGTTATGAATATCGATTAGTTAAGTAATTGTGATCATGGTATACGTGCATGCATGCATGCATACGTACGTATGTGCATGTATACATTATAGGTATATGTGTGTGTGTGTATATGTAAATATATACATACGTATATATGTATGTGTACATATGTATGTATATGTACGTGTGTATGTATGTGTGAATGTGTATTGTGTGAGTTATATAAGTTAGTAAATATAATAATAAAAAGTAATAAGTATATATCATCTTACACTTATGTATATGTAACACCTACACCTAATATATATATATATATATATATATATATATATATATATATATCATATAGTTATGAACACATACATGTATAATAATAAATAAAGAATATATATGTATGTATCATATAGGTATATTTATACATGTATACATAATAGTTGATTAAAGTAAATAATAATACTATTATTAGTATAACTTATACACTTATTTATAAAGTTACACTTAATAACACTAAGTATATTATCATTTATATAAATACAACTTTTCTCGAAAATGGTCACTGTTAATATAGTTTACTATATTAATAAACAAACTATATGTCTATTAGTCATTACCTAATCGAACATTATATCTCTAGGTTGAGATCTCCAATTACACTCCGATCATATAACTTGCGTGGAATATCTATCTGCTATTAAGGTGAACTTCATAGCCCTGCTTTTTAACTGTTTCTATTACTTATTTTGAACTTTGGGGTGAGACACATGCTTGCTTTTAAACTGTTTTACGCTTAGACACGAGTACATGAAAACTTTATTTTGATTAGTTCAAACTGTGCTAACATGCTTTGATTCATGCTAAATCCCTACCATGATATCGTTAATTGCTACGTATAAAGGCAAGCTTAGTTATTGTGAATAGCGCTATTGAGAGTGACGTCTCTATCCGGATGACCGTTGGTCAATGGATACATAATAATGATTCACGACACGAACGTGATGTGTTTAGGGTAACTTACGGTTAGTATCGATATCATATACACCAGCAATACTACCGAACTGATTAAACTTTATAATTAAATCTTACGGTCTAAAAACTTGGTTATTATTGATAAACCTATGTTGTTCACTCAACCATTTTTGGTTGACACTTTAAGCATGTTTTGTCTCAGGTGAAGATTGCTAAAGATTGTTTGCTATTTGGACTTTGCTGCTTTTGGAGTCAGCATATCATCATTCAAATTATTGCATTAGAACATTTTAGATTACATTTAAATTTTAAGGAGTCATTTGTAATGACTTAATACTTTCCACTGCTTATATTACATTGGTTTTTAATTAAGACGTCTCATATAGAGTCGTTCTCGTTTATACATACTTGTGTTGTGATATTGTGAAGTCAAATTTCCCCAACCCTATTTGGGGGAATGACAGATGGTATCAGAGCTAGGTTGTTATAGAGAACCAGAATTGCATTCTATGTGTGCCTTATGTGTTAGTTAGGTACCTTTGCAATCTATAGGACTATAACCTTTCCTGTTTTAGTTCTAGTGCATTTTCCCCTTACATTGTATTCGTGCTTTTGCATCATCCTTGGAACCTACCTAATCATCTCTCTTTCTATTCATTTAGGATGTCTCGCCTTAACCTGATCATCATTTCTGACTCCGAGGAATCCTACTCCGAAATATCTGTCCGCACACCGTCTTATGGACCCGTTTCCCCGCCATTTTCACCATCTCACCCAAACTATGTCCCTGCTAGTCCACCACACTCCCCTCATTTGGAAGAATCCCACACTAATGATAACTATGATGGGGATGACGAGGAGGAAGAGTTTATGGAGGAGATGATTGAAGAAGAAGAAGTTGAGGAAGAATCCAAGTTCGAGTCCTCTGTTCAAGGCAATGGCAACAATGGCGTACCGTGAAACCTTTCGACTATTCGTTCTCATCAAAGTTTTATAAGCTACCCGCCCCTACATACAAGAGTACTGAAAAACCTGGGCTCAGTAATATAGAAATGGTGAATGCTGATCTCATGAGCTACACCAACAGATTTCAAGAGTTTGCTCTCATGACTACTCCTGAGTATCTAGGGATCCAATGCTACATCAATGGATTGTCTAATGAAGTCCAAAGAGATGTTATCTTGGAGAACCTTAGCACCATATAAGAAGCTGCTTGCATGGCAAGCTATTTCATCGACAAACATAAGGAGAAAAAAGGTGCAAAAAGGAAGAGAGAAGGAATGGAGCAAGAAAATTCAAAAAGCAAATTCAACAAGCTTTATAAGGGAAAATTCAACAAGCTGTATAAGGGAAAACATCCTTATTGCAAAAGAAATGAGAGACATCATGAAGGATAGTGTAAGGCCAAGTGCACCAAGTGCAAGAAGGTGGGTCACATAGCCAAGAACTGTAGAGTTGTTATTCCATCAACCAAAACTCCAGTCACAAAAACAAATGCAACCATTCCTACTTGCTATAACTGCGGAGGAGCAGGGCATTTTCAAAAATCAATGTTCGGATAAGAAGAAGAATGAAGAGCCACAATGAAGAGTTGTTGGAAACCACTAGACATTTAAATTTTTCATTTTTATAGTGTTCTTTATGTTAGCATTTAGTACTTTTACATTCTGGAAGATTTCATTAATTTTCTGTAATACTCTGGTTATTTTCTTTTAAATGAATGAATGATGTTATTTTCTTTATTTTCTTTCATTTTTCATTGAATCATTCACCTCGAAGAAGAGGAATATTGACTAGATGACATAGTAGTAACCTTATGGAGTGATAAAAGTATGATTTAGAATAATATAATGACACTTGATCAACGTAATTATATTATGATAAATCATGCAGAAATCCTAATGGATCATGATGGAAATAAGATTTGATCAACCTTAGGACCATTGTGAGCCGTTACCTACTCCTTATCACTATATTGTCAACTAAAAATATTAACCCTAGATATCATATTATCCTTCACTTGTAAAATTATCCACGCCCGGTGCTGCACCTATTGCATAGGTACTGTACCGCTTAGCTCCATCCGAAATGAAGGAATCATCCAATCAACTCCAAGAGTTTTTGGAGAAAGGTTTCATTCGTCTTAGCTTGCCTCCATGAGGAGCACCCGTTCTATTTGTCAAGAAGAAAGATGGCACATTGGGAATGTGTATTGATTACCGAGAACTCAACAAGCTAACCATCAAAAATTGTTATCCATTCATGCATATTGATGACCTGTTTGACCAACTGCAAGGATCAAGTCTCAATTCGAAGATTGATCTTAGGTTGGGTTATCATCAATTGAGAGTCAATGAAGTTGACGTTTCTAAGACTGCTTTCCGAATCCGTTATGAGCATTATGAGTTTCTTGTCATGCCTTTTGGTTTAACCAATGCTCCTGCTGTATTCATGGATCTTATGAACCGTGTATGCAAACCTTATCTTGATAAATTCGTAACCACTTTCATTGATGACATCTTAATCTATTCCAAGAGCGAGAAGGAAGAACTGTATGCCAAGTTTTCCAAGAGTGAACTTTGACTGCGAACCCTACAAATTCTTAGACATGAAGTCAATAGTGAAGGAATACATGTCGATCCTATAAAAATCACCATTAATCAGAAATTTTTAAGAACTAGTCATGGAGGAAGTCCATAAGACTAGATATTCTAATCACCTAGGCTCTTTTAGCTAAAATTTCATGCAACATCAGCCCTTACTCAAATAGATCCCCACTATAATTAAGTGTAAATTTTGTTTTAACAAAACGTTGACCAAATGGTAATATTTAGTCAACACTTCCTGTTAATTAAAGTTCATACATTTCGCATCTCAAATCTTAAAATTTTCGTGCGGTTAAACGTTTAAAACAAAGCTCTATTCTTGTTGTTAAGATCCGTTGGAATTCACGTAGAGGCCCCGAGTATACCTGGGAACGTGAAGACCAAATGATACGGAAATGTCCACATCTACTCTCACCTGCTGATGCATCCAAGAAGTCTTCTTGAAACTTCAGGACGAAGTTTAAATTAACGGGGAGGTACTATAACAACCCTCATTTTTCCATCATGAAATGACCAAAATGCCCTTGGGGTTTTTCATTTGTTCCTCCGTGTAATCGATTTAGGGTTGTTATCCGTTACGACCAATGAACTAAAAATTTATACTTTCATTAAATGATCGTAATTATTATTAAAACCCTAATATGATATAAAACCCTAAACTTAACCTTACCTATTAACTACAAAACCCTAATACCATTTAATATTAAATAATAAACCCTAACCCTAATATTAAATTAATAATATAAAGCTACATGTATTATTAAAAGTGATATTATATAACCTTTAAGAATCAATATAAACTAATTGGAACCAAATAAAATTTATAAAAGTTAGGGGTTAATAATTAAATAAAATGTAACTCTAATATAAATAATATTAATAATAATAGTAATAAAAAAATATATATAACATATAATCAATAAATAATGCCGTTAAAAAAATATATATAAATTCTATAAATGATATGTAAATGCAGAGTAAAAAAAAATAAAATAAATATGTAATGCATTTATGGATCGGCTGTTTTAGATAAATTAGGGGAATAATAAACTTGATCACTAAGTCTTCTTGGTCCTAGTTAAACTCTAATTGTGACCTTAATCACCAAGCCATCCTAGTTTAATTAGGAAACAAACAACACCTATATAAACCCTCATGTATTCCTCATAAAATCACCACAAAATAACCTGCAGAAAATTAGTCGATAGTTTCTGTTTCCTTCCAGCTTTTCTGTCGACTATTATCCTCTTATTGAAATGTCCCGTTCTTATTGATTAAAAACGTTCCATATTAATTGATTTCGTTGCGAGGTTTTGACCTCTATATGAGACGTTTTTCAAAGACTGCATTCATTTTAAAACAAACCATAACCTTTATTTCATCAATAAAGGTTTAAAAAGCTTTACGTAGATTATCAAATAATGATAATCTAAAATATCCTGTTTACACACGACCATTACATAATGGTTTACAATACAAATATGTTACAACAAAATAAGTTTCTTGAATGCAGTTTTTACACAATATCATACAAGCATGGACTCCAAATCTCGTCCTTATTTAAGTATGCGACAGCGGAAGATCTTAATAATCACCTGAGAATAAACATGCTTAAAACGTCAACAAAAATGTTGGTGAGTTATAGGTTTAACCTATATATATCAAATCATAATAATAGACCACAAGATTTCATATTTCAATACACATCCCATACATAGAGATAAAAATCATTCATATGGTGAACACCTGGTAACCGACATTAACAAGATGCATATATAAGAATATCCCCATCATTCCGGGACACCCTTCGGATATGATATAAATTTCGAAGTACTAAAGCATCCGGTACTTTGGATGGGGTTTGTTAGGCCCAATAGATCTATCTTTAGGATTCGCGTCAATTAGGGTGTATGTTTCCTAATTCTTAGATTACCAGACTTAATAAAAAGGGGCATATTCGATTTCGATAATTCAACCATAGAATGTAGTTTCATTTACTTGTGTCTATTTTGTAAATCATTTATAAAACTGCATGTATTCTCATCCCAAAATATTAGATTTTAAAAGTGGGACTATAACTCACTTTCACAGATTTTTACTTCGTCGGGAAGTAAGACTTGGCCACTGGTTGATTCACGAACCTATAACAATATATACATATATATCAAAGTATGTTCAAAATATATTTACAACACTTTTAATATATTTTGATGTTTTAAGTTTATTAAGTCAGCTGTCCTCGTTAGTAACCTACAACTAGTTGTCCACAATTAGATGTACAGAAATAAATCGATAAATATTATCTTGAATCCATCCACGACCCAGTGTATACGTATCTCAGTATTGATCACAACTCAAACTATATATATTTTGGAATCAACCTCAACCCTGTATAGCTAACTCCAACATTCACATATAGAGTGTCTATGGTTGTTCCGAAATATATATAGATGTGTCGACATGATAGGTCGAAACATTGTATATGTGTCTATGGTATCTCAAGATTACATAATATATAATACAAGTTGATTAAGTTATGGTTGGAATAGATTTGTTACCAATTTTCACGTAGCTAAAATGAGAAAAATTATTCAATCTTGTTTTACCCATAACTTCTTCATTTTAAATTCGTTTTGAGTGAATCAAATTGCTATGGTTTCATATTGAACTCTATTTTATGAATCTAAACAGAAAAAGTATAGGTTTATAGTCGTAAAAATAAGTTACAAGTCATTTTTGTAAAGGTAGTCATTTCAGTCGAAAGAACGACGTCTAGATGACCATTTTAGAAAACATACTTCCACTTTGAGTTTAACCATAATTTTTGGATATAGTTTCATGTTCATAATAAAAATCATTTTCTCAGAATAACAACTTTTAAATCAAAGTTTATCATAGTTTTTAATTAACTAACCCAAAACAGCCCGCGGTGTTACTACGACAGCGTAAATCCGGTTTTACGGTGTTTTTCGTGTTTTCAGGTTTTAAATCATTAAGTTAGCATATCATATAGATATAGAACATGTGTTTAGTTGATTTTAAAAGTCAAGTTAGAAGGATTAACTTTTGTTTGCGAACAAGTTTAGAATTAACTAAACTATGTTCTAGTGATTACAAGTTTAAACCTTCGAATAAGATAGCTTTATATGTATGAATCGAATGATATTATGAAAATCATTACTACCTTAAGTTCCTTGGATAAACCTACTGGAAAAGAGAAAAATGGATCTAGCTTCAACGGATCCTTGGATGGCTCGAAGTTCTTGAAGCAGAATCATGACACGAAAACAAGTTCAAGTAAGATCATCACTTGAAATAAGATTGTTATAGTTATAGAAATTGAACCAAAGTTTGAATATGATTATTACCTTGTATTAGAATGATAACCTACTGTAAGAAACAAAGATTTCTTGAGGTTGGATGATCACCTTACAAGATTGGAAGTGAGCTAGCAAACTTGAAAGTATTCTTGATTTTATGTAACTAGAACTTGTAGAATATATGAAGAACACTTAGAACTTGAAGATAGAACTTGAGAGAGATCAATTAGATGAATAAAATTGAAGAATGAAAGTGTTTGTAGGTGTTTTTGGTCGTTGGTGTATGGATTAGATATAAAGGATATGTAATTTTGTTTTCATGTAAATAAGTCATGAATGATTACTCATATTTTTGTAATTTTATGAGATATTTCATGCTAGTTGCCAAATGATGGTTCCCACATGTGTTAGGTGACTCACATGGGCTGCTAAGAGCTGATCATTGGAGTATATATACCAATAGTACATACATCTAAAAGCTGTGTATTGTACGAGTACGAATACGGGTGCATACGAGTAGAATTATTGATGAAACTGAACGAGGATGTAATTGTAAGCATTTTTGTTAAGTAGAAGTATTTTGATAAGTGTATTGAAGTCTTTCAAAAGTGTATAAATACATCTAAATACACTACATGTATATACATTTTAACTGAGTCGTTAAGTCATCGTTAGTCGTTACATGTAAGTGTTGTTTTGAAACCTTTAAGTTAACGATCTCAATTAATGTTGTTAACCCATTGTTTATTATATCTAATGAGATGTTAAATTATTATATTATCATGATATTATGATATATTAATATATCTTAATATGATATATATACATTTAAATGTCGTTACAACGATAATCGTTACATATATGTCTCGTTTCGAAATCCTTAAGTTAGTAGTCTTGTTTATATGTATATAACTCATTGTTAATATACTTACGGAGATACTTACTTATCATAATCTCATGTTAACCATATGTATATCCATATATATATCGTCATGTCGTTTTTACAAGTTTTAACGTTCGTGAATCGCCGGTCAACTTGGGTGGTCAATTGTCTATATGAAACATATTTCAATTAATCAAGTCTTAACAAGTTTGATTGCTTAACATGTTGGAAACATTTAATCATGTAAATATCAATCTCAATTAATATATATAAACATGGAAAATTTTGGGTCACTACAGTACCTACCCGTTAAATAAATTTCGTCCCGAAATTTTAAGCTGTTGAAGGTGTTGACGAATCTTCTGGAAATAGATGCGGGTATTTCTTCTTCATCTGATCTTCACGCTCCCGGGTGAACTCGGGTCCTCTATGAGCATTCCATCGAACCTTAACAATTGGTATCTTGTTTTGCTAAAGTCTTTTAACCTCACGATCCATTATTTCGACGGGTTCTTCGATGAATTGAAGTTTTTCGTTGATTTGGATTTCATCTAACGGAATAGTGAGATCTTCTTTAGTAAAACATTTCTTCAAATTCTAGACGTGGAAAGTTTTATGTACAGCCGCGAGTTGTTGAGGTAACTCAAGTCGGTAAGCTACTGGTCCGACACGATCAATAATCTTGAATGGTCCAATATACCTTGGATTTAATTTCCCTCGTTTACCAAATCGAACAACGCCTTTCCAAGGTGCAACTTTAAGCATGACCATCTCTCCAATTTCAAATTCTATATCTTTTCTTTTAATGTCAGCGTAGCTCTTTTGTCAACTTTGGGCGGTTTTCAACCGTTGTTGAATTTGGATGATCTTCTCGGTAGTTACTTGTATAATCTCCGGACCCGTAATTTGTCTATCCCCCACTTCACTCCAACAAATCGGAGACCTGCACTTTCTACTATAAAGTGCTTCAAACGGCGCCATCTCAATGCTTGAATGGTAGCTGTTGTTGTAGGAAAATTCTGCTAACGGTAGATGTCGATCCCAACTGTTTCTGAAATCAATAACACATGCTCGTAGCATGTCTTCAAGCGTTTGTATCATCCTTTCGCTCTGCCCATCAGTTTGTGGATGATAGGCAGTACTCATGTCTAGACGAGTTCCTAATGCTTGCTGTAATGTCTGCCAGAATCTTGAAATAAATCTGCCATCCCTATCAGATATAATAGAGATTGGTATTCCATGTATGGAGATGACTTCCTTCAAATACAGTCGTGCTAACTTCTCCATCTTGTCATCTTCTCTTATTGGCAGGAAGTGTGCTGATTTGGTGAGACGATCAACTATTACCCAAATAGTATCAAAACCACTTGCAGTCCTTGGCAATTTAGTGATGAAATCCATGGTAATGTTTTCCCATTTCCATTCCGGGATTTCGGGTTGTTGAAGTAGACCTGATGGTTTCTGATGCTCAGCTTTGACCTTAGAACACGTCAAACATTCTCCTACGTATTTAGCAACATCGGCTTTCATACCCGGCCACCAAAAATGTTTCTTGAGATCCTTGTACATCTTCCCCATTCCAGGATGTATTGAGTATCTGGTTTTATGAGCTTCTCTAAGTACCATTTCTCTCATATCTCCAAATTTTGGTACCCAAATCCTTTCAGCCCTATACCGGGTTCCGTCTTCCCGAATATTAAGATGCTTCTCCGATCCTTTGGGTATTTCATCCTTTAAATTTCCCTCTTTGAAAACTCCTTGTTGCACCTCCTTTATTTGAGTAGTAAGGTTATTATGAATCATTATATTCATAGATTTTACTCGAATGGGTTCCCTGTCCTTCCTGCTCAAGGCATCGGCTACCACATTTGCCTTCCCCGGGTGGTAACGAATCTCAAAGTCGTAATCATTCAATAATTCAATCCACCTACGCTGCCTCATATTCAGTTGTTTCTGATTAAATATGTGTTGAAGACTTTTGTGGTCGGTATATATAATACTTTTGACCCCATATAAGTAGTGCCTCCAAGTCTTTAATGCAAAAACAATCGCGCCTAATTCCAAATCATGCGTCGTATAATTTTGTTCGTGAATCTTCAATTGTCTAGACGCATAAGCAATCACCTTCGTTCGTTGCATTAATACACAACCGAGACCTTGCTTTGATGCGTCACAATAAATCACAAAATCATCATTCCCTTTAGGCAATGACAATATAGGTGCCGTAGTTAGCTTTTTCTTCAATAACTGAAACGCTTTCTCTTGTTCATCATTCCATTCAAATTTCTTCCCTTTATGCGTTAATGCAGTCAAGGGTTTTGCTATTCTGGAAAAGTCTTGGATGAACCTTCTGTAGTAACCAGCTAGTCCTAAAAACTGGCGTATGTGTTTCGGAGTTTTCGGGGTTTCCCACTTTTCAACAGTTTCTATCTTTGCCGGATCCACCTTAATACCTTCTTTGTTCACTATGTGACCGAGGAATTGAACTTCTTCCAACCAAAATACACACTTTGAAAACTTAGCGTACAATTCTTCCTTCCTCAATACTTCTAACACCTTTCTCAAATGTTCACCGTGTTCTTGGTCATTCTTTGAGTAAATAAGTATGTCATCAATGAAAACAATGACAAACTTGTCAAGGTATGGTCCACACACTCGGTTCATAAGGTCCATGAACACAGCTGGTGCATTAGTTAAACCAAACGGCATGACCATAAACTCGTAATGACCGTAACGTGTTCTGAAAGTAGTCTTTGGAATATCATCTTCTTTCACCCGCATTTGATGATACCCGGAACGTAAGTCAATCTTTGAATAAACAGACGAGCCTTGTAGTTGATCAAATAAGTCGTCGATTCTCGGTAGTGGGTAGCGGTTCTTGATGGTAAGTTTGTTCAACTCTCGATTGTCGATACACAACCTGAATGTACCATCTTTCTTCTTGACAAACAAAACAGGAGCTCCCCACGGTGATGTGCTTGGTCGAATGAAACCACGCTCTAAAAGTTCTTGTAAATGGCTTTGCAGTTCTTTCATCTCGCTGGGTGCGAGTCTGTAAGGAGCACGAGCTATTGGTGCAGCTCCTGGTACAAGATCTATTTGAAATTCAACGGATCGATGTGGGGGTAATCCCGGTAATTCTTTCGGAAATACATCGGGAAATTCTTTTGCAATGGGAACATCATTGATGCTCTTTTCTTCAGTTTGTACTTTCTCGACGTGTGCTAGAACAGCATAGCAACCTTTTCTTATTAGTTTTTGTGCCTTCAAATTACTAATAAGATGTAGCTTCATGTTGCCCTTTTCTCCGTACACCATTAAGGGTTTTCCTTTTTCTCGTATAATGCGAATTGCATTTTTGTAACAAACGATCTCTGCTTTCACTTCTTTCAACCAGTCCATACCGATTATCACATCAAAACTCCCTAACTCTACTGGTATCAAATCAATCTTAAATGTTTCGCTAACCAGTTTAATTTCTCGATTCCGACATATATTATCTGCTGAAATTAATTTACCATTTGCTAATTTGAGTAAAAATTTACTATCCAAAGGCGTCAATGGACAACTTAATTTACCACAAAAATCTCTACTCATATAGCTTCTATCCGCACCCGAATCAAATAAAACGTAAGCAGATTTATTGTCAATAAGAAACGTACCCGTAACAAGCTCCGGGTCTTCCTGTGCCTCTGCCGCATTAATATTGAAAACTCTTCCGCGGCCTTGTCCATTCGTGTTCTCCTGGTTCGGGCAATTTCTAATAATGTGGCCCGGTTTTCCACATTTATAACAAACTACATTGGCATAACTTGCTCCGACACTACTTGCTCCGCCATTACTCATTCCGACACTATTTGTTCCTTTCATTCTATTAACCCCTGGTCCATAGACCTCACACTTCGCAGCGCTATGACCATTTCTTTTACACTTGTTGCAAAATTTGGTGCAGAACCCCGAGTGATACTTTTCACACCTTTGGCATAGCTGCTTCTGATTGTTGTTGTTGTTGCGGTTATTATTGTTATTGGGATGATTGTTGTAGTTGCTGTTGTTGTTGCTGTTGTTGTTGTTGTTGTTGTTGTTGGGCCGTTTGTTGTAGTTGCGATTGATGTTGCGATTGTTGGGATAATTGTTGCGATTATTGTTGTAATTGCTGTTGTTGTTGTATTAGTGATTCTTATCACCGTTTTCCTCCCACTTTCTTTTGACTTGCTTCACATTTGCCTCTTCAGCAGTCTGTTCTTTAATTCTTTCTTCAATCTGGTTCACTAGTTTGTGAGCCATTCTACATGCCTGTTGTATGGAGGCGCGCTCGTGTGAACTTATATCTTCTTGGATTCTTTCCGGTAATCCATTCACAAACGCGTCGATCTTCTCTTCCTCATCTTCGAATGCTCCCGGACACAATAGGCACAATTCTGTGAATCGTCTTTCGTACGTGGTAATATCAAATCCTTGGGTTCGTAACCCTCTAAGTTCTGTCTTGAGCTTATTGACCTCGGTTCTGGGACGGTACTTCTCGTTCATCAAGTGCTTGAATGCTGACCACGGTAGTGCGTATGCATCGTCTTGTCCCACTTGTTCTAGATAGGTATTCCACCATGTTAACGCAGAACCTGTGAAGGTATGCGTAGCGTACTTTACTTTGTCCTCTTCAGTACACTTACTTATGGCAAACACCGATTCGACCTTCTCGGTCCACCATTTCAATCCGATCGGTCCTTCGGTTCCATCAAATTCCAAAGGTTTGCAAGCAGTGAATTCTTTGTAGGTGCATCCTACACGATTTCCTGTACTGCTAGATCCAAGGTTATTGTTGGTATGTAGCGCAGCCTGTACTGCGGCTATGTTTGAAGCTAGAAAAGTACGGAATTCCTCTTCATTCATATTCACGGTGTGTCGAGTAGTCGGTGCCATTTCCTTCAAAATAGTCAAATGGAACAAGTTAATCATACAGAATATTAAGAGTAGTTAATAGTATTTCGTAGCATAATATGAACTCATTTATAAAAGCTTTTTCTTCATATTAGCGTTTTATAAGTTTAAATTCGGGTAGTACCTACCCGTTAAGTTCATACTTAGTAGCTAATATACAATTCAACTACTACAATTCTATATGAAAAACTGATTATAATAATATTTCGCGTTCAAACTTTTATACAATATTTTACAAACTTACAATACCGCTTATTTTACATATAGCAAGAAATATAGCACACAATAAATTTGATACAAGATGGTTGTGAAGATAATTCTAGCTAGTACACAAGTCGTTCAGCAAAGGCAATAAAGACACGTAATTCATACGTCCAGAAACAAGTCATGCATTCTGGTTTTACTAGGATTACTTCCCATCCTTGGTCTTGTGGAACATAACCGTTATGGCCGTTGATAAGACAGCGTGTTGTAACGTCGTCAAAGGGACGAGGGTTACGTAATGTCCAACAGTCCCGTAACAATCTAAAAACCTCATTTCTTACCCCAATTAGCGACTCCGTCACTTGTGGGAACGTTTTGTTTAATAGTTGTAGCCCAATGTTCTTGTTCTCACTTTGGTGAGAAGCGAACATTACTAATCCGTAAGCATAACATGCTTCTTTATGTTGCATGTTAGCCGCTTTTTCTAAATCACGAAGTCCAATATTCGGATATATTGAGTCAAAATAATTTCTTAACCCATTGCGTAAAATAGCATTTGGGTTCCCCGCAATATATGCGTCAAAGTAAACACATCGTAACTTATGGATTTCCCAATGTGATATCCCCCATCTTTCGAACCAAAGCCTTTTATAAACCAAGGCATTCTTGGAACGTTCTTCGAATGTCTTACAAACTGATCTCGCCTTAAATAGTTGTGCCGAAGAATTCTGACCGAATCTAGACAAGATTTCATCAATCATGTCTCCGAGTAGGTCTCTTAAAATATTGGGTTGTCTATCCATTTTGTATTTTTATACTGTAAAATAGACAAGAGTTAGATTCATAAAAAAAATACTTATTAATACAAGCTATTTTTACATATATCATAAAGCATAAGCACACTATATTACTTATATTACACCACACGAATACAACTATCTTATTCCGACTCGCTTGTTTCTTCTTCTTCGGTTTTGGTTCGTTATGCCAAGTTTCTAGGGATATATGATGTTCCCCTAATACGAGCCGTCGTTATCCACATTGGTTTAGAAAAACCTGGTGGTTTAGAGGTTCCCGGGTCATTGTTACAACTTAAGTACTTCGGGGGTTGACGATACATATAAAGTTCATCGGGGTTGGAATTAGATTTCTCTATTTTTATGCCCTTTCCCTTATTATTTTCTTTTGCCTTTTTAAATTCAGTTGGGGTAATTTCTATAACATCATCGGAATTCTCCTCGGAATCCGATTCATCGGAGAATTGGTAATCCTCCCAATATTTTGCTTCCTTGGCGGAAACACCATTGACCATAATTAACCTTGGTCGGTTGGTTGAGGATTTTCTTTTACTTAACCGTTTTATTATTTCCCCCACCGGTTCTATTTCTTCATCCGGTTCCGATTCTTCTTCCGGTTCCGATTCTTCTTCCGGTTCCGACTCTTCTTCCGGTTCCTCTTCGGGAACTTGTGAATCAGTCCACGAATCATTCCAATTTACATTTGACTCTTCATTATTATTAGGTGAGTCAATGGGACTTGTTCTAGAGGTAGACATCTATCACATAATATCAAACGCGTTAAGAGATTAATATATCACATAATATTCACATGTTAAAAATATATAGTTTCCAACAAAATTTGTTAAGCAATCATTTTTCAAGTAAACACGGTCGAAGTCCAGACTCACTAATGCATCCTAACAAACTAGATAAGACACACTAATGCAAAATTCTGGTTCTCTAAGACCAACGCTCGGATACCAACTGAAATGTCCCGTTCTTATTGATTAAAAACGTTCCATATTAATTGATTTCGTTGCGAGGTTTTTGAAGGTTCTTCGTATGCCCGACAGACATATTAAATTAATGTGGCTAATGTGTTATGATCCAAGTCGGGTCATACCCAATAACAAGCTTACCGACACCTTATATGTATTTAATCTTAGCGATTGGATCGTTGATTAAATACGCGACACTTGAACTTTAAGAAAATGGCTTTCTTAAATTATTACTTGATGTATATTTATATGAATCATGGAATAATTTATATGATATGGATTTAATTATTTATAAGTTAAATAATTAATTAATTATGTTACATTTTATAAAATAGGTTTTATAAATGATGTAAACATAATAAATAAAATGGAAGTTTTATAAAATGTATTTTATAAATTAAGTTTTATAAAATGTAATTTTATAAAATAAATCCATTTTATTTAATATTAGTAGTGACCTTGGAGTTGTGCATACACATGCTAGAGATGCCATTCCTTTGGTCATGCTTTTCCATATATCCATATACATGTTCCTTGACTTCTTGGAACAACATACATGCAATATACTTAAAAAAAACTGCACCAAACTCCTCAAAAATGCTGCTGTCCAGCAGTGACTTTTAGGGAAGAAAAGAGGGTTCAAAGTTTGGTTTTTGCAAGTATAATTCAAGTGTTTATAAATCCTAACTAAGGCTAGGTGTTGGTGCATAAGTTTGGGGTATAACTACTTGAGGTTTCATCCATTTGAAGCTCTATTCTTCATCATCAACTACATAGCTTGGAGAAGGTATAATCTCTTATCTATCTTGTAGTTTGTAAGTATGTTTCACAACTTGATCCTAATTGGGATTTAACTTTAATTGGTTAAAGTTTAACAAGTCTAAAATTGGTAATTAACATGCTTCCGCTTTCTTAATTCTTAAAATGGTTTAAGTATATTATGAACTTGTTAAATCCCAACAATGGTATCTAGAGCCGAATTTGATGGAATATGCTTCGAGATGATTTATTAAACCCACTATAATTTTGCATTCTATGAACATGCATGAAGTAGAATGTAAAATTTTCGGTTTTGGGTGGTTTGTCTTTTTGGCCAAAATCACTTGTGATTCTGCATTCTGTATTGCCAAGCACTTGTAATTCTGTACTGCCGATCACTTGTGATTCTGTACTGCCAATCACTTGTGATTCTGTACTGCCGATCACTTGTGATTCTGTACTGCCAATCACTTGTGATTCTGTATTGCCTATCTCTTATGTAGTTAAAGTTCACAATCTAAGCCTTGACCTTGTGTTTGGTTGCATGCATGGTTGATTGATATTTATTCAATTGGTTTGTAATAATATTTATTCATTTGGCATGTAATAATTCATTTGGTTATGTAATTTATTTTATAGTTGGTATGTAAAATAGATTAGGTTGTAATTTCATTTTTTAGACAAAATGTATTAGGATATATTTTGTAAAATGATGAAGAATGATGAAGACTTGAAGAACACATGAAGAAGCATTTGGATGCAAGGTTAAGTGGCAGATTCCTACTTTGTGTAATTACCCCTTACCCGGTGGCGTTTTGTTTTCGGCTAAACAAAATGCTTACAAAAGGCTTGATTGTGAACATGTTGTTTTGCATGCTTGGTTGTTTTGTATGATTATGTGGATTGTATGTTTGTATGCTACAAGTTAATCACACAAGTCGACAACTAGAAAATGGCAATTTAATTGGTTAAATTATAACATTATTAACGACATGCAAAACGTCAATTTAAATGGTTAAATTAAAAATGGCTAAAAGGACATTAATAATCGGTTATTAAGAACATGATAAGGATCATATATATATAAAATGGTTTATATCAAGTAATTGGCTAAAATTACAAGACTTGAAAATGGATTTCAAATGAACCATACACTAAATGCATGTTGGTGTATGGCATAAATGTTTTCTTAAACTAGAATTAACGAAAACTTAAAATCCCTTAATCGACAAGGTAAACAAGTTTAACGCCATCCTTTTGTGGGACACTTAAACATAGTAGGGAACTCATAAATGGGATAAAGGTCACCTAACCGTTATGAGCTAACTAATATGGTTAAGGTAAAATTCGCATGCTTGTGGGATAAAGGTCACCTAACCACTTGTATGTTAATTTTACATGTTTACACAAGTAGGACGACTTGATTTGGGAATCATGAACTTAGGGTCACCGAAGCATGAGGAACAAATAGGCGTTGATGGGATAAATATGCCATGCAAAAGGATTGCATGATCCCATAATTTAGAAGTTGCAAAAGGATTGCAATTGTCATATAATGACTACCTAGCTAAATCAAATGACGGGATAAAGGTCACCTAACCGAAATTTGGTTTACCGTTGGATTCTAAAATTTAATATATATATCAATTGGATTTAAAGGGTATTGATTGTTAAATTTAAAATCGATACTTAAATGAACTTTGTTAAATTTTGTAGATGGCCGCCAATAACAACAACATGCAAAACGCACCTATTAACTTGAACAACCTATCGTTAAGGTCTCTCCTCGAGAAAGACAAACTCAACCATACGAACTTTATGGATTGGTTCCGCAATCTTAGGATTGTCCTCAAACTTGAGGATAAGGCGTATGTGTTGGAAGACCCCATTCCCGATCAGCCCGATGAGGATGATACGGAAGGCATGGCTTATTGGGATAAGTATTGCGCCGATTCGGTGCAAGTCGCTTGTCTAATGCTTGGGACTATGATACCCGAACTCCAAAAGGATTTCGAGCATCATACTGCATACGACATGATCACGCAATTGAAGGAGATGTTCCTTCAACAAGCTCGTGTCGAGCGCTTTGAAATGGTCCGAGCGCTTCATGCATGTCGTATGGACGACTCCCAATCCATTTCATCTTATGTCCTTATGATGAAAAGCCTCATTGATCGCGCAAACCGTCTTAATCTAAACATATCTAATGAGCTTGCCACGGATCTTATCCTAAACTCCTTGTCAAAGAGGTTTGACCAATTTGTAATTAATTACAATATGAATGGGATGGATAAGACCATTGGCGAACTTCATGGCATGCTTAGAACGGCGGAAACTAGCATGGGTAAGAGGGCTTTACCCGTGCTAATGGTCAATGATGGTGGGTCCAAAGGTAATAACACCTCTAAGCCAAAGGTGGCTAAGAGGAAAGGACCCGCCCATCAAGGCAAGGGAAAGGGGAGGATGGTTACCCCAACCAAAAACAAGAACAAGAAGCAAAAGGTTGCCGGACAAGCAAACCCCAAGGAAGACCCGTGCTTCGGTTGCGGTGAAATGGGTCACTGGAAACGCAACTGCCCGGTCTACCTTAAGGAGTTGAAGGAAAAGAGGGATGCGGGGCAAACCTCAGGTAATATATATATGGTATATATAAAGCTTAGTATTACTTCTTCTAATACATGGGTATTAGACACTGGATGTGGAACTCACATTTGCAATTCTTTGCAGGGGTTCAAAAGAAGTAGCAAGCAAGCGGGAACATCAAGTCTCTTTATGGGTAATGGAGCCAAAGTGCAAGTGAAGGCTCAAGGAGACTTTGTATTAAAGCTTCCAAGTGGTTTGGAACTTATTTTGAACAATGTTTTGTATGCACCGGATTTATGTCGAAACATTATTTCAGTTTCCCGTTTAAAACAATGTGGTTTTTATCTTAATTTTGTTAATGATGATATCCACGTTTATTTAGATAATGTATTCTATTTTAAGGCTTCACCTTCAAATGGAATTTATGAATTGGTTCGTGATAACACATCATCTAGTAGCTCAATATACCATACTAGCACCAAGAAACTCAAAAGGGATTTGAGTGATTCCTACTTATGGCATTGTCGCCTTGGTCATATAAACAAGAACCGAATGCATACAATTCAAAAGAATGGACTTTTGAAATCAAATGAACTAGACTCGTTTGATGTATGTGAGTCTTGTTTACAAGGCAAAATGACTAAATCACCTTTCAAAGGGACCTATGAAAGGGCTAAGGACTTATTGGGATTAATACATTCGGATGTATGTGGACCCTTTAAGCCCATAACTAGGAATGGTGAAAGATACTTCGTTACTTTCATTGATGACTTCAGCCATTTCGGATATGTCTACTTGTTAAAACATAAGGACGAAACTTTTGAAGCATTCAAAGAGTATCAAAATGAAGTACAAAATCAACTCAATAAGACAATCAAGGTACTTCGTACCGATAGAGGAGGTGAATACCTAAGCGATGCTTTCCAAGATCATCTTAGAAGTTGTGGGATTATCTCACAACTCACTCCTCCTGGAACACCTCAACTGAATGGAGTTTCCGAAAGGAGGAACCGAACCCTAATGGATATGGTTCGATCTATGATGACTAGAAGCTCGTTACCTCTATCATTTTGGGGTTATTGTCTATGCTCTGCGGCTCATATTTTAAATATGGCCCCAACCAAGAAAGTGGAACGAACACCTCATGAGATGTGGTTTGGAAAACCTCCATCTCTATCATACTTAAAGGTATGGGGATGTGAAGCTTACCCTAAGCGTTACGTCCCTAATAAGTTGAATGCTCGATCCACGAAGTGTATCTTCATAGGATATCCCAAGGATGATATGGGATATTATTTCTATGATCCATCCGAGCAGAATGTATTTGTTGCTCGGAAGGCGGAATTCCTTGAAACTAAGTTCCTAATGGAAGGAAATAGTGAAAGGAAGATAGATCTTGAGGAGGTTCAAGATCAAGTAGATGATACACAATTGGCTGACACTAGCACTCAACATGAAAATGTTGAGAGTGATCAAATGGATGATCAAAATACACAAGACGTTCGCAGATCTGGTAGGATTAGTAATCCTCCTGAGAGATATGGGTTTCTCATGGATGGTTGCTATGTGGTTGATTTGGATGAGCCAACAAACTACCATGATGCTTTATCAAGGATTGATAAGGATAAATGGCAGGAAGCCATGAACGCTGAGATGCAATCCATGTATGACAACCAAGTTTGGGAACTTGTTGAACAACCTACTGGCTCAAGGCTAGTTGATTGTAAATGGCTTTTCAAAATGAAAACTGACATACATGGAAACTTGGATACATATAAAGCTAGACTTGTAGTAAAAGGTTTCACTCAAACTCAAGGGGTTGACTATGATGAAACTTTTTCGCCTGTGGCAATGCTAAAGTCTATTAGGATATTACTTGCCATTGCTGCTCATTATGATTATGAAATATGGCAAATGGATGTCAAGAACGCTTTCCTAAATGGACATCTTGAGGAAGATGTCTATATGGTTCAGCCTGAAGGTTTTGTTGATCCGAAGTGTCCTAAAAGGGTATGCAAGTTAAAGAAGTCAATCTACGGATTGAAACAAGCATCTAGAATGTGGAATCATCGTTTTAATGAGGAAGTCAAGAAATTTGGCTTCATTAAAAATGGTGATGAAGCTTGTGTATACAAGAAGGCTAGTGGGAGCACAATCATGTTCCTTGTACTATATGTGGATGATATATTGTTATTTGGAAATGATATTCCGGAAATGCAAAGTGTTAAAACTTGGCTAAGTAAATGCTTCTCCATTAAGGATCTTGGAGAAGCACAATATGTCTTGGGGATTGGGATCTACAGGGATAGATCTAAGAAATTGATAGGTTTGAATCAAAGTGCATACATTGAAAACATCTTGAAAAGGTTCAAGATGGAGAACTCTAAGAAAGGTTTAGTACCTATTCAAAGAGGAACACTCCTTAGTTCATCTTAGTGTCCTACCACGAAAGATGAACAGGAGAGAATGAAGAAAGTCCCATATGCGTCTGCTATTGGGTCAATCATGTATGCAATAATATGCACTAGACCGGATGTGTCATGCGCTCTTAGCCTGACAAGTAGATACCAGAATAACCCAGGAAACAGTCATTGGATTGCGGTTAAAAGTATATTGAAATACCTTAGGAGGACTAAAGATATGTTTCTTATATACGGGTCTGGTGAGGAGGAACTCGCTGTAAAAGGTTACGTGAACGCGAGTTTCCAAACTGATCGAGATGATTCTCGATCACAATCCGGTTATGTCTTCACATTAAATGGAGGTGCAGTCTCTTGGAAGAGTTCAAAACAGGATGTTGTTGCTTTATCCACTACAGAGTCGGAGTACATCGCCGCATCATTGGCAGCTCAGGAAGCTGCATGGATGAAGAAATTCATCGACGACTTAGGAGTAGTCCCTTCCATTCAGGACCCTCTTGAGATCTTTTGTGACAACGAGGGTGCGATTGCTCAAATCAAGGAACCTCGTGCTCACCAAAAGACCCGTCACATTGAGCGGAGATTCAACTACATAAGGGATGAAGTTGAAAAAGGAAAGATATGTATTCGTAAAGTTCACACAGATCTTAATATAGCGGATCCTCTCACGAAGCTCTAACATGGAGCAAAACATACTGGACATGTTTGTGCATTAGGGCTTCGATATTCTAGTGATTGGTCATGATCTGTTTAAGTATTGTAACGGAACGAAATTGTTCAAACTCATTAATATAATTATGGTATTAATTTATTTTGAGTCATGTTCCTATTTTGCATATTTTATCCATGAATAAGTAATTATTCTAAAATTCCATAGTCGATCACATTCGTGGGAACAAGTGTGAGGTTTAGACTATTATGAACTTGGATTGGTATACATTCACGGGATGAATGTGGGGGCAAGGTTGCAACCAAGGTTCATAGATATTTGTGGGACACAAATATTGGAAGACCCGCTCTCAAGACTTACTAAATAGAGCCTTTGTGGTTGATCACTTGTAATCTTGAGTAAAGGCGAATATCATTGTATCCTCTGACCTGAGATACATATTGGGTTCGGATATTTACCAAGTATTGTGCCTTGATTCTTTCCTTCGCTATTCTGAAATATGGTATCTCACAAGGAAGAGCTCAGGTATAATGCAAGGTACATATTTAGGACGTATGTAGTCAAGATGGAATTTGTCCCTCTTATTCATTGAGAGTCAGATGTCTAAGGCCTGATAAAGTTAAATCTAAAAGAGAGTGATCACTCTGTATCTCTTGGATTTAACATGACATCTAGGACGAAAGGAAATAATGAAAGATTCACCTATTCATATTCGAGGTGGGAACTCGAAAGGGATGATGTTATTGAATGGCACAAAGTCATAGCATATTGGGGGTGATGGACGGTCGTTAGGTGGTATCCATCACTTGCATTAATTTCTTATGTTTCTCGTGCAAGTGGGAGATTGAAGGTTCTTCGTATGCCCGACAGACATATTAAATTAATGTGGCTAATGTGTTATGATCCAAGTCGGGTCATACCCAATAACAAGCTTACCGACACCTTATATGTATTTAATCTTAGCGATTGGATCGTTGATTAAATACGCGACACTTGAACTTTAAGAAAATGGCTTTCTTAAATTATTACTTGATGTATATTTATATGAATCATTGAATAATTTATATGATATGGATTTAATTATTTATAGGTTAAATAATTAATTAATTATGTTACATTTTATAAAATAGGTTTTATAAATGATGTAAACATAATAAATAAAATGGAAGTTTTATAAAATGTATTTTATAAATTAAGTTTTATAAAATGTAATTTTATAAAATAAATCCATTTTATTTAATATTAGTAGTGGCCTTGGAGTTGTGCATACACATGCTAGAGATGCCATTCCTTTGGTCATGCTTTTCCATATATCCATATACATGTTCCTTGACTTCTTGGAACAACATACATGCAATATACTTAAAAAAAAACTGCACCAAACTCCTTAAAAATGCTGCTGTCCAGCAGTGACTTTTAGGGAAGAAAAGAGGGTTCAAAGTTTGGTTTTTGCAAGTATAATTCAAGTGTTTATAAATCCTAACTAAGGCTAGGTGTTGGTGCATAAGTTTGGGGTATAACTACTTGAGGTTTCATCCATTTGAAGCTCTATTCTTCATCATCAACTACATAGCTTGGAGAAGGTATAATCTCTTATCTATCTTGTAGTTTGTAAGTATGTTTCACAACTTGATCCTAATTGGGATTTAACTTTAATTGGTTAAAGTTTAACAAGTCTAAAATTGGTAATTAACATGCTTCCGCTTTCTTAATTCTTAAAATGGTTTAAGTATATTATGAACTTGTTAAATCCCAACAGTTTTGACCTCTATATGAGACGTTTTTCAAAGACTGCATTCATTTTAAAACAAACCATAACCTTTATTTCATCAATAAAGGTTTAAAAAGCTTTACGTAGATTATCAAATAATGATAATCTAAAATAACCTGTTTACACACGACCATTACATAATGGTTTACAATACAAATATGTTACAACAAAATAAGTTTCTTGAATGCAGTTTTTACACAATATCATACAAGCATGGACTCCAAATCTCGTCCTTATTTAAGTATGCGACAGCGGAAGCTCTTAATAATCACCTGAGAATAAACATGCTTAAAACGTCAACAAAAATGTTGGTGAGTTATAGGTTTAACCTATATATATCAAATCATAATAATAGACCACAAGATTTCATATTTCAATACACATCCCATACATAGAGATAAAAATCATTCATATGGTGAACACCTGGTAACCGACATTAACAAGATGCATATATAAGAATATCCCCATCATTCCGGGACACCCTTCGGATATGATATAAAATTCGAAGTACTAAAGCATCCGGTACTTTGGATGGGGTTTGTTAGGCCCAATAGATCTATCTTTAGGATTCGCGTCAATTAGGGTGTTATTCCCTAATTCTTAGATTACCAGACTTAATAAAAAGGGGCATATTCGATTTCGATAATTCAACCATAGAATGTAGTTTCATGTACTTGTGTCTATTTTGTAAATCATTTATAAAACCGCATGTATTCTCATCCCAAAATATTAGATTTTAAAAGTGGGACTATAACTCACTTTCACAGATTTTTACTTCGTCGGGAAGTAAGACTTGGCCACTGGTTGATTCACGAACCTATAACAATATATACATATATATCAAAGTATGTTCAAAATATATTTACAACACTTTTAATATATTTTGATGTTTTAAGTTTATTAAGTCAGCTGTCCTCGTTAGTAACCTACAACTAGTTGTCCACAGTTAGATGTACAGAAATAAATCGATAAATATTATCTTGAATCAATCCACGACCCAGTGTATATGTATCTCAGTATTGATCACAACTCAAACTATATATATTTTGGAATCAACCTCAACCCTGTATAGCTAACTCCAACATTCACATATAGAGTGTCTATGGTTGTTCCGAAATATATATAGATGTGTCGACATGATAGGTCAAAACATTGTATACGTGTCTATGGTATCTCAAGATTACATAATATATAATACAAGTTGATTAAGTTATGGTTGGAATAGATTTGTTACCAATTTTCACGTAGCTAAAATGAGAAAAATTATCCAATCTTGTTTTACCCATAACTTCTTCATTTTAAATCCGTTTTGAGTGAATCAAATTGCTATGGTTTTATATTGAACTCTATTTTATGAATCTAAACAGAAAAAGTATAGGTTTATAGTCGCAAAAATAAGTTACAAGTCATTTTTGTAAAGGTAGTCATTTCAGTCGAAAGAACGACGTCTAGATGACCATTTTAGAAAACATACTTCCACTTTGAGTTTAACCATAATTTTTGGATATAGTTTCATGTTCATAATAAAAATCATTTTCTCTGAATAAAAACTTTTAAATCAAAGTTTATCATAGTTTTTAATTAACTAACCCAAAACAGCCCGCGGTGTTACTACGACGGCGTAAATCCGGTTTTACGGTGTTTTTCGTGTTTCCAGGTTTTAAATCATTAAGT
Source organism: Rutidosis leptorrhynchoides (assembly GCF_046630445.1). NCBI lineage: Eukaryota > Viridiplantae > Streptophyta > Magnoliopsida > Asterales > Asteraceae > Rutidosis > Rutidosis leptorrhynchoides. The sequence continues at coordinate 184,774,695 of NC_092340.1, read as the reverse complement.
TAGTATATCATATAGATATAGAACATGTGTTTAGTTGATTTTAAAAGTCAAGTTAGAAGGATTAACTTTTGTTTGCGAACAAGTTTAGAATTAACTAAACTATGTTCTAGTGATTACAAGTTTAAACCTTCGAATAAGATAGCTTTATATGTATGAATCGAATGATATTATGAACATCATTACTACCTTAAGTTCCTTGGATAAACCTACTGGAAAAAGGAAAAATGGATCTAGCTTCAACGGATCCTTGGATGGCTCGAAGTTCTTGAAGCAGAATCATGACACGAAAATAAGTTCAAGTAAGATCATCACTTGAAATAAGATTGTTATAGTTATAGAAATTGAACCAAAGTTTGAATATGATTATTACCTTGTATTAGAATGATAACCTACTGTAAGAAACAAAGATTTCTTGAGGTTGGATGATCACCTTACAAGATTGGAAGTGAGCTAGTAAACTTGAAAGTATTCTTGATTTTATGTAACTAGAACTTGTAGAATATATGAAGAACACTTAGAACTTGAAGATAGAACTTGAGAGAGATCAATTAGATGAAGAAAATTGAAGAATGAAAGTGTTTGTAGGTGTTTTTGGTCATTGGTGTATGGATTAGATATAAAGGATATGTAATTTTGTTTTCATGTAAATAAGTCATGAATGATTACTCATATTTTTGTAATTTTATGAGATATTTCATGCTAGTTGCCAAATGATGGTTCCCACATGTGTTAGGTGACTCACATGGGCTGATAAGAGCTGATCATTGGAGTGTATATACCAATAGTACATACATCTAAAAGCTGTGTATTGTACGAGTACGAATACGGGTGCATACGAGTAGAATTGTTGATGAAACTGAACGAGGATGTAATTGTAAGCATTTTTGTTAAGTAGAAGTATTTTGATAAGTGTATTGAAGTCTTTCAAAAGTGTATAAATACATCTAAATACACTACATGTATATACATTTTAACTGAGTCGTTAAGTCATCGTTAGTCGTTACATGTAAGTGTTGTTTTGAAACCTTTAAGTTAACGATCTCAATTATTGTTGTTAACCCATTGTTTATTATATCTAATGAGATGTTAAATTATTATATTATCATGATATTATGATATATTAATATATCTTAATATGATATATATACATTTAAATGTCGTTACAACGATAATCGTTACATATATGTCTCGTTTCGAAATCCTTAAGTTAGTAGTCTTGTTTATATGTATATAACTCATTGTTAATATACTTACGGAGATACTTACTTATCATAATCTCATGTTAACCATATGTATATCCATATATATATTGTCATGTCGTTTTTACAAGTTTTAACGTTCGTGAATCGCCGGTCAACTTGGGTGGTCAATTGTCTATATGAAACCTATTTTAATTAATCAAGTCTTAACAAGTTTGATTGCTTAACATGTTGGAAACATTTAATCATGTAAATATCAATCTCAATTAATATATATAAACATGGAAAAGTTCGGGTCACTACACTTGTTTCCCTCCAAATCAAGTCGACTAAAACCCTTCCCTAAACCACCTGCTGCATCGATCAATAACCTTTCACCTGCAGTCTTCCGCAGTCCATAAAACCCATCAAAGCAACTCTCTATTCAGCCTTCATTCGATCACCATTCAGTCTGCTGTATCTGCTGCTTGTTCCTGCTGTTTCTGTGCAACGAAAACAACCCTGAAATCAAGTAAGTTTGCTTCTGTTCCGGCTATATTATTCGACCCACAATAGCCCATCGAAGTTTGATTATTTGTTGCTTGTTTTCTGTCTTTCTATCATGATCAAACAGCCAATGATCCATTCTTGCTGCGTGTTTTTCTGTTTTCTTGCTGCTGAAATTTTCCTTGTACCTACTGCTGTGTTGCTGCTGTTGTTTTTCTGCGAGTTAGATCAGACCCAAGAAACCCTTTTGGGTCGTTGATTATTGCTGCAGCTGCTTGGTTTCTGTTTTTGCATCGTATCATCATCATCATCCTAGGTCTCAATCTTAGTAAGGTATCCTAATAACCCTAGTCTAATTGTGTGTTTAAATCAATTACTTTTAAGATGATCAAAAAGTATTATGTTAAGTAATATGTTATGTAAAAAGAGTACATAATGAATAAGTATGAATAAGTCATGATGTTAGTTATTTAGTTTGATGTTATGATAAAAGTGTAATTATAAGATCTTGATTATGATAAAGATTTATGAATAAAGGATTGTGATTTTATTTAAGTGAATAACTAGGAGATTAATTAGTTATAATGAAAGATTAGTGTTTTGATTAATAAGCTAGATAATGATAATAGTTGTAAGATTATGATGATTAGTAATAAAGATAATGGTGATGATAAAAAGGTATGAACTAGTTTTATGATTATGATTTTATGTAGGTGAAGGTTATGATTAATAAGATTGTAAAGATTAAAAAGTGTGATGGTTGTTAATAAACTAGGTTAAAAGATTAAAAGATTATAAATTATGATTATGTATTGTATAATAAAGAGTTGGAAGATTTAGTTAAGTAGATTTAAAAGGATTAGGGTTATAAGTTGGATAATACATATGGATAATAAGGAATAGAGTTAATGAATATGATTAGTTATTATGTTAATTTAAAAGTTATGATTTTATGTGATGATTAGGTTAAGATTATGATAAAAGGTTATGAATATGGATTAGTTAAGTAACTGTGATCATGGTATATGTACGTATGTGCATGTATACATTATAGGTATATGTGTGTGTGTATATGTAAATATATACATACGTATATATGTATGTGTACATATGTATGTATATATACTTATTACTTTTTATTATTATGTTTACTAACTTATATAACTCACACAATACACATTCACACGTACTATATATATATATATATATATATATATATATATATATATATATATATATATATATATATATATATATATATATATATATCATATAGTTATGAACACATACATGTATAATAATAAATAAAGAATATATATGTATGTATCATATAGGTATATTTATACATCTATACATAATAGTTGATTAAAGTAAATAATAATACTATTATTTGTATAACTTATACACTTATTTATATAGTAACACTTAATAACACTAAGTATATTATCATTTATATAAATACAACTTTTCTCGAAAATGGTCACTGTTAATATAGTTTACTATATTAATAAACAAACTATATGTCTATTAGACATTACCTAATCGAACATTTTATCTCTAGGTTGAGATCTCCGATTACACTCCGATCATATAACTTGCGTGGAATATCTATCTGCTATTAAGGTGAACTTCATAGCCCCGCTTTTTAACTGTTTCTATTACTTATTTTGAACTTTGGGGTGAGACACATGCTTGCTTTTAAACTGTTTTACGCTTAGACACGAGTACATGAAAACTTTATTTTGATTAGTTCAAACTCGGATAACATGCTTTGATTCATGCTAAATCCCTACCATGATATCGTTAATTGCTACGTATAAAGGCAAGCTTAGTTATTGTGAATAGCGCTATTGAGAGTGACGTCGCTATCCGGATGACCGTTGGTCAATGGATACATAATAATGATTCACGACACGAACGTGATGTGTTTAAGGTAACTTATGGTTAGTATCGATATCATATACACTAGCACTACTACCGAACTGATTAAACTTTATAATTAAATCTTGCAGTCTAAAAACTTGGTTATTATTGATAAACCTATGTTGTTCACTCAAACATTTTTGGTTGACACTTTAAGCATGTTTTGTCTCAAGATTGCTAAAGATTGTTTGCTATTTGGACTTTGCTGCTTTTGAAGTCCGCATATCATCATTCAAATTATTGCATTAGAACATTTTAGATTACATTTAAATTTTAAGGAGTCATTTGTAATGACTTACTACTTTCCGCTACTTATATTACATTCATTTTTAATTAAAACGTCTCATATAGAGTCGTACTCGTTTATACATACTTGTGTTGTGATATTGTGAAGTCATATTTCCCCGACCCTATTTGGGGGTATGACATTTACCAAGCCATGAGAATGGGCTTTGGTGTTGTTTTGGTAGCGCGTAGTCGCTTTTGTGACGTAATTGATGAAACATAAGTTTCGTCGGGTACGGATGACTTAAGGACACTTTAGTGTTGTGATGGGTGACATCAGATGAATGAAACCCTCAAGGTCGAGCTTTTCGATCTCAATGAATGTTGATAGTGGAGTCTATGTGATGCGATGTCAGGTGCCTCTTTCATACCTGCAAGCGTAATGTCCGACTCCTGCGATGTTGTGGTTACATTGTACTTAGGGTACCAGAGAGAAACCCTTAAGTACATGAGTGACTAGGTGGAACTTTGACAAGCTATGGCAATCGGAGGATTGTAAGAATAAAGTATGTGTAATTGTGATGAACTCTTCGTTCGAAGTGATTATGGATAGGTAAAGATCCTTTGTATGCTCAAGGTTGGAGCAAGACGTGGTGATGGGTCGTGTGTCTAACGACCCGTTCTAATCCATCAAGACGAATACATTACATTTGGTTACATCGCAAGGTACTTGACCTCTATATGATACAATTTTACAAACATTGCATTCATTTTTAAAAGACAAACTTTCATTACATCGAAAGTTGACGGCATGCATACCATTTCATAATATATCCAACTATAATTGACTTAATAATAATCTTGATGAACTCAATGACTCGAATGCAACGTCTTTTGAAATATGTCATGAACGACTCCAAGTAATATCTCTAAAATGAGCAAATGCACAGCGGAAGATTTCTTTCATACCTGAGAATAAACATGCTTTAAAGTGTCAACCAAAAGGTTGGTGAGTTCATTAGTTTATCATAAACATTCATTTCCATTATTTTAATAGACCACAAGATTTTCATTTTCAGTTCTCATAAATATACGTCCCATGCATAGAGACAAAAATATCATTCATATAGATTGAATACCTGGTAACCGACATTAACAAGATGCATATAAGAATATCCCCTATCATTCCGGGAAATCCATCGGACATGATAAAAAAACGAATTCGAAGTACTAAAGCATCCGGTACTTTGGATGGGGTTCGTTAGGCCCAATAGATCTATCTTTAGGATTCGCGTCAATTAGGCGTGCACTAATTATCAAAATTAGTGATGTTCCCTAATTCTTAGGTTACCAAGTGAAAAGGGACATATTCGGCTTCGATCATTTAACCATATAATGTAGTTTCGATTACTTGTGTCTATTTCGTAAAACATTTATTAAAATTTCGCATGTATTCTCAGCCCAAAAACATAAAGGGTAAAAAGGCAAATGAAACTCAACAAATGTATTTTATAGTAAAAATACATATGACTACATTGAACAATGCAGGGTTGGCCTCGGATTCACGAACCTATATCATTTGTATATATTAATATATATAATCGTAATTAAACAAATTTATATATTATGTCTTAATTTACATATCTTACATAGTTAATTTGTATATATATATATATATATATATATATATATATATATATATATATATATATATATATATATATATATATATTTAAAATAGTTAACATTTATATAGTTTTATATATATATATATATATATATATATATATATATATATATATATATACATATGATTAATATTATATTAAAAATCATTAATTTGTTATATGTAAATATTTATATAAATAATCCTAATATATATAATTATATGAAATATTATGATAGTTGTAATAAACATACTCTTATATAGAAAATATTTATTTATTATAATAATTTTGTTAATATGAATGTAATAATGATATTAATAATAATAATTTTGATAAAAATGATAAGTTTTCTAATAATGATAATAATACTAATACTAATAATAATGAAAATAATATATCATACTAGTGATAATAATAATTATATCTTTAATATTAATAATAATAATATTTATCATAACAACAATAATAATAATAATCATAATAATAGCAACAATAATAATAAAATTAATAGAAAGGCTACCTTATTGTAATAAGCCCTTAAAAAAAAAAATGTTTCTGCCCAGGCTCGAACCCTAGACCTCTTTCTAATTAGAAAACTCCTTAGACCATTCCTCCATCCCAGATTTCTTGTTTTAATACACCATATAATTATATATGAACCGTTTTTAATCTGTTTCCTTCTTCAAAACTAACAACCCAATTAACATATCAATTAATGATTGCACCGATGTTTAACAAAAAGGGAGTAGGTCTCGGTTGTTCCTAGTAACCCTACACCCACCTCTCATGCTTGTTTTTATCATCATCATTCTTTAATATTTTTGAATCAACTTTATCCAATATCACATAAAACCATAATCGTGACTTTATCTCCCTCATCATAATCTTTCCATGTCATCATCATTTCTTTACACTGTCACCATGAATCATAATCATCATCTTGCAACATCATCTTTATACATCTTCATTTGTTTATCAGAAAATCATATCACGATCATTATCATGTACATCCCATCATGCCATCAATCACCGGAACCATCATCATCTCAGTCGTGTATCACCATTGACAACTATTCATCATCTTCTAAATATCTTCATCATCAATATTATCACTATGTATCAAAATCATTACCCTTCATATCTTCTCAACCCACCAGACCGAAACGTACCACAATTAAAATCTCGACTACAAGACGAAGCTTCAACTGATTTGTTTACATAGTTGATGACCCACTACTGCTACGAAATGAAAACCGAAGGTAATGGTCTGAAACAGTATCGAGTAGGTGAATTTTTATGGGTTTATCATGGTGATACCAGTTACATGTGACCAACGTCGGTGGCCGCCATCATCCACCACCGCAGTTAATATTAACATCCGTCGAGATAAATTCGTGCACCATTATTTGGAAAACAACCAGTCATCTTATATCGATACAAAATAGTAGTCGATGCCTAGAGGAAGAAAAAAAAATAATAATAATAAATAAATAATAATGGTGTCATCGGATCAGTCGGTGTAAAAAAATAAAAGAAATGGCAGCAACAAAATGGGTGGATTTTGGAATGGTTTAAGTGCAGTAGGATAATGGTTGTGTCGATCTGACAAGAAGAGAAGGAACAATAGAAGTTGTAATACAAGATAACGAGATGGTTTTGTGTTGGTTGGCCGAAGGTGTAGTGACCCGAACTTTTCCATGTTTATATATATTAATTGAGATTGATATTTACATGATTAAATGTTTCCAACATGTTAAGCAATCAAACTTGTTAAGACTTGATTAATTGAAATATGTTTCATATAGACAATTGACCACCCAAGTTGACCGGTGATTCACGAACGTTAAAACTTGTAAAAACTATATGATGACATATATGTGGATATATATATAGTTAACATGATACTAAGATAAGTAAACATATCATTAAGTATATTAACAATGAACTACATATGTAAAAACAAGACTACTAACTTAATGATTTTTAAACGAGACATATATGTAACGATTATCGTTGTAAAGACATTTAATGTATATATATCATATTAAGAGATATTCATACATGATAATATCATGATAATATAATAATTTAAAATCTCATTTGATATTATAAACATTGGGTTAACAACATTTAACAAGATCGTTAACCTAAAGGTTTCAAAACAACACTTACATGTAACGACTAACGATGACTTAACGACTCAGTTAAAATGTATATACATGTAGTGTTTTAATATGTATTTATACACTTTTGAAAGACTTCAATACACTTATCAAAATACTTCTACTTAACAAAAATTCTTACAATTACATCCTCGTTCAGTTTCATCAACAATTCTACTCGTATGCACCCGTATTCGTACTCGTACAATACACAGCTTTTAGATGTATGTACTATTGGTATATACATTCCAATGATCAGCTCTTAGCAGCCCATGTGAGTCACCTAACACATGTGGGAACCATCATTTGGCAACTAGCATGAAATATCTCATAAAATTACAAAAATATGAGTAATCATTCATGACTTATTTACATGAAAACAAAATTACATATCCTTTATATCTAATCCATACACCAACGACCAAAAACACCTACAAACACTTTCATTCTTCAATTTTATTCATCTAATTGATCTCTCTCAAGTTCTATCTTCAAGTTCTAAGTGTTCTTCATAAATTCTACAAGTTCTAGTTACATAAAATCAAGAATACTTTCAAGTTTGCTAGCTCACTTCCAATCTTGTAAGGTGATCATCCAACCTCAAGAAATCTTTGTTTCTTACAGTAGGTTATCATTCTAATACAAGTTAATAATCATATTCAAACTTTGGTTCAATTTCTATAACTATAACAATCTTATTTCAAGTGATGATCTTACTTAAACTTGTTTTCGTGTCATGATTCTGCTTCAAGAACTTCGAGCCATCCAAGGATCCGTTGAAGCTAGATCCATTTTTATCTTTTCCAGTAGGTTTATCCAAGGAACTTAAGGTAGTAATGATGTTCATAACATCATTCGATTAATACATATAAAGCTATCTTATTCGAAGGTTTAAACTTGTAATTACTAGAACATAGTTTAGTTAATTCTAAACTTGTTCGCAAACAAAAGTTAATCCTTCTAACTTTACTTTTAAAATCAACTAAACACATGTTCTATATCTATATGATATGCTAACTTAATGATTTAAAACCTGGAAACACGAAAAACACCGTAAAACCGGATTTACGCCGTCGTAGTAACACCGCGGGCTGTTTTGGGTTAGTTAATTAAAAACTATGATAAACTTTGATTTAAAAGTTGTTATTCTGAGAAAATGATTTTTATTATGAACATGAAACTATATCCAAAAATTATGGTTAAACTCAAAGTGGAAGTATGTTTTCTAAAATGGTCATCTAGACGTCGTTCTTTCGACTGAAATGACTACCTTTACAAAAAAAGACTTGTAACTTATTTTTCCAACTATAAACCTATACTTTTTCTGTTTAGATTCATAAAATATATCTCAATATGAAACCATAGCAATTTGATTCACTCAAAACGGATTTAAAATGAAGAAGTTATGGGTAAAACAAGATTGCATAATTTTTCTCATTTTAGCTACGTGAAAATTGGTAACAAATCTATTCCAACCATAACTTAATCAACTTGTATTGTATATTATGTAATCTTGAGATACCATAGACACGTATACAATGTTTCGACCTATCATGTCGACACATCTATATATATTTCGGAACAACCATAGACACTCTATATGTGAATGTTGGAGTTAGCTATACAGGGTTGAGGTTGATTCCAAAATATATATAGTTTGAGTTGTGATCAATACTGAGATACGTATACATTGGGTCGTGGATTGATTCAAGATAATATTTATCGATTTATTTCTGTACATCTAACTGTGGACAACTAGTTGTAGGTTACTAACGAGGACAGCTGACTTAATAAACTTAAAACATCAAAATATTTTAAAAGTGTTGCAAATATATTTTGAACATACTTTGATATATATGTATATATTGTTATAGGTTCGTGAATCAACCAGTAGCCAAGTCTTACTTCCCGACGAAGTAAAAATCTGTGAAAGTGAGTTATAGTCCCACTTTTAAAATCTAATATTTTTGGGATGAGAATACATGCAGGTTTTATAAATGATTTACAAAATAGACACAAGTACGTGAAACTACATTCTATGGTTGAATTATCGAAATCGAATATGCCCCTTTTTATTAAGTCTGGTAATCTAAGAATTAGGGAACAGACACCCTAATTGACGCGAATCCTAAAGATAGATCTATTGGGCCTAACAAACCCCATCCAAAGTACCGGATGCTTTAGTACTTCGAAATTTATATCATATCCGAAGGGTGTCCCAGAATGATGGGGATATTCTTATATATGCATCTTGTTAATGTCGGTTACCAGGTGTTCACCATATGAATGATTTTTATCTATATGTATGGGATGTGTATTGAAATATGAAATCTTGTGGTCTATTATTATGATTTGATATATATAGGTTAAACCTATAACTCACCAACATTTTTGTTGACGTTTTAAGCATGTTTATTCTCAGGTGATTATTAAGAGCTTCCGCTGTCGCATACTTAAATAAGGACGAGATTTTTCCATGCTTGTATGATATTGTGTAAAAACTGCATTCAAGAAACTTATTTTGTTGTAACATATTTGTATTGTAAACCATTATGTAATGGTCGTGTGTAAACAGGATATTTTAGATTATCATTATTTGATAATCTACGTAAAGCTTTTTAAACCTTTATTGATGAAATAAAGGTTATGGTTTGTTTTAAAATGAATGCAGTCTTTGAAAAACGTCTCATATAGAGGTCAAAACCTCGCAACGAAATCAATTAATATGGAACGTTTTTAATCAATAAGAACGGGACATTTCAGTTGGTATCCGAGCGTTGGTCTTAGAGAACCAGAATTTTGCATTAGTGTGTCTTATCTAGTTTGTTAGGATGCATTAGTGAGTCTGGACTTCGACCGTGTTTACTTGAAAAATGATTGCTTAACAAATTTTGTTGGAAACTATATATTTTTAACATGTGAATATTATGTGATATATTAATCTCTTAACGCGTTTGATATTATGTGATAGATGTCTACCTCTAGAACAAGTCCCATTGACTCACCTAATAATAATGAAGAGTCAAATGTAAATTGGAATGATTCGTGGACTGATTCACAAGTTCCCGAAGAGGAACCGGAAGAAGAGTCGGAACCGGAAGAAGAATCGGAACCGGATGAAGAAATAGAACCGGTGGGGGAAATAATAAAACGGTTAAGTAAAAGAAAATCCTCAACCAACCGACCAAAGTTAATTATGGTCAATGGTGTTTCCGCCAAGGAAGCAAAATATTGGGAGGATTACCAATTCTCCGATGAATCGGATTCCGACGAGAATTCCGATGATGTTATAGAAATTACCCCAACTGAATTTAAAAAGGCAAAAGAAAATAATAAGGGAAAGGGCATAAAAATAGAGAAATCTAATTCCAACCCCGATGAACTTTATATGTATCGTCAACCCCCGAAGTCCTTAAGTTGTAACAATGACCCGGGAACCTCTAAACCACCAGGCTTTTCTAAACCGTTGTGGAAAACGACAGTTAGTATTAGGGGAACATCATATATCCCTAGAAACTTGGGAAAACGAACCAAAACCGAAGAAGAAGAAACGAGCGAGTCGGAATAAGATAGTTGTATTCGTGTGGTGTAATATATGTAATATAGTGTGCTTATGCTTTATGATATATGTAAAAATTGCTTGTATTAATAAGTATTTTTTTTTCTATGAATCTAACTCTTGTCTATTTTACAGTATAAAAACATAAAATGAATAGACAACCCAATATTTTAAGAGATCTACCCGGAGACATGATTGATGAAATCTTGTCTAGAGTCGGTCAGAATTCTTCAGCACAACTATTTAAGGCGAGATCAGTTTGTAAGACATTCGAAGAACGTTCCAAGAATGTCTTGGTTTATAAGAGACTTTCGTTTGAAAGATGGGGGATATCACATTGGGAAACCCATAAGTTACGATGTGTTTACTTTGACGCATATATTGCGGGGAACCCAAACGCTATTTTACGCAACGGGTTAAGAAATTATTTTGACTCAATGTATCCGAATATAGGACTTCATGATTTAGAAAAATCGGCTAACATGCAACATAAAGAAGCATGCTATGCTTACGGGTTAGTAATGTTCGCTTCTCACCAAAGTGAGAAAAGGAACATCGGGCTACAGCTATTAAACAAAACGTTCCCACAAGTGACGGAGTCGGTAATTGGGGTAAGAAATGAGGTTTTTAGATTGTTACGGGACTGTTGGACATTACGTAACCCTCGTCCCTTTGACGACGTTACAACACGATGTCTTATCAACGGCCATAACGGTTATGTTCCACACGACCAAGGATGGGAAGTAGTCCTAGTAAAACCAGAATGCATGACTTGTTTCTGGACGTATGAATTACGTGTCTTTATTGCCTTTGCTGAACGACTTGTGTACTAGCTAGAATTATCTTCACAACTATCTTGTATCAAAGTTATTGTGTGTTATATTTCATGCTTTATGTAAAATAAGCGGTATTCTAAGTTTGTAAAATATTGTATAAAAGTTTGAACGCGAAATATTATTATAATCAGTTTTTCATATAGAATTGTAGTAGTTGAATTGTATATTAGCTACTAAGTATGAACTTAACGGGTAGGTACTACCCGAATTTAAACTTATAAAACGCTAATATGAAGAAAAAGCTTTTATAAATGAATTCATATTATGCTATGAAATACTATTAACTACTCTTAATATTCTGTATGATTAACTGGTTCCATTTGACTATTTTGAAGGAAATGGCACCGACTACTCGACACACCGTGAATATGAATGAAGAGGAATTCCGTACTTTTATAGCTTCAAACATAGCCGCAGTACAGGCTGGGCTACATACCAACAATAACATTGGATCTAGCAGTACAGGAAATCGTGTAGGATGCACCTACAAAGAATTCACTGCCTGCAAACCTTTGGAATTTGATGGAACCGAAGGACCGATCGGATTGAAACGGTGGACCGAGAAGGTCGAATCGGTGTTTGCCATAAGTAAGTGTACTGAAGAGGACAAAGTGAAGTACGCTACGCATACCTTCACAGGTTCTGCGTTAACATGGTGGAATACCTATCTAGAGCAAGTGGGACAAGATGATGCGTACGCACTACCGTGGTCAGCATTCAAGCACTTGATGAACGAGAAGTACCGTCCCAGAACTGAGGTCAATAAGCTCAAGACAGAACTTAGAGGGTTACGAACCCAAGGATTTGATATTACCACGTACGAAAGACGATTCACAGAATTGTGCCTATTGTGTCCGGGAGCATTCGAAGATGAGGAAGAGAAGATTGACGCGTTCGTGAAAGGATTACCAGAAAGAATCCAAGAAGATATAAGTTCACACGAGCCCGCCTCCGTACAACAGGCATGTAGAATGGCTCACAAACTAGTGAACCAGATTGAAGAAAGAATTAAAGAACAGACTGCTGAAGAGGCCAATGTGAAGCAAGTCAAAAGAAAGTGGGAGGAAAACGGTGATAAGAATCACCAATACAACAACAACAGCAATTACAACAATAATCGCAACAATTATCCCAGCAATCGCAACATCAATCGCAACAACAACAAATGGCCCAACAACAACAACAACAACAACAACAACAACAACAACAGCAACTACAACAATCATCCCAATAACAATAATAACCGCAACAACAACAACAATCAGAAGCAGCTATGCCAAAGGTGTGAAAAGTATCACTCGGGGTTCTGCACCAAATTTTGTAACAAGTGTAAAAGAAATGGTCATAGCGCGGCGAAGTGTGAGGTCTACGGACCAGGGGTTAATAGAACAAAAGGAACAAATGGTGTCGGAACGAGTAATGGCGGAGCAAGTAGTGTCGGAGCAAGTTATGCAAATGTAGTTTGCTATAAATGTGGAAAACCGGGCCACATCATTAGAAATTGCCCGAACCAGGAGAACACGAATGGACAAGGCCGCGGAAGAGTTTTCAATATTAATGCGGCAGAGGCACAGGAAGACCCGGAGCTTGTTACGGGTACGTTTCTTATTGACAATAAATCTGCTTACGTATTATTTGATTCGGGTGCGGATAGAAGCTATATGAGTAGAGATTTTTGTGCTAAATTAAGTTGTCCATTGACGCCTTTGGATAGTAAATTTTTACTCGAATTAGCAAATGGTAAATTAATTTCAGCAGATAATATATGTCGGAATCGAGAAATTAAACTGGTTAGCGAAATATTTAAGATTGACTTGATACCAGTAGAGTTAGGGAGTTTTGATGTGATAATCGGTATGGACTGGTTGAAAGAAGTGAAAGCAGAGATCGTTTGTTACAAAAATGCAATTCGCATTATACGAGAAAAAGGAAAACCCTTAATGGTGTACGGAGAAAAGGGCAACACGAAGCTACATCTTATTAGTAATTTGAAGGCACAAAAACTAATAAGAAAAGGTTGCTATGCTGTTCTAGCACACGTCGAGAAAGTACAAACTGAAGAAAAGAGCATCAATGATGTTTCCATTGCAAAAGAATTTCCCGATGTATTTCCGAAAGAATTACCGGGATTACCCCCACATCGATCCGTTGAATTTCAAATAGATCTTGTACCAGGAGCTGCACCAATAGCTCGTGCTCCTTACAGACTCGCACCCAGCGAGATGAAAGAACTGCAAAGTCAATTACAAGAACTTTTAGAGCGTGGTTTCATTCGACCAAGCACATCACCGTGGGGAGCTCCTGTTTTGTTTATCAAGAAGAAAGATGGTACATTCAGGTTGTGTATCGACTACCGAGAGTTGAACAAACTTACCATCAAGAACCGCTACCCACTACCGAGAATTGATGACTTATTCGATCAACTACAAGGCTCGTCTGTTTATTCAAAGATTGACTTACGTTCCGGGTATCATCAAATGCAGGTGAAAGAAGATGATATTCCAAAGACTGCTTTCAGAACACGTTACGGTCATTACGAGTTTATGGTCATGCCGTTTGGTTTAACTAATGCACCAGCTGTGTTCATGGACCTTATGAACCGAGTGTGTGGACCATACCTTGACAAGTTTGTCATTGTTTTCATTGATGACATACTTATTTACTCAAAGAATGACCAAGAACACGGTGAACATTTGAGAAAGGTGTTAGAAGTATTGAGGAAGGAAGAATTGTACGCTAAGTTTTCAAAGTGTGCATTTTGGTTGGAAGAAGTTCAATTCCTCGGTCACATAGTGAACAAAGAAGGTATTAAGGTGGATCCGGCAAAGATAGAAACTGTTGAAAAGTGGGAAACCCCGAAAACTCCGAAACACATACGCCAGTTTTTAGGACTAGCTGGTTACTACAGAAGGTTCATCCAAGAATTTTCCAGAATAGCAAAACCCTTGACTGCATTAACGCATAAAGGGAAGAAATTAGAATGGAATGATGAACAAGAGAAAGCGTTTCAGTTATTGAAGAAAAAGCTAACTACGACACCTATATTGTCATTGCCTGAAGGGAATGATGATTTTGTGATTTATTGTGACGCATCAAAGCAAGGTATCGGTTGTGTATTAATGCAACGAACGAAGGTGATTGCTTATGCGTCTAGACAATTGAAGATTCACGAACAAAATTATACGACGCATGATTTGGAATTAGGCGCGGTTGTTTTTGCATTAATGACTTGGAGGCACTACTTATATGGGGTCAAAAGTATTATATATACCGACCACAAAAGTCTTCAACACATATTTAATCAGAAACAAATGAATATGAGGCAGCGTAGGTGGATTGAATTGTTGAATGATTACGACTTTGAGATTCGTTACCACCCGGGGAAGGCAAATGTGGTAGCCGATGCCTTGAGCAGGAAGGACAGAGAACCCATTCGAGTAAAATCTATGAATATAATGATTCATAATAACCTTACTACTCAAATAAAGGAGGCGCAACAAGGAGTTTTAAAAGAGGGAAATTTAAAGGATGAAATACCCAAAGGATCGGAGAAGCATCTTAATATTCAGGAAGACGGAACCCGGTATAGGTCTGAAAGGATTTGGGTACCAAAATTTGGAGATATGAGAGAAATGGTACTTAGAGAAGCTCATAAAACCATATATTCAATACATCCTGGAACGGGGAAGATGTACAAGGATCTCAAGAAACATTTTTGGTGGCTGGGTATGAAAGCCGATGTTGCTAAATACGTAGGAGAATGTTTGACGTGTTCTAAGGTCAAAGCTGAGCATCAGAAACCATCAGGTCTACTTCAACAACCCGAAATCCCGAAATGGAAATGGGAAAACATTACCATGGATTTCATCACTAAATTGCCAAGGACTGCAAGTGGTTTTGATACTATTTGGGTAATAGTTGATCGTCTCACCAAATCAGCACACTTCCTGCCAATAAGAGAAGATGACAAGATGGAGAAGTTAGCACGACTGTATTTGAAGGAAGTCGTCTCCAGATATGGAATACCAATCTCTATTATCTCTGATAGGGATGGCAGATTTATTTCAAGATTCTGGCAGACATTACAGCAAGCATTAGGAACTCGTCTAGACATGAGTACTGCCTATCATCCACAAACTGATGGGCAGAGCGAAAGGACGATACAAACGCTTGAAGACATGCTACGAGCATGTGTTATTGATTTCGAAAACAGTTGGGATCGACATCTACCGTTAGCAGAATTTTCCTACAACAACAGCTACCATTCAAGCATTGAGATGGCGCCGTTTGAAGCACTTTATGGTAGAAAGTGCAGGTCTCCGATTTGTTGGAGTGAAGTAGGGGATAGACAGATTACGGGTCCGGAGATTATACAAGAAACTACCGAGAAGATCATCCAAATTCAACAACGGTTGAAAACCGCCCAAAGTCGACAAAAGAGCTACGCTGACATTAAAAGAAAAGATATAGAATTTGAAATTGGAGAGATGGTCATGCTTAAAGTTGCACCTTGGAAAGGCGTTGTTCGATTTGGTAAACGAGGGAAATTAAATCCAAGGTTTATTGGACCATTCAAGATTATTGATCGTGTCGGACCAGTAGCTTACCGACTTGAGTTACCTCAACAACTCGCAGCTGTACATAATACTTTCCACGTCTCGAATTTGAAGAAATGTTTTGCTAAAGAAGATCTCACTATTCCGTTAGATGAAATCCAAATCAACGAAAAACTTCAATTCATCGAAGAACCCGTAGAAATAATGGATCGTGAGGTTAAAAGACTTAAGCAAAACAAGATACCAATTATTAAGGTTCGATGGAATGCTTGTAGAGGACCCGAGTTCACCTGGGAGCGTGAAGATCAGATGAAGAAGAAATACCCGCATCTATTTCCAGAAGATTCGTCAACACCTTCAACAGCTTAAAATTTCGGGACGAAATTTATTTAACGGGTAGGTACTGTAGTGACCCGAACTTTTCCATGTTTATATATATTAATTGAGATTGATATTTACATGATTAAATGTTTCCAACATGTTAAGCAATCAAACTTGTTAAGACTTGATTAATTGAAATATGTTTCATATAGACAATTGACCACCCAAGTTGACCGGTGATTCACGAACGTTAAAACTTGTAAAAACTATATGATGACATATATGTGGATATATATATAGTTAACATGATACTATGATAAGTAAACATATCATTAAGTATATTAACAATGAACTACATATGTAAAAACAAGACTACTAACTTAATGATTTTTAAACGAGACATATATGTAACGATTATCGTTGTAAAGACATTTAATGTATATATATCATATTAAGAGATATTTATACATGATAATATCATGATAATATAATAATTTAAAATCTCATTTGATATTATAAACATTGAGTTAACAACATTTAACAAGATCGTTAACCTAAAGGTTTCAAAACAACACTTACATGTAACGACTAACGATGACTTAACGACTCAGTTAAAATGTATATACCTGTAGTGTTTTAATATGTATTTATACACTTTTGAAAGACTTCAATACACTTATCAAAATACTTCTACTTAACAAAAATGCTTACAATTACATCCTCGTTCAGTTTCATCAACAATTCTACTCGTATGCACCCGTATTCGTACTCGTACAATACACAGCTTTTAGATGTATGTACTATTGGTATATACACTCCAATGATCAGCTCTTAGCAGCCCATGTGAGTCACCTAACACATGTGGGAACCATCATTTGGCAACTAGCATGAAATATCTCATAAAATTACAAAAATATGAGTAATCATTCATGACTTATTTACACGAAAACAAAATTACATATCCTTTATATATAATCCATACACCAACGACCAAAAACACCTACAAACACTTTCATTCTTCAATTTTATTCATCTAATTGATCTCTCTCAAGTTCTATCTTCAAGTTCTAAGTGTTCTTCATAAATTCTACAAGTTCTAGTTACATAAAATCAAGAATACTTTCAAGTTTGCTAGCTCACTTCCAATCTTGTAAGGTGATCATCCAACCTCAAGAAATCTTTGTTTCTTACAGTAGGTTATCATTCTAATACAAGGTAATAATCATATTCTAACTTTGGTTCAATTTCTATAACTATAACAATCTTATTTCAAGTGATGATCTTACTTAAACTTGTTTTCGTGTCATGATTCTGCTTCAAGAACTTCGAGCCATCCAAGGATCCGTTGAAGCTAGATCCATTTTTCCCTTTTCCAGTAGGTTTATCCAAGGAACTTAAGGTAGTAATGATGTTCATAACATCATTTGATTCATACATATAAAGCTATCTTATTCGAAGGTTTAAACTTGTAATCACTAGAACATAGTTTAGTTAATTCTAAACTTGTTCGCAAATAAAAGTTAATCCTTCTAACTTGACTTCTAAAATCAACTAAACACATGTTCTATATCTATATGATATGCTAACTTAATGATTTAAAACCTGGAAACACGAAAAACAACGTAAAACCGGATTTACGCCGTCGTAGTAACACCGCGGGCTGTTTTGGGTTAGTTAATTAAAAACTATGATAAACTTTGATTTAAAAGTTGTTATTCTAAGAAAATGATTTTTATTATGAACATGAAACTATATCCAAAAATTATGGTTAAACTCAAAGTGGAATTATGTTTTCTAAAATGGTCATCTAGACGTCGTTCTTTCGACTGAAATGACTACCTTTACAAAAAAAGACTTGTAACTTATTTTTCCGACTATAAACCTATACTTTTTCTGTTTAGATTCATAAAATAGATCTCAATATGAAACCATAGCAATTTTATTCACTCAAAACGGATTTAAAATGAAGAAGTTATGGGTAAAACAAGATTGGATAATTTTTCTCATTTTAGCTACGTGAAAATTGGTAACAAATCTATTCCAACCATAACTTAATCAACTTGTATTGTATATTATGTAATCTTGAGATACCATAGACACGTATACAATGTTTCGACCTATCATGTCGACACATCTATATATATTTCGGAACAACCATAGACACTCTATATGTGAATGTTGGAGTTAGCTATACAGGGTTGAGGTTGATTCCAAAATATATATAGTTTGAGTTGTGATCAATACTGAGATACGTATACACTGGGTCGTGGATTGATTCAAGATAATATTTATCAATTTATTTCTGTACATCTAACTGTGGACAACTAGTTGTAGGTTACTAACGAGGACAGCTGACTTAATAAACTTAAAACATCAAAATATATTAAAAGTGTTGCAAATATATTTTGAACATACTTTGATATATATGTATATATTGTTATAGGTTCGTGAATCAACCAGTGGCCAAGTCTTACTTCCCGACGAAGTAAAAATCTGTGAAAGTGAGTTATAGTCCCACTTTTAAAATCTAATATTTTTGGGATGAGAATACATGCAGGTTTTATAAATGATTTACAAAATAGACACAAGTACGTGAAACTACATTCTATGGTTGAATTATCGAAATCGAATATGCCCCTTTTTATTAAGTCTGGTAATCTAAGAATTAGGGAACAGACACCCTAATTGACGCGAATCCTAAAGATAGATCTATTGGGCCTAACAAACCCCATCCAAAGTACCGGATGCTTTAGTACTTCGAAATTTATATCATATCCGAAGGGTGTCCCGGAATGATGGGGATATTCTTATATATGCATCTTGTTAATGTCGGTTACCAGGTGTTCATCATATGAATGATTTTTATCTCTATGTATGGGATGTGTATTGAAATATGAAATCTTGTGGTCTATTATTATGATTTGATATATATAGGTTAAACCTATAACTCACCAACATTTTTGTTAACGTTTTAAGCATGTTTATTCTCAGGTGATTATTAAGAGCTTCCGCTGTCGCATACTTAAATAAGGACGAGATTTGGAGTCCATGCTTGTATGATATTGTGTAAAAACTGCATTCAAGAAACTTATTTTGTTGTAACATATTTGTATTGTAAACCATTATGTAATGGTCGTGTGTAAACAGGATATTTTAGATTATCATTATTTGATAATCTACGTAAAGCTTTTTAAACCCTTATTGATGAAATAAAGGTTATGGTTTGTTTTAAAATGAATGCAGTCTTTGAAAAACGTCTCATATAGAGGTCAAAACCTCGCAACGAAATCAATTAATATGGAACGTTTTTAATCAATAAGAACGGGACATTTCAGAAGGTGGTGTCGATTTTATCATGGTAGTGATGGAGGTGGTATTGGGAGATATTAGTGATCATGGTTGGTTATGGGAGTGTGTGGTTGTTTTTTCAATTTAGCAATGGCAAAAAAAAAAAAATATAACTCATTTGGTGTAGTGATACTCGACAAAAAGAGGATAACAGAAAGATAGTCATAGTTCAACTATATGCAGGGAAAAGAATAATAATTCAAAGGTGGTTAGTTGTGCTCCAAGTTGATAGATGGTTATATATAAATATATAAATCAAGATGTAGGGATCAAACAAAGAAAATAAAGAATACAGTAATATTTCATTTGATAATTCAGTTCACGGATACTCAATAGTTAACAGAAATATATAATATAATAATAATAAATATGAATCATAGAGTGAATTGAAAGGTAACAGAAAGTAGTCATCAATAATTAGAATTTTAATCTACCGACAGTTTTCACGGACTTTGTATTGTGCACTATTTGAAATCAGTGGCGGATAAAAGTCTTCAGAAAAATCCCATATTTTTAAATTAACTATATTTATTTATTTCGGTCATTATGGTATAAAATTCGATCATTAATTTATTAAATAAAAATTACATCAACTGTCCCTCTCATTTATGGGTGAAATATAAAAATTGTTAAAATTAAATATTTAGATCCTAAATATACTTTTAATAAGCCTATAACTTATATAACTCATTTTCGTATCACCGTTTATTTTAAAATTACATAAGTTCAAATTAAACTTCTCTAAATAATAATCTAAACGTCCAACAAGTATTACGATCATTTAATATTTATTTTTAATATACTTTATTTATATATAGTTATTTTTAATTAATAAATTATTATAATATCTTATTTTTATTTTATTTTATATGATTAATTTTAAATACAACAACAAATAATGTTTCAAATTATTTTTCCAATTTTCATTATATATATATATATATATATATATATATATATATATATATATATATATATATATATATATATATATATGTACATATACACACATAACTATTTACAATTAATGGTTCGTGAATCGTCGAGAATGGTCGAAGGTCAATTGAATATCATATCGAAATCATATAAAGATTAGGTTTAAATTTAGTCAGAAATTTCCGGGTCCTCACAGTACCTACCCGTTAAAGAAATTTCGTCCCTAAATTTGAGTGAGGTGGTCATGGCTAACAATAGAAATGTTTTCATGACGAATATGAGTTGATAAATAGAATTTTATCATCATTGGGTAATATGGATAAAACAATTCGATTATTCGAAGAGCACGAATGAAGCTACCACAAAATAGTGAAATGAGAAAATAATATTTCGTCATATCCTTTGACGTAGATATGGTTGATTTCCGGAGTTCGAGGGATTTAAAGAAAATCTTCGAAATCTAAAAGATTTGATTCTTCGGCGAGTAAGAAAATTAAGATATCTATAATTAAATATGGTGATCTGTCTCGATTACTCTGTCTGATATTTCCATTATAAATTAAACTCTTCCGTTCCATTATTCTCACCATTCCTATACTTTCTTTCTTAGTTCATATATCCAAAAGATTGTGAAAATGCTTAATTTTGTTCTAATCCTTGATATTTTTCTAATTATCACTTCTGTCATCCTTCTTTTCAATCTTCCACCAGAAAAATCTTTTTACTTCTACTATTACCTTGGGGTGATACTATTCTTAATTATACCGTATCTTTATATTGCTATTCGTATTAATATCCACAGTTTGTGACTTCCGTGTTTTTATTGGACTTTATATTTTCTCTTATATTTTGGAGCTCTTTGCCTTTTTATTATCCTCCCGACCTCTAGTAAAGCGAGTAACGGTCTAGAATTCGTAAGTATGGAATTTCAGATAAACATCGTGTTCTAAATAAGAACTAATGTATTAGCACGATTTGATTTATCAAATTACCAGAATCACTGAGAATAGAACTATCAAGAATATACGTTCTTGATATGTTCAGAAGTTAAGCAGAATGAAAGAGTTATGTAACATGGCACATGATGACGTTATGATCTGTGAATCATCACGTTCCATTAGAAACTCAACATGACATACTGTAATATAATCACGTTGATCAAGTGTCATTATATTATACTAACTCATGCATCAGTTCCCAACATTACTTCAATAACATTCATATTTAAGCGCGAAAGTTTACAGAATATAGAAACTAACAGTTTCTATATGATGTAACACTGATAGCACTAAGAGATTAATGATTTCAGATAAGAATAGTTATGAAAATATCTTCAGAAATATGGAGGATATTTATAATGAAAGATACGATGATATCTTGGAATTTCTAATATCGAAGGATGGTGAAGAAAATTTGTCCGCAAGAGTTTGGAGTCAGAAGCAAGGTATTCGCTAAAGATTTCATCAGAAACAGAATCATCAGGGTTCTTAATGTACAAGTTTAGTCCTTGTGATTTGTTTAGAGACTCCTTCGTAGTTTGCTCAATCAGTTTTTCAGTTTTAAACTTTTTCTGAGATTTGCCAACATACAATTCTTTATCATCAACTTTCGGCTGTTGAGGTTGTTTACAGTTTTTGTTACTTCATTCAACTTTTTAAATATTCAGAGTATTGATTCGTAGACTGGGTGCTTTTTAAAATTTCAGAATTGAAGATCACAATTTCCAGGAGTTACACGTTATATATATATATATATATATATATATATATATATATATATATATATATATATATATATATATATATATATATATATATATATATATATATATATATATATATATATATATATATATAACTGTTGAAGTGAAAACGCTTGCGAGATTCGAGATTGATGATTGATGATTTCTGGTTGTTGGTATGGCATTTATTGATACAAGATATAGATGGATATATGATAGGGTTTTGATAAATATAATGATTTTTCGAAAAGTCAAAGATCAATGAAGTTGTTAGTAAGTTTACTGCTAATGTGGTGAGATATAAAAGGTTCCCCGGTAACGATGATGAAAGGCAAACTTATATATCGAGGTTATAATAAGGCTACTTCGAATGAAATTCGAAGTTGATTTGCTGAAGCTGTGACAAAATTGGCTACTTTGAAGAAGGATTGTAAAGTTATTTTTGGTAATAACAACGCCAAAGGAGCTAGCACAGATACGTGTTAAACATTTATTCAGATTCTGAGTGTTTTCAGGTGCATAACTATATGCATAAATCTTTTCTTCTGTAAGTGAAGTGTGGTTGGTTCATCCTCTCGTTTGAGGTGTTTTCCAGAATCATGAAAGGTTTGAACACAGATTGTAATCGGCAAGATACAAATAAAATCAAGTGGCAAACTTGAAGAAATGTTTAGTTCCATATGTTATAATCAATATTTTAATTCATATTAATTGTCCAATGTTATTAATCCACAGTCGATAGTCCACAGTTAACAGTCCAATAATTCATATATAGTTTAATATATAATATTCGAATTAATTAATACGTATCGTGACCCGTGTACATGTCTCAGACTCGATCACAACTCAAAGTATATATATTATTGTAGAATCAACCTCAACCCTGTATAGCTAACTCCAGCATTACTGGATATAGAGTGTCTATGGTTATTCCAAATAATATATATAGATGCGTCGATATGATATGTCAAAAACTTGTATACGTGTCCCGATATTTAAAGTGCGTTAAATAAATAACAGAAATTAAATGACGATAAATAAAATTGCGAGAATATAAATTGCGATAAATAAATTGCGATAAATAAATTGCGATAAATAAAATGTGATACGGAATTAACAGTTAGCTAGGAACAGTTAGCGTGGATTCTTACCAAAATTTCTCATTGTTAAATTGTTTGTTTCTAACAAATTTTATTTTGTCCAATGTTTTCTTCATTATGCCACTTGTTGAATTCTGATAAATCAAAATTCAAATATGAAATTGAATGAAAATGATTATTCTGTGGTGAACAGTTACGTATATCTGTGGATGTAAGTAGGATAGTAAATGACTGTTGAATCAGATTTAAAGAATGTACATTGTAACTTATTAATGAGAAATCTAAATATTCCTCGGGTATTACCTACCCGTTAAAATATTTTCACCATTAACAGTTTGTACAATAAAAATTTTAATTACAATCTTTATGAAAACATATATAAATATATATTTTCTTCAGACGTAATCATGGATTTAATGAGTCAATGTGATATTAAACTCATCAGATTTACGGCTAGAACTAGAGTACATAATCTCTAAAATATTAGAGCTTACATAATCGTTATGTCGAACGAAGATAATTGAGGTAGAATGATACGTAGAACGATGATTATACTCGAGGTACAGAATAAGATGTTGAGGCATGGTTTGTCGATGGTACTGGTGATGTTACTGATGGTACTGTTGATGACGGTAATGTTGCTGAAGCTGGTATGTTTTGCACCATATTTTCCAAGGCTACAACTCAGGCGCGTAGTTCGTTGACTTATTACTCCGGGATTATTGTCTGTAAGAACAGGCGAATGAATAAGGTTTAGAATCTGAGTTATGATATAGTCGTGGCGAGATATTCGGGAAATGAGGGTGAAAATGGTGTTACGAACAGGTTCGCCGGTAAGTGCTTCAGGTTCTTCATCAAGAGGTGAATTCGATTAGTGGAAGGGATCACCTTCTGCGCATCTCTATTGATTAAGTCAACTACGAACCCATCAGATGAATTGGGAATGGATAATTGGTTGATTCATTCTGGTGACACTGCTTTCGGAGCTTAGGTGAAACTCCATATCGGAATAGCGGTCAGAATCCGAGGAATTCGAACTGGTTGAGGGATTCATCTCGTACGATCAGATGAAGGATTTTCGATAAGAAATAGATTATATGATGTAGATTAGTACCCTGCAATACATAGTTTACATATGCATATATAATACTAAAATTCCATAAGTTACGGAGGAATCTATGGAATCTGTCAGGCAAAGGTAACAATAACAGATACGCTAAGATATGAATTAGCAGATATGCTAAGATATGAATTTTGTCTATACACTATTCATACAATCCTTGCAGTATGATGTGTCTAGATTAAGAATGATAAACAGATAATTTTCTAAGGATGATAAACGGTTGAGTTCCGACTAGAAATGATAAGCAAAACTTTTGACATGCAGACACGGTCGAAGTCCAGACTCACTAATGCATCCTAACAACTATCAGTTAGACACACTAATGCAGGACCTGGTTCGCTAAGACCACCGCTCTGATACCAACTCTAATGACCCGTCCTAATCCATCAGGACGAATACATTATATTTGGTTACATCACGAGGTACTTGACCTCTATATGATACAATTTTACAAACATTGCATTCGTTTTTAAAAGAAAAACTTTCATTACATCGAAAGTTGACGGCATGCATACCATTTCATAATATATCCAACTATAATTGACTTAATAATAATCTTGATGAACTCAATGACTCGAATGCAACGTCTTTTGAAATATGTCATGAACGACTCCAAGTAATATCTCTAAAATGAGCAAATGCACAGCGGAAGATTTCTTTCATACCTGAGAATAAACATGCTTTAAAGTGTCAACCAAAAGGTTGGTGAGTTCATTAGTTTATCATAAACATTCATTTCCATTATTTTAATAGACCACAAGATTTTCATTTTCAATTCTCATAAATATACGTCCCATGCATAGAGACAAAAATATCATTCATATGGATTGAACACCTGGTAACCGACATTAACAAGATGCATATAAGAATATCCCCTATCATTCCGGGAAATCCATCGGACATGATAAAAAACGAATTCGAAGTACTAAAGCATCCGGTACTTTGGATGGGGTTCGTTAGGCCCAATAGATCTATCTTTAGGATTCGCGTCAATTAGGCGTGCACTAATTCTCAAAATTAGTGATGTTCCCAAATTCTTAGGTTACCAAGTAAAAATGGGCTTATTCGGCTTCGATCATTCAACCATATAATGTAGTTTCGATTACTTGTGTCTATTTCGTAAAACATTTATTAAAATTTCGCATGTATTCTCAGCCCAAAAACATAAAGGGTAAAAAGGCAAATGAAACTCACCAAATGTATTTTGTAGTAAAAATACATATGACTACATTGAACGATGCAGGGTTGGCCTCGGATTCATGAACCTATATCATTTGTATATATTAATATATATAATTTTAATTAAATAAATTTATATATTATGTCTTAATTTACATATCTTACATAGTTAATATATATATATATATATATATTTAAAATAGTTAACATTTATATAGTTTTATATATATATATATATATATATATATATATATATATATATATATATATACACATATGATTAATATTATATTAAAAATCATTAATTTGTTATATGTAAATATTTATATAAATAATCCTAATATATATAATTATATGAAATATTATGATAGTTGTAATAAATATACTCTTATATAGAAAATATTTATTTGTTATAATAATTTTGTTAATATGAATGTAATAATGATATTAATAATAATAATTTTGATAAAAATGATAAGTTTTCTAATAATGATAATAATACTAATACTAATAATAATGAAAATAATATATCATACTAGTGATAATAATAATTATATCTTTAATATTAATAATAATAATAATATTTATCATAACAACAATAATCATAATAATCATAATAATAGCAATAATAATAATAATAAAAATAATAGAAAGGCTACCTTATTGTAATAAGCCCTTAAAAAAAATGTTTCTGCCCAGGCTCGAACCCTAGACCTCTTGCTAATTAGAAAACTCCTTAGACCATTCCTCCATCCCAGCTTTCTTGTTTTAATACACCATATAATTATATATGAACCGTTTTTAATCTGTTTCCTTCTTCAAAACTAACAACCCAATTAACATATCAATTAATGATTGCGTTGATGTTTAACAAAAAGGGAGTGGGTCTCGGTTGTTCCTAGTAACCCTACACCCACCTATCATGCTTGTTTTATCATCATCAATCTTTAATATTTTTGAATCAACTTTATCCAATATCACATAAAACCATAATCGTGACTTTATCTCCCTCATCATAATCGTTCCATGTCCTCATCATTTCTTTACAGTGTCACCGTGAATCATAATCATCATCTTACAACATCATCTTTATACATCTTCGTTCGTTTATCAGAAAATCATATCACCATCATTATCATGTACATCCCATCGTGCCATCAATCACCGGAACCATCATCATCTCAGTCGCGTATCACCATTGACAACTATTCATCATTTTCTAAATATCTTCATCATCAATATTATCACTATGTATCAAAATCGTTACCCTTCATATCTTCTCGATCCACCAGACCGAAACGTACAACAATTAAAAGCTCGACTACAAGACGAAGCTTCAACTGATTTGTTTACATAGTTGATGACCCACTACTGCTACGAAATGAAAACCGAAGGTAATGGTCTGAAACAGTATCGAGTAGGTGAATTATTATGGGTTTATCATGGTGATACCGGTTACATGTGACCAACGTCGGTGGCCACCATCATCCACCACCGCAGTTAATATTAACAACCGTCGAGATAAATTCGTGCACCATTATTTGGAAAACAACCAGTCATCTTATATCGATACAAAATAGTAGTCGATGTCTAAAGGAAGAAAAAATAATAATAATAATAATAATAATAAATAAATAATAATGGTGTCATTGGATCAGCAGGTGTAAAAAAAATAAAAGAAATGGCAGCGACAAAATGGGTGGGTTTTGGAACGGTTTAAGTGCAACAGGATAATGGCTGTGTCGATCCGACAAGAAGAGAAGGAACAATAGAAGTTGTAATACAAGATAACGAGATGGTTTTGTGTTGGTTGACCAAAGGTGGTGTCGATTTTATCATGGTAGTGATGGAGGTGGTATTAGGAGATATTAGTGATCATGGTTGGTTGCGGGAGTGTGTGGTTGTTTTCAGTTTAGCAATAGTAAAAAAAAATATAACTCATTTGGTGTAGTGATACTCGACAAAAAGAGGATAACAGAAAGATAGTCATAGTTCGACTATATGCAGGGAAAAGAATAATAATTCAAAGGTGGTTAGTTGTGCTCCAAGTTGATAGATGGTTATATATAAATATATAAATCAAGATGTAGGGATCAAACAAAGAAAAATAAAGAATACAGTAACATTTCGTTTGATAATTCAGTTCACGGATACTCAATAGTTAACAGAAATATATAAGATAATAATAATAAATATGAATCATAGAGTGAATTGAAAGGTAACAGAAAGTAGTCATCATTAATTAGAATTTTAATCTACCGACAGTTTTCACGTACTTTGTATTGTGCACTATTTGAAATCAGTTGCGGATAAAAGTCTTCAGAAAAATCTCATATTTTTAAATTAACTATATTTATTTATTTCGGTCATTATGGTATAAAATTTGATCATTAATTTATTAAATAAAAATTACATCAACTGTCCCTCTCATTTATGGGTGAAATATAAAAATTGTTAAAATTAAATATTTAGATCCTAAATATACTTTAATAAGCCTATAACTTATATAACTCATTTTCGTATCACCGTTTATTTTAAAATTACATAAGTTCGAATTAAACTTCTCTAAATAATAATCTAAACGTCCAACAAGTATTACGATCATTTAATATTTATTTTTAATATACTTTATTTATATATAGTTATTTTTAATTAATAAATTATTATAATATCTTATTTTTATTTTATTTTATATAATTAATTTTAAATACAACAACAAATAATGTTTCAAATTATTTTTCCAATTTCCATTTATATATATATATATATATATATATATATATATATATATATATATATATATATATATATATATATATATATATATATATATATATATGCACATATACACACATAACTATTTACAATTAATGGTTCGTGAATCGTCGAGAA
Organism: Rutidosis leptorrhynchoides; assembly: GCF_046630445.1. Lineage (NCBI taxonomy): Eukaryota > Viridiplantae > Streptophyta > Magnoliopsida > Asterales > Asteraceae > Rutidosis > Rutidosis leptorrhynchoides. The sequence goes on along the minus strand of NC_092340.1, from coordinate 184,745,442 downwards.
TGGTTGAAGGTCAATTGAATATATGAACATCGTTTTCAAAATTTTCTAAACTCAACATTACATACATTGCTTATCATATCGAAATCATATAAAGATTAGGTTTAAATTTAGTCAGAAATTCTCGAATCGTCACAGTGTGAACCCAATGGTTGGTAAAGTCTACATTTGGTAGCATTGTACGGTTGTATAAATGCGGTTATGGGACGTAGTTCCAAGTGGGGAAGTTACACTTCCACGCGAGGAGGTTTTAGTGCGAGATTTCGGATGATGCTCATAGTGGATCCGAAATTTGAGTCGGGGCCTAGATTTGGTCGATTTGTGGTAGAATACAATTTTGGTTAAATTGTAATTATGATTTTGGATTTAAATTATCACCGAGGTGGTAATGTGGTAAATCTCGTTGGGAGATAATGAACGTGTTTGACGGGCAAGGTGAAATCCCTCGGTTAAGGGTGTGCGTGTCGAATTCTTTGCTAGAGAATGGTTGTCTTGTACCTGTGTGCAATATAGGTGGTTCTTGCTCGATTACGTTAGCATTGTGTGCGCTTACGTATGATGCGTACATGTGTATAATGGATTTTACTTGGGTGGATTAGTTGCGGTGTTTAAGACTCCACTCATTAGTTTGATTGACATGTGGAATTGTCACGGTGTTTAAGACACCACATGGTCATTGGGGGTGAGTTATTCGCGGTGTTTAAGACATCACCCGGGGAATTAGTGATTACGCGGTGTTAAGTACACTAATGGATTTTGTGGTGAAATGCAATTTCGGTTAAATTGTATGTATTGTGGGAAGTGCTATCCAAGTGCGAGGATTCACTTTTCGTTGGCCACGGTTGCAGTGTGATAAGTAGTAAGTGTTATCCGTTAGGATTCGCTTTTCTTCGGCTACTTATTGGTGTGTGGAATGCGTTTTCCGTTAGGAATCGCTTTTGTTTGGCCATGTGTGAGGAGAGGTAAGTGTGATCCGTAAGGATGCGCTTTTTGTCGGCCTCTTGTTGCGTAGTGGTAAGTGGTTAATGTTTGATCTACCGCTTTTCGTCGGCCATGTACGCGTGAGGATGTGGGACAAGTGGTATCCATTTATGAGGATTCACTTTTCGTCGGCTCCATTGTATTGTTTGTTGGCCATATTATTGGTGTGTTGTTACTTTAGCAATGTACATGGTAAGGTACGCTAAAGGGATTGCTAACTTGGTACAAGGTTTGGGAATGTTAGCTTGTTTTGTCATGCGGTTGAGGCGTGAGTTCATTCCGGTTCGGAGACGAAGCAAGATTTAGTGCTCGGTTTGGTAGATTTAGTAAATCACGGGTGATGATTTAAATCTGAAGGGTAACTTTGAGTAAAGTCACCTAAGGGAGTTGTGTGAAATCTTCGGATTTAATGGGATTATTGAGGATATCGTGTTTTAGAAGTGTGTCGGAGGACCATGGAGCATGGGTCCTGTTAGTTAAGTAGCGAGAATCACGGGGACGTGATCCAATCTAAGTTGGGGAGAGTTGTCAAACCCTAAACCCAAGTGTACAGGTGTACATGAACGTCAAATAATCAAACTGAAACTGACATCTGAGATGGAGCTTGTGCGCACCGTGCACATATAGTGGTGCGCTCAGCGCACCTAGTCTGCGACAGAATTCTGTTTTTGATGTTTTGAGTTAAATAAAGGGCATTTTGGTCTTTTCACTTGAGGCCAGATGTGTGGCCATATTATCAGTTTTAGATCTAGTTTTGGACCACATTTCAAATCCACAAACACTCTCATTTCATTCTTAGCGAGAGAGAGATTTCTAGAGAGAGATTTGGAGATTTGGAGAAGAATGAGCTTGAATCGATCAAAAGCTCAAGTGTTAAGGTTGTTCTTCTCGCTCTTGGCTACGTTGTGGTAGTATTGGTAAGTTCTAACTCCGAGTTTTCATAGTTTTATTTAGTGTTCATAATTGTGGTTTTGATTTGGGTGTTCTTGAGTAAACCCATGTAAAGACCCGTCCTTATCCACCTGGACGAAGTCTTCAACATTTGGTCCCATTGCGATGATCGATTCCAAATAATGTCCTTAAAATGAGCAAATGCACAGCGGAAGACTTAATTCGTACCTGAGAATAAACATGCTTAAAAGTGTTAACCAAAAGGTTGGTGAGTTCATAGGTTTATCATAATAATCATTTCAATATATTAATAGACCACAAGATTTCATATACATAAATATAATACACTCGCAAGTGTATGTAAAGCATTCTAAGTGGTTGAGCACTTGGTAACCATACTTAACATTTAATCAACGTCGCATATTCCCTTTATTATGAATTCTCACTACACCGTACCAAGTCTAGTCACCAAAACGAAGTAATGTGCAACCGTTGAATACTGGTCGTCCAGTCCGGTTGGGGTTGTCAGGCCCGATAGATCTATCAACAGGATTCGCGTTTACAATACCACATGTAAATAGTAGTTACCAAGCTACAGGGAAGTATGCCAGTGGTACAACTCAACGTAGAATATATTTTTAAGTACTTGTGTCTATTTTGTAAACATTTTTAAAAGCAGCGCATGTATTCTCAGCCCAAAATATATATTGCAAAAGCAATTAAAAAGGGAGCAAATGAAACTCACCAAATGTATTTTGTAGTAAAAATACATATGACTATATTGAACAATGCAGGGTTGGCCTCGGATTCACGAACCTATATCAAGTATGTATATTAACACATATAATAATATTCAAATAAATATATATTTTGATATTAGTAATATACTCGTGATATAAAATTTAATATTAATAATTACTTAAATATATTTATTTTATGTATATTCTATTAAATTATCATGATAATATATTGTGTACTTTATTAGATTATTTTAAATAAGTACTTAGTATTAATATTTTTAAATACTCAAAATTTTTAATATGATAACATTTTTAATGAATTCGAGTTATATTAAAACGTAAATGAACAAAAGTATTTTGTTAGTAAAAGTAGTATTTGTTATATACTTCTATATATCTAATATTTGTATCTAATCTATAATATCTAACTTTTTAGTTAAAAAAATCATAAAAATGTAGTTATATTTTATATACATAACATATTTAAAAACTAAAGTTATAGTTTGTAATAATAATAATAATAATGATAAAAATAATACTAACCTTAATAAAAAGATAAATTTAAAAAAAATAATGATACTTTTAGTAATAATGATAATAATATTAATAATTAAATGAATAGATAAGTAACTACCTCAAAGGAGTAGCCCTTAAAAAAAAATTCCCAAGTCCGGGTTTGAACCCGCGACGTCCCGCTAACCCAACATAACCTACACCATTATGCTACTCTTCCATTTCTATTTTAATTCACACACCATATCGATTGAACTAATGTATTCGTCTGTCTCCGTTACCATCCTCGTTCTTAGAACATCACCATCATCACATCATTAAGATTATTTTAAACTATCATCATCTTATTATCCTTTCATCATCAAAATAATCATATCATTTACCATGATTATCATGTAACAACCTCATCATCATACTTATCATTGCCATCACCAACATCATTATCATAACACTTAATTCATCATCATTGTGATCATTATTATGATTCACGCATCATAACTTCCATCTTGTATTATACTATTATACGTAAGTCGACTTTTATTCTCCTCATCATTATCTAAATTAAAACAAGTGTGTGTGATGGGTTTTGGCCCAACAAGATTTGGGACATGACCCAAAAGAAGAATACGGTGGCCCAACTAGAAAAACTGAAATATAGCAGTCCAATAAAGATTCAGCCCACAAAAATACATCAGCCCAATTTAAGAGCAAGTTCTCAGCCTAGTTGTCTAACAAAGTAGTGGTATTCAACCAAAAAAAATAAAGTAAAAGGAGGTGGCCAAATAGGAATTTTGCACAGCTCGCTTTCCCTTTTTTCTTTAATACATAAGTGGAGTTGAATGTCTAGTACATGTCTGCCACAAAACTATAATAAGTCATTGTAGATCCCACTGTATCATCATATTTTAATAGCAATCGATGACTTTTCTTGTTGTGGTTGTGATCTTGTTCATTGGAAACAGAAAAAAGAAATAGCGGTTTGATCGTGATGGTTTATGGTTGAACAAAACCGACCGTATCTAAGTGAGTTTCAATGAGTGATGGTTTGGTCGTGATTGAACATAACAGAATAACAGAAAGATAGTGCAACAACAGCCTTGTAATGGTGATCGATATAATAAACATAAACAAACAGCAACTTCGTGAGTTGGAAGTCGTGGCAATAGAAAACAGTAAGCTGCAGCAGAAATGGGTTACAGGAGGTGGTGGCTAGTAGTTTTTATGGTGGTTGTGGTGTTCGAAGTGGTGGCGGTTTCAACGGAAAATAGACACAATGTGCAACAGCAGTAGGTTCCATGGTGAAGGTGTTGATTTAGTGGTTTAATTTGTTAGCCGACTAGAATAGAAACATACAATAGAGTTATCGAGCAGGTGATGGTGTTGTGTGTGGATCACGAAAGAAGAAGAAGAAGGTGGTTCGTGGTGGTTGCTCGATGATATTGTTCATTTATAAATTGAAACGTAGGGTGGCGGTTACAAAGGGTTTCGATAATAGCAAGCTAATTTGAGATGACGTCAATTGTTCATCTAAACTTTTGAGATCAATTTGATATGTTCTTATTGTTATTGTTATTGGTCTCTTTCATTATGTCGAATCATACAAATTCAACCGAAATGAAAAATGGGTTTTTGTGTCTAACTCAACTCTCAGCATACATATATATATATATATATATATATATAATTATAATATTATTAATAATTAATAATAATAAATAGACAACCTTCAATCAGAGGATGTAACTTTTAAAAAGTAATGAACTCTCGTGATAATTTCAATTGTATGTAATTCTTTATCCCAAAATCGTAGGGCCCACCAACTAGTTACAAACAAATATGATAAACTTGGAATAATACGTTAAATATTTAATGAGCCACATCACTGTCTTTCTAAATTATTAACTGAAAACGGAGTAATTAATATAAATGGTTGGCCACCGACACTGTTGAGTGGTTATTTGAAGGCAAGAATTCTACTAAACATGGTTTTAGGCTCAAATCAATCGTTGGTTAATTACTTGTTTGGTGATAGTCACCTCTACATCCTTTAATCCCCTACTCACGGCTCATTGGTTGGGTCCTACTCATGCATAATGCAAATACTATCAATTTCTACTTGCAAATTTACAACAAATATTTAAAAAAAATAAGATAAAACACACACAGTGTTTGTTTTGTGAGTGCAAATATATTTTATATATATATAATGATATAAGTCAAGAAGTGAATCAGTAATAGATATTATGATTGAAATATTTTAGCCACCGGGTATATGGATCCTTCTGTGTCGACATCTAACATCACAGATATTATTATTTTTATTTTTAATTTTTAATTTTTAATTTATTTATTTATTTTTTTAGCTCCTATCGATAATAAGTGTCGGATAAAAGTACACAGAAAAATCTCATATTTTTAGATTAAATATATTTATTTTTATTTTTATATGTATACACATTTATTTACAAATAATAGTTCGTGAATCGCCGAGAACAGCCGAAGGTCAATTGAATATATGAATCAGTTCAAACTTTTTGAGACTTAACCTTACAGACTTTGCTTATCGTGTTAAAGATATTAAATCGTATCGAGAGTTTGTTTCAAAATCAGTCGAAATTTTCCGGGTCGTGACAGTACCTACCCGTCAAAGAAATTTCGTCCCGAAATTTGATCGAGGTCGTCATGGCTAACAATAAAAATGTTTTCATGACAAATATGAATTGATAAATAGAGTTTTATCATCATTGAGTAATATGAATAAAACAATTCGATTACTTGAAGCGTATTAGTGGTGCTATCACAAAAGAGTAAAAAGTTTCGTCTCAACTTTTGACGTAGTCATGGTGGATTTTCGGAATTCAAGGATTTTAAAGAAATCTTCTAATCATAAATAAAATGTAATAACACGATTTATTAGCAACTGTTGGAATTACGGAAGAACATAAATATCAAAGAAAATATTTCTGTGATATGCTTAGAGCTTAAGTAGAATGAAAGAGTCGTGTAACATGACACATGATGAGGATAAGGTCTGTGAATCATCATCACGCTACATTAGAAATTTAGCATGACTTACTGTAATATAATTACGTTGGCCAAGCGCCATTATATTATACTAATTCATGCTTCAATTCCCTACACTTCTCCAAAATTCATTCATAATTTATACTTAGATTTTACAGAAGTTTTCAATATAATGGAATACGGAAAGCATGAAGAGATATAATTTCGGACAAGAATATTTTTGAAAATATCTTCAGAAATATCGAAGATATTTATGACGATATTTTTGGAATTTCTAAGTTCGAAAGTTGATGAAGAAAATTTTTTTTTTTTTTCGCAAGATTTTAACATGAGTTCGAAGCAAGATATTCTCTAAAGATTTTATCGAATTCAGAATTATCTGGGTTCTTTGAATACAGAGTTTGATCCTTGTATTTGTCCTCGATCTCCTTCATGGTTTGCTCAATCCGATTTTTCAGTACCAAATTTTCTATCGAGCGTTCCTAACACTTCCTTCTTTATCATCAACTTTTGGCCATTAAGACCATCTACAACATGCTGCTTCGGCAGCATTTTCAAAGTTAACGGATCTGGGTCATCGGTTTTCAAACCGAGGTGGTTTCAAGTGAATTGTGTTTTTAGATGATTAAACGCTGATGGTAGTAGGATGGAATAAAAAAAAGTTCTCCGGTAATGATGATGAAGGGTAACTTATATATCAAAGTTATAATATGGTTTGTTCGAATGAAAATTCGAAGTTGATTTGCTGAAGCTGTGACAAAATTGGCTACTTTGGAAAGGGATTGCAAAGTGATTTTCGGTAGTAACATCGCCAAAGGAGCTAGCGCAAATACGTGTTAAATCTTTACTCAGATTTCAAGAGTTTTTCAGGTGCATAACTATATGCATAAATATTTTCTTCCGTAGATGAAGTGTGATTGGTTCATCTTCTCGATTGAGGTGTTTTCAAAAATGATGAATGATTTGAACATGGATTGGAATCGTCAAGATACGAATGAGGTTTAAGATGAAAATCAAGTGGCAAACTTGAAGAATTATCTAGTTTCATATATTATAATCAATATTTTAATTCATTTTAATTGTCCAAAGTTAATAGTCCAATAGTCTAATAGTCCAATAGTTCATATATAGTTTAATATATAACATTCGAATTAATTAATACGTATCGTGACCCGTGTACCGGTCTCAGTATTTATCACAATTCAAACTATATATATATTTTGGAATCAACCTCAACCCTGTATAGCTAACTCCGTCATTTGCATATAGAGTGTCTATGGTTGTTCTAAGATAATTATATAGATGGGTCAATATGATATGTCGAAACCTTGTATACGTGTCCCGTTATTTAAAGTGCGTAAAATAAATACAGAAATTAAATGACGATAAATAAAATTGCGAGAATGTAAATTGCGAGAATGTAAATTGTGATAATTAAATTGCGATAAATAAAATGTAACCAGTTAGCTAGGAACAGTTAGCTAGGAACACTTAGCGTGGATTCTTAACAATATTTCAATTAGTTAGTTCGTTTGTTTCTAACAAATTTTACTTTGTCCGATGTTTTCTTCATTATGCCACTTGTTGGATTCTGATAGGTCAAAATCCAAATATGAAATTGAATGAAAATGATTATTCTGCGGTGAACGGATACGTATATCGGTGGTGGTAAGTAGGATAGTAAATGATTGTTGAATCAGATTCGAAGAATGTACAATGTAACTTATTAATGTGAAATCTAAATATTCCTCGGATATTACCTACCCGTTAAAATATTTTCATCATTAACAGTTTGTACGAAAGAATTTTTAATTACAATCTTTATGAAAATATACTTGCATATATATTTTCTTCAGATGTAATCATGGATTTAATGAGTTAATATGATATTAAGCTCTTATGATTTTCGTTAGAACTAGAATACATAATCTCTAAAACATTAGAGATTACATAAGTGTCAGATAAATGATATAGAACGATATGTAGAACAAAGATAATCGATGTAGAACGATACATAGAACGAACATTATGCTCGAGGTACAGAATGAGATGTTGAGGCTTGTGTTGTTGATGGTACAACTGTTGATACTGGTGATACTGTTGTGCCGGTGATGCTGCTGAAGCTGGTAAGTTTTGCATCATATTCTCCAAAGCTACTACTCGGGCACGAAGTTCGTTGACTTCTTCTATTAACCCTGGCTGGTTATTAGTGTGAGGTGGAGGTTGGATATCTCCTCTAGTTCCATTAATGGTAGTCTCAAGACGAAAAATTCTCGCAAAAAGGGTATAAACGGTGTTGCGGACAGGTTCGCCGGTTAGCGGGTCGAGTACTCCAAGATTAGGTGGTAGATTCGGTTCATGATATGGAGTACCTTCTTCCCTTCTCCATAGGGTGAGTATGTCGCGAACCCACCCCCATTTTCTCCAGTAATCACGGTAGTTGATTGGTTGGTGTGCTCCTGTCACGCTGTCTTCGGAGTCAGAGGAACTTGGTCGATTCGTAGAGGCCATCTTATGCGATCTCAGAAAAGATTTTTGGTATGAAGAGTTTAGTGACAGCAATTGATAGTTGAATGGTATTCTCAATGCATCATATGCATATATATTATATATATATATATATATATATATATATATATATATATATATATATATATATATATATATATATATATATATAGTACCAGATTCCCCTAAATTACGGAGAAATTTACGGAAGATATCAGGCAAAGTCTATCGTAATAGATACGCTAAGATATCATTTAGCAGATACGCTAAGATATGAGTTTTGTCTATACACTAATCATGCAGTCAACGCAGTAAGATGTGTCTAGACTAAGAATAATGAGCAGGTAATTTCCTAAAGATGATAAGCAGATGATTTCCGACAAAAATGATAAGCAAAACTTTTGACATGCAGACACGGTCGAAGTCTAGATCCACTAATGCATCTAAACAACTATCAGTTAGACACACTAATGCAAGACTTGGTTCGCTAAGACCACCGCTCTGATACCACCTGTAAAGACCTATCCTTATCCACCTGGACGAAGTCTTCAACATTTGGTCCCATTGCGATGATCGATTCCAAATAATGTCCTTAAAATGAGCAAATGCACAGCGGGAGAGTTAATTCGTACCTGAGAATAAACATGCTTAAAAGTGTTAACCAAAAGGTTGGTGAGTTCATAGGTTTATCATAATAATCATTTCAATATATTAATAGACCACAAGATTTCATATACATAAATATAATACACTCGCAAGTGTATGTAAAGCATTCTAAGTGGTTGAGCACTTGGTAACCATACTTAACATTTAATCAACGTCGCATATTCCCTTTATTATGAATTCTCACTACACCGTACCAAGTGTAGTCACCAAAACGAAGTACTGTACAACCGTTGAATACTGGTAGTCCAGTCCGGTTGGGGTTGTCAGGCCCGATAGATCTATCAACAGGATTCGCGTTTACAATACCACATGTAAATAGTAGTTACCAAGCTACAGTGAAGTATGCCAGTGGTACAACTCAACGTAGAATATATTTTTAAGTACTTGTGTCTATTTCGTAAACATTTATAAAAGCAGCGCATGTATTCTCAGCCCAAAATATATATTGCAAAAGCAATTAAAAAGGGAGCAAATGAAACTCACCAAATGTATTTTGTAGTAAAAATACATATGACTATATTGAACAATGCAGGGTTGGCCTCGGATTCACGAACCTATATCAAGTATGTATATTAACACATATAATAATATTCAAATAAATATATATTTTGATATTAGTAATATACTCGTGATATAAAATTTAATATTAATAATTACTTAAATATATTTATTTTATGTATATTTAATTAAATTATCATGATAATATATTGTGTACTTTATTAGAATATTTTAAATAAGTACTTAGTATTAATATTTTTAAATACTCAAAAATTTTAATATGATAACATTTTTAATGAATTCGAGTTATATTAAAACGTAAATGAACAAAAGTATTTTGTTAGTAAAAGTAGTATTTGTTATATACTTCTATATATCTAATATTTGTATCTAATCTATAATATCTAACTTTTTAGTTAAAAAAAAATCATAAAAATGTAGTTATATTTTATATACATAACATATTTAAAAACTAAAGTTATAGTTTGTAATTATAATAATAATAATGATAAAAATAATACTAACCTTAATAAAAAGATAAATTTAAAAAAAATAATGATACTTTTAGTAATAATGATAATAATATTAATAATTAAAATAGATAAGTAACTACCTCAAAGGAGTAGCCCTTAAAAAAAATGCCCAAGTCCGGGTTTGAACCCGCGACATCCCGCTAACCCAACATAACCTACACCATTACACTACTCTTCCATTTCTGTTTTAATTCACACACCACATCGATTGAACTAATGTATTCGTCTGTCTCCGTTACCATCCTTGTTCTTAGAACATCACCATCATCACATCATTAAGATTATTTTAAACTATCATCATCTTATTATCCTTTCATCATCAAAATAATCATATCATTTACCATGATTATCATGTAACAACCTCATCATCATACTTATCATCGCCATCACCAACATCATTATCATAACACTTAATTCATCATCATTGTGATCATTATTATGATTCACGCATCATAACTTCCATCTTGTATTATACTATTATACGTAAGTCGACTTTTATTCTCCTCATCATTATCTAAATTAAAACAAGTGTGTGTGATGGGTTTTGGCCCAACAAGATTTGGGACATGACCCAATAGAAGAATACGGCGGCCCAACTAGAAAAACTGAAATATAGCAGTCCAATAAAGATTCAGCCCACAAAAATACATCGGCCCAATTTAAGAGAAAGTTCTCAGCCTAGTTGTCTAACAAAGTAGTGGTGTAAAGCCAAAAAAAATAAAGTAAAAGGAGGTGGCCAAATAGGAATTTTGCACAGCTCGCTTTCCCTTCTTTCTTTAATACATAAGTGGAGTTGAATATCTAGTACATGTCTGCCACAAAACTATAATAAGTCATTGTAGATCCCACTGTATCATCATATTTTAATAGCAATTGATGACTTTTCTTGTTGTGGTTGTGATCTTGTTCATTGGAAACAGAAAAACGAAATAGCGGTTTGATCGTGATGGTTTGTGGTTGAACGAAACCGACCGTATCTAAGTGAGTTTCAATGAGTGATGGTTTGGTCAAGATTGAACATAACAGAATAACAGAAAGATAGTGCAACAACAGCCTTGTGATGGTGATCGATATAATAAACAGAAACAAACAGCAACTTCGTCAGTTGGAAGTCGTGGCAGCAGAAAACAGTAAGCTGCAGCAGAAATGGGTTACAGGAGGTGGTGGCTAGTAGTTTTTATGGTGGTTGTGGTGTTCGAAGTGGTGGCGGTTTCAACGGAAAACGGACACAATGTGCAACAGCAGTAGGTTCCATGGTGAAGGTGTTGATTTAGTGGTTTAATTTGTTAGTCGACTAGAATAGAAACATACAATAGAGTTATCGAGAAGGTGATGGTGTTGTGTGTGGATCACGAAAGAAGAAGAAGAAGGTGGTTCGTGGTGGTTGCTCGATGATCTTGTTTATTTATAAATTGAAACGTAGGGTTGCGGTTACAAAGGGTTTCGATAATAGCAAGCTAATTTGAGATGACGTCAATTGTTCATCTAAACTTTTGAGATCAATTTGATATGTTCTTATTGTTATTGTTATTAGTCTCTTTCATTATGTCGAATCATACAAATTCAACCAAAATGAAAATGGGTTTTTGTGTCTAACTCAACTCTCTGCATACATATATATATATATATATATATATATATATATATATATATATATATATATATATATATATATATATATATATATATATATATATATATATATATATATATATATAATTATAATATTATTAATAATTAATAATAATAAATAGATAACCTTCAATCAGAGGATGTAACTTTTAAAAAGTAATGAACTCTCGTGATAATTTCAATTGTATGTAATTCTTTATCCCAGCATCGTAGGGCCCACCAACTAGTTACAATCAAATATGATAAACTTGGAATAATACGTTAAATATTTAATGAGCCACATCACAGTCTTTCTAAATTATTAACTGAAAACGGAGTAATTAATTATTAATTAATTAAGATGCTATAAATGGTTGGCCACCGACACTGTTGAGTGGTTATTTGAAGGCAAGAATTCTACTAAACATGGTTTTAGGCTAAAATCAATCGTTGGTTAATTACTTATTTGGTGATAGTCACCTCTACATCCATTAATCCCCTACTCACAGCTCATTGGTTGGGTCCTACTCATGCATAATGCAAATACTATCAATTTCTACTTGCAAATTTACAACAAATATATAAAAAAATAAGATACAACACACACAGTGTTTGTTTTGTGAGTGCAAATATATTATATATATATATAAAATGATATAAGTCAAGAAGTGAATCAGTAATAGATATTATGATTGAAATATTTTAGCCACCGGGTATATGGATCCTTCTGTGTCGACATCTAACATCACAGATATTATTATTTTTATTTTTAATTTTTAATTTTTAATTTATTTATTTATATATTTATTTTTTTAGCTCCTATCGATAATAAGTGGCGGATAAAAGTACACAGAAAAATCTCATATTTTTAGATTAAATATATTTATTTTTATTTTTATATGTATACACATTTATTTACAAATAATAGTTCGTGAATCGCCGAGAACAGCCGAAGGTCAATTGAATATATGAATCAGTTCAAACTTTTTGAGACTTAACCTTACAGACTTTGCTTATCGTGTTAAAGTTATTAAATCGTATCGAGAGTTTGTTTTAAAATCAGTCGAAATTTTTCGGGTCGTGACAACCCACTAGTTGATAATTGGGTGATTGAGTTAGTAAATGGTGTTGATAACCATTGTTGGTGGGTTTTGGATTGGATGATGAAATTGATTAGTTGATAATCATGTTTGGATGTGAAATCACTTGTTAACTTAGGTTATAAGTGATTATTAGTGTAAACTTGCAAATGGGTGTTTTGACTTGAGATTAGGTCAAAATGGGTTTTGTGTAAATTGATGCAAGTAATGTGTTTTGATGATGAAATCTTGAGTAAATGGGTTGTTGGAACATAATCACTAGTCGATTATGATTATGGGTATTTCCGGTGAGATTTTGACTTAGCCAAATTGGAAGTAAATGCAATTGGGTTAATATTGCACTTATTGGTATTTTGGTTATAAGCTAGATTGTTTGTCTTATTTGTTGTGAATTACTTAGGTGATTTGCATTTAAATGATTAGGAGCTCAAGCGGGATTGCTTTTCAAGTAATCGAGGTGAGTGGAATATTTATACGCTTATGTATATAATTTGGTTGCTTGCGTGCGAAGTGGTAAGTGACATCCGTTAGGATTCACTTTTCGTGAGCCACAATTGAGTTGGGAAAATATAGTGAGTGATATCCATGTGGATAGCTCTTCGTTGGCTATATTTGGTTTGTGCATGTGGCGAGCGATTAACGTTTGACCTATCGCTCTTTGTTGGCTACGTGTGTATGTGTGTGTTTGGAATGTGGTGAGTGATATCCGAAAGGAATGACTCTTTGTCAACCACAATTGGAGGTAAGCATGTGACGAGTGATTAAAGTTTGACCTATCGCTCTTCGTCGGTCACATGTGAGTATTTGGTTATGTGGCGAGTGATTAATGTTTGACCTATCGCTCTTCGTCGGCCACATGTGTGTTTGCGTAAGTGGTGAGCGTTATCCGTTTGGGGATCCGCTCTTCGTTGGCCACTTATCGTGGGATGGTAAGCAGTTCCGCTTTTCGTCGGCCATCCTTGTGATTGAGGTAAGTGTTAACGTTTCGGTTGCACTTTTCGTCAGCCTCATGGTGCGTAGTGGTGACTGGTTAACGTATTTGACCTACCGCTCTTCGTCGGCCACGTACGCGTTGTGATGGGTGGTGAGTGGTTAACGATTTTGACCTACCACTCTTCGTTGACCACCATCGAGTCGAATTTAGACATTGTGTATGTTGGGGTGTGTATGTTTCGCTGGTATTGTACGTATTATTGTTGAGATCTCTATGTTAATGTTGTTGACTTGTTGTACGTACGATTATACGTTTATTGCGATTTGCTAATGATTATTGTGTTGTTTGTGTAGGTGTATGCAAGTAATTGGATTATGTATGTATGCGTATAAGTATTGAATTCACTAAGCATTAGCTTACCCTCTCGTTGTTTACATTTTTAGGTTCGGATGCGGATGTGGCAAGGGTATGCTCGGGATTAGATGATTTCCCCTTTTGATGCTTGCTTGGATTACTTTTGGTTTCGACTTAGGATTGGGTAGTTTATCCCCAAACATCATGCTCGTGGTTGTGTTTGGAACTTAAACTCATGTAGTCGAAACTTGTATTTTGTACGAAAGTCGTAAAACGGTCGATGTGGGCCCGGTGTCGTAAATCTTGTTTCATTATTGAAACGTGTTAGTTTTACATATTATAAAATGTTGTGAAAAACATTTTGTCTAAAAGTGTCGGGAAGTGGGAGATCTTTAATCGAAAAATGACAAAACGGGACAGAACTGATCAGGCCTTATACGCGCCGCGCACAATGGGTGGTGTGCGCCGCACACCTTATCTGTAAAAAAAAAAACAAAAAAAAAATATTTCGCGTTTAAGGTTGGATAACGGGTTGGGTTGTTACAGTTTCATTAGTTAAAATTCACTTTGGCTTGTATACATCTCAGTATACAACCCGTTTCAACAATTGGTATCACTGAATATTTGTGCTTTGTACATAATTCAAAGATTTTCTAAGTACAAATCTTTATTTTGGAAAATTCATAAAAAATTTTGAAAAGTTAAAATCCAAAAAGATTTGAATTTTTCATGAATAAATGTTATTTTTAGCATCATACCAAATTTGACAACCAAACAGTGCAGATTCGGTAAGTTTCAAAACTTTCAAATATCACTCGGTCTTGATGTTTAATGAAAAGAAAATATAAACTTGTGAATTTCTGATATTGAATTGTCAAAGTTTGAAGTCAAATTGTTTTAATTTGAAATTGGACTGCATTTGGTATCTTAGGCCCATTCGGTAAGGCCCAATTTTTACCTAATCTCGACATCTATAAATAGAAGAGTCAAAGTCAAAGACTCCCACGCTTTCTTAATTGCATACCGAATCTTATTAAGCATACCGAGTATGTGCTAACTTACCGAGTCCGTCCTTTAATCCTTCATATCTATGGTAATTTCTAATTTTAATCAAGTTTATGATATAATTGTTATAGATATGAGTTAAATGAAAGGATATAAACCAGAAAAGATAAAATCTAACAGGAATAGGACAATTAATTTGAAAAAATTGTTGAAAAACCGAATGTGAGTTTCAAACCTTAAATCTTCGATTAAATCTGATTGATTTGGTTTATTGACAAGAAATAAAGTCTATTCAGTGTTAAATTGGTTGATCTATCAAAGAAATGACTCAGATTACATGATTAATTCATGTTTAATGGATTCTGTACATACCGAATGTGTTTTTGCTACAGTTACCGAGTCTGTTCAACATGATGACATGTTAGGTTTTAAATGATATTTGACTAGATATGCATGTTTAAGTGATAATATGTAATTTTTGAAGACACCGAATCTGAATTTTGGTTTGATACCGAGTCTGACATTTGGTACTTTAAAATTTCTTGATATGATCTTGAAATACTTTCCTGCTTAATCTAGTGCATTTAAATGAAAAGAAAAGCATATTTGGTTACTGATTTTGTAACATTTCATGGTTACCGAATCTGCAAAAGAGTTTGAAAATTGACTAAGTGTTGGTGGATTTTTGGTTGTTCATATTTGATTATTCATGATGCTTGTTTAAATTGTACTTTATTTGAATATCATGATTATCAAATACTTGTGAATAATTTTTGAATAAATGATTTTTATAACTTAGAAAATCCATAAAAATCACAAAATTGAAAAAAATACAAAGGGCTTCAAAGGAAAATAAGAATAGAGATATGTGCTTTGTGATAAGATATTGTGGTCTTCTATTTCTTATTCAAACAGCTAAATGGCAAACAATCACTTCATCAACTCTGAAACTAACATTCCCGGCAATTTTTGGATTGTTATTCTGGAAAGGCATACATTATGGCCTGCTTTAAGCTTGACTGTCAGTGTACCAGTTAAAGACTTGAGACTTCTCAATAGAACCATCAAGTTTTTTGAGGCTCCATAACCCACTGCTGCTAATCCACAGGGAGAACCTGCAAGATTCGAGTTTGAGCTGAGAGGGGTAAATGGATTGAGCAGAATAACAATGGCTGATTTCAGGAGGATCTTTCAGCTTCCTCTTGTGCAAAATGCTGCTGCATTTCAATCTACTCAAGAGATGATGAATTCTGTGTTCCAGCTTGGATATAGTGGAGACACAAATGTTACCTCGACCAAGTTTCAGAAGAAGTATCTACACTTCCGGTGGTATGTGATCTTCTCTATCATCAACAAGTGTCTACTAAAGACGAGGAGTAGATCTGATAGCTTGACGGTCCCAATGCTGAAGCTTTTCTACTCATTCACTAGAGTAGAAAACCCAGATTATGCAGAGCTTTTGTGGAATCTGGTACAAGCTCAAGTGGATAAGACAAGGAATTCCTATGTTCCTTGTGAAAGGTTTTTATTTATCTTTATTCACGATGCTATAACTGCTTGCAGAAATGCAAATATATTTATTCTAGGTATACAGGGAATGCAGATGGTTTACTTTGGGGAGGTAAAGATGAATACCCCGGTGATCTATGACAATCAATTCACTGCGCCTATCCCAAATTGATTAGTGAGGCTAGTTGAACCCCTAGATGCTAGAATACGCTCTTACTTTGAGGCGGTAGGTATACCTCTTCTGTACAATACTGTTTTCCTCGAATATGACTTAAGGTGCGTAATTAACCTCGGGTACATTTATTATTGCATCTATGATCGTTTATTTTAGTTTAATGTGTGAAAATTAATGGAAAATGGTTTGATCAGGTCTTCTGTCGCGTCTGAATGGGTTTCATCGCATCCTGGTACGTCGCGATACGCGACAAAGTAGGCTGAAACGTGACAGATTCAGAAACCCAGTTCTGTCAAGGTTATCATGTTCTATTGTGGTTTGTCGCATTTGTTCATCGCGTTACGCGACAGGTTGTCGCGAAACGCGACAGATGTCGCTGTTTGACAAATTTGACCCAATTTAAATGGCATCTTTGGGGGTGTTTAAGTCTTTTCACTTGTGGACGGTTTTAGATCTAGAAAACTGATAAATGAGTTATCCTAACTCATTTAACACATCTTCACCTACACCACATTCAATTTAGAGAGAGAGAGTTAGGGTTTAGTGAGAGAAAGCTCACTCGGAGAAGAAGGAGACCAAATCTCACCCGAATCCAAGTTTTAAAGTTGCTCCTACGTCTCTAGCTACGTTGTGATTGTATTGGTAAGTCTTAACTCTATGTTTTGAGTTTTATTTTGTTTAAGCTAGGGTTTGGTTCATGTGGGGTTTGTATGACGCATTTGAGGGATAAATGGGTGGATCTTGGGTTAGATTGTTGAAAGGAAACCCTAATTATCATAATCTAGGGTTTTGGTCTAATGTAATGAGGTTTGTAAGTATCAAAGGTGTTGTAAGCATTAAAACACTTGTTCAAAGTTGAAAGAGATGTTAAATGGGTCATGTTTGACCAAAATTATGTGTTTAAGTGTTAGATGGGTCACATGAGTCAAAGTTGACCTAATTTGGGTAAAATGGGTGAGAAATACCCTAGGTTGTGCTAGTTGAAGAGTAATGGATTTTAATTCACTAGCTTTAGTGATTATAATGAGTCTTGACCAATTTTGGGTGGTTGGTGTAGATGAGTCATTTAATGCTCGGGCCATTAAATGCTCGGGTGTTAGAAGTTGACATTTAATTCAACTTGATGGTGTGTTAATTATATGCATAATGTAATAGGTTCTTTACTTTGAAGTTTACGAGCTTACTTCCTAATTCACCGAAGACGATAAGGTGAGTGGAATAATTATATATGCATGTATATAATTTATTTACTTGTGAGGTATGGGTTAAAGTTCGTTGTTGACGATACCATACCCTAGAGTATATTGTTGTTGATGAGGGTTTAAAGTTCGTTGTTGACGATACCTCATACGTATGGAATTAAAGTTCGATGTTGACGATGCCATACGATTATTTAGTGACGTTGATGAGGGTTTAAAGTTCGTTGTTGACGATACCTCATATGTGGGTTTAAAGTTCGTTGTTGACGATACCACATTAATGTAGGCGAATGGGATTTAAGTTCGATGTTGACGATACCATTCGTTGGGCTAGCTTTGGGATCTTGAGTACTATGGATGTTGTGAACATCATCGTTATACTTATGTTTTAGCATATTGTATTGTTGTGTTATATGCTATTATTATACTAGCCTTGTAATCGTGGTACTTAGCGTTATACATGTGAAAGGTATGCTAATTATGTAACTAGTATGTATGCGGATTTGGTGAGTGTTTGCAAGTAAGTAGATTATATATATGTATGTATAATTCTTGCACTCACTAAGCCTTGCTTACCCTCTCGTTGTTTACCATTTTATAGGTTCCGGCTTGGACAAGGGTAAGGGCATATGGTTGGATTAGTGGTCTCCCGTTTATGTTGACAGGGGGTGCTTTTGGGATAGCTTTTGAAGTTGGCCTGCCGTTTTGGGTAGTTTAGCCCCAAACCATGCTCGAGTGTCGTTTGGATTATAAACTATCGTTGTAGTGGGTCAAACTTGTATTGAACTTAATTAATGGCCTTTGTGCCTTTTGTAAACATTTAAATTGATGTACGTTTAAATGGGATTGTGGAATGGTTTACATATTTAATTGGCGCGTAAATGTGTATTATAAAAAAAAATTTATCGTATAGAAATACGGGTTGGGTTGTTACAAGTGGTATCAGAGCATGGTCTAAGGGATTTAGGCGACTTGAGATAGGTGCCTAGACTTGGGCTTTATTGGTGAGCGCTTTATGCGGGACTTGTAGGACTTTGGGTCTAATCGGGAATTGTTAGTGCCTTGGTTTATGTGAACTAACCTTGTGCTAATTGTTTTGTGTTGGGTTTAGCAATCATCAAGCAAGACGGACGTTGTACTAGCGAGTTAATGCGACGTGCTCGCGTAACAACGATTAGCTACCGTTGTTACGGGTGCAAATCATGTCAAACGAGTAATGTACGACGACTGTTGAGCAAGATGGGGTAGTGTGGTACGTATGTTTATACTTACGTGTTGTGCCTTTTTGTTCATGGTTTAACCTTTTCCGTTTTATAGAATGAAGATGAGAAACGGACACGATAACGATATCGGTGGTACAAGCGAGGACCCCGAATTCACGATCAAGGTCGAGGCCATCTTTAAAAGACTAAAAAAAGACTTTCTTGACGACGTTCGAAAGGTTTTCCAAGAGTCGGTTGATGGACAAGTGACCGAAATGATAAATGAACGAATGAAAGCCGCAATAGAGGAGGCTTTGGAAACTAGAAACATTTATCCTCGAGGCGAAGGGGGTGAAGGTAATGTTGGGGGTGGAAGGCGGGACTTCCACTATAAGAATTTCAAGGATACTCAACCTCCGATGTTTAATGGGGTGAGGGATCTATTGAAAAGCACTTGTTGGATTTCTGATATCGAGGGAGCTTTCAGTACCGTGGAATGTCCTCCCGAAAAGAAGACGAGATATGGGTCTAGCATGCTACGTGAGGAAGGCAAGTTGTGGTGGGACGATAAAATCAATTTATATGGTGAAGAGCAATGCATGAGCTTGACATGGGAGGAGTTTAAGAAGGAATTCTTCCAAGAATACTGAACTCCTTCCGACCTTGATAGAATCCGGGACGAGTTGCATCATTTGCAACAAGGTTCAATGGATTTGGTTACTCTCAAGTCTACCTTTTTGGCAAAGACTCGCTTTTGAAGATTTCTACCGTACTTTGAACGACGGGTTCAAGGGTAAGATTAGTCGGGGTATGGCTAAGACTTTTGAAGAACTATTCGAGTTAGCTCGGGGTTTTGAGCTGGAGGTTCCAAGAAAAAGCGATTTCACTTTTTCAAAAAGAAAGTTTGAAGGTTCGAGTCATTCGAACTTTTCAAATAAAAAGAACAAGAACAAAAAGGGTTCCGAAAGCGTCAATAGTGTGAAGAAGGGTGCTACCGGTGGTTTTGGGAACTTTGTCCCTACTTGCTACAATTGTGGGGTACGTGGACATATGGCTCGAGATTTTCCGAAGCCAAATTCAACAAACAAGCTCACTTGTTTTAATTGCAACAAAGAATGACACCGAAAGTCAGAGTGTCCCGATTTGAACAACGATAATGTTAAAAGGCTAGAGAAGGCGGTGGGTACGGCTCGAGGGCGAAACTATTTGATGACTAACGACGAAGCCAAGCAATCCAACGAAGTTGTCTCAAGTACCTACTTGGTTAATTCTAATCCGGCAAGGATTCTTTTTGATAGTGGTGCAAATTTGTCGTTTGTGTCTCCAAAATTTGTGCCTAAACTTGATAGACCGTTAGCTAAGTTAAGTCGTCCGGTAGAAGTTGAAATAGCGGACGACAAGACGGTGCTAGTGGTCAATGTGTGTAAGAATTGTGACGTTGTTTTTGGTGCCGAAAACTTTAAAATTGATCTCATCCCTATGACTTTGGGCGATTTTGACATCGTTGTTGGTATGGATTGGCTCGATCGTAATAGAGCCAATATCGCGTGCCATGAGAAATCTATTCGTGTAAAGACCCCAAGTGGGGGAGAGATAATTATTCACGGTGATAAACGGAGGAGACTTGTGCCGATATGTTCTTTTGCACGGGCACACCGTTTTCTTGTTAGTGGTGGCATGGCTTTTCTTACCCATGTTGTTGATACTAGTAATGAGCCACCACCCATTCGTGAAATTCCAGTAGTTAGTGAATTCGAAGACGTTTTTCTGGATGAGTTACCGGGTGTTCCGGCGGAAAGACAAGTTGAATTTCGTATTGAGTTGGTTCCGGGAGCTACTCCCATTGCTAAAACTCCTTATCGTTTAGCACCAACGGAAATGCAAGAGTTGTTAAATCAAACCCAAGAGTTGATTGAGAAGGGTTTTATTCGACTGAGTGCTTCGCCGTGGGGCGCTCCAGTTTTATTCGTGAAAAAGAAGGATGGTAGTATGCGGATGTGCATCGATTATCGGGAGTTAAATAAGGTGACAATCAAAAATCGTTATCCATTGCCTCGGATTGACAATTTGTTTGACCAACTCCAAGGTGCGACATATTTCTCAAAGATTGACCTATGGTCCGGCTATCACCAAATGCGCGTCCGTGAGGAAGATATTGAGAAAACGGCTTTTGGAATGCGTTATGGGCATTTTGAGTTCGTGGTAATGCCTTTTGGTCTTACGAATGCACCGGCGGCATTCATGGATCTTATGAACCGGGTGTGCCAACCCATGTTGGACAAGTCAGTGATTGTGTTCATTGACGACATACTAGTCTACTCGAAGAGTATGGACGAACATGAACGTCAATTGCGTGAAGTATTGAAGACGTTACGAAAGGAGAAGTTGTATGCTAAGCTCTCCAAATGTGAATTTTGGCTAAGGGAGGTTCAATTCCTTGGTCACATTGTGAACAAAGACGGCATTCAAATAGATCCGGGGAAGATAGAGACGGTGAAGAGTTGGAGACAACCAACTACGCCTACGGAAATCCGGAGTTTTCTCGGATTGGCCGGTTATTATCGTCGATTTATCCAAGACTTTTCTAAGATTGCTTCTCCATTGACGAAGTTGACAAGAAAGAATGCTAGGTTTAATTGGGAGAACGAGCAAGAAATTTCTTTTCAATTGTTGAAGGAGAAGTTGTGTCAAGCTCTGGTGTTAGTATTGCCGGAAGGTGTGGAAGATATGACGGTCTATTGTGATGCATCTCTCAATGGGCTCGGGTGTGTTCTTATGCAAAGAGGTAAATGTGACAACCCGGAAATTTCCAACCAAATTTAAACTTTAATCTTTATATGTTTCCGACACAATAAGCAATATTTGTTCAGTTAAATTTTAAGAATTTTAAACTATGTTCATACATTCATTCAACCTCGACCAAGTTCCAATGATTCACGAACCATTAAACGAATATGATTATATATGTATATGTGTATATATATTATAACTTGAAACGTAAACAAAATATTAGATTAAATACTTTATATGATTGTATCTGTTTCAAAATGTTTATCAATGGAATTAGAAGATAAGATCAAATGATTGAATTATCAGATATATTGAATTATGATTACAAGTCTCTGTTGAAAGGCCCACGTTGATTTGAGAAATCTTTCCATTTTAACAATATTCGAAAAATGGTAAAGTGATTTATAAATAAGAACAAATTGTCAATCATTGAGAACTAGACAAAGGATAGTGGAAGATTGAATCTCATTAAGACTCGATTGATCTATTTAGTTTCAAACGTACAAAAACGTTTTCAGTTTAAAAAGAACTGTATTATTAAAACGTATATAACTTTTATAAATATATAGAACCACTTTTGACAACTCATTACTTAACTAGTATGATAAAGATAACGATATTTATATTTTATTTTATTAAATATATATAACGATTTAAATTAATATTATATATATTTATACGCGTATTATACGTACATAATTTTATACTTTTACTATACTTAAACTTTACCTTTACTTTATTTTTACTTTACTTTAACTTTAATAATTCACTTTAATAATTCATACTTTAATAATTCATACTTTAATAATTCACTTTAATAATTCATACTTTAATAATTCACTTTAATAATCCATACTTTAATAATTCACTTTAATAATTCATACTTTAATAATTCACTTTAATAATTCAAAAATCTATTATAAATAGAATTCAATAGGTTTCATTATTTCATAGAAACTTGAAAATATTTTTCTCTAAACTCTCTCAATCGATTTACATATATATATTTACTCCGTATTATTTCAAGATATTATTAGTATACATAAAATATTACGACGGAGTGCTGTCCGAGTGATTTCGAAATTGTTTTTCGAGTGGGATAGGATTAAGGAAATTATGGGTTATAGCTATGGAGGTGATTGAGTATGGTTCATGGGTATGCTCGTGAGGTCAATATAGTGTTTATCATTTCCGTTGCGTCTACGTACCTTTTCTGCAATATTGAATCTCAATATTGATACGTGAGTACTCATAATTTAACTTTTACATACTAATAGTGTATCCCTGACTAGTGCTCGAGTATTTAGGATTATGCATGCTTGTACTTTTGATATTGCCCTTAGACAGGTTAGGTTGAATCTTGATTTAGTTACACTTTCGGTTGAGATAAGGTATAAGATATGCATGTCCTTGGAAAGCTAGCGAAAAATTAAGAACTTTTCCTTTAGATATCGAATAGTTTCGATGAACGGATTAGAAGTTATAATCAATTGAATTTTCGATATTTTTATTAAAAATGATTATTATTATCGTCGTTTTTATCGTCGTTCTAGTTTTATCTTATTATTATCATTATTATTATCTTTATCAATAAAAGGGATTTATCATTAAAAATTGTTATTTTTTTTATTACTATCGTTATTATCGTTAAAGTTATAATTAGTATTATTATTATTATCCAATTATTATTATTATTATTATTATTATTATTATTATTATTATTATTATTATTATTGGTATTATTATGATTATTATCATTATTAATATATATATATCATTATTTAAAAATAGTTATTGTTATTGTTATTATTATTATTACTATATTATCATTAAGATAATTATTAGTATTATAGTTAATAATGTTATAGTAACTATCATTATTAATATTAGTGTAATTAAAACAAATATTTGTAACACCTAATTATTTTGATTACTATTATTATCATTATTATGAACACGATATAAAAGACGATTAAAAACTATTAAACGAAAAGATTAGGAAATAATGGGTAAGAGTATCATGATGAAATTCAAATATTATAAGATATTGATTTAGATAAAATTATCATTCTTATTATTTTTATCATTACTATTATTATTAAAAGTATCGTTAGTATTAAAACTATCATTTTAACAAAAATTATCATTTTAATAGAAATGTCATTGTTACTATAAAATATCATTATTATTATTATTATTATTTTTGATGGAATACCACATGTAAACAAAGTCACAAAACCCATTTTTTATATGTATATATTCGTGTATATATGTGTATGTCAAGCGGAAGCAAAATTTACCTCAAGAACATGTGTATTTTAACCTTTTAAAATGTATTCCATTTTATAGATCTAGTCTTGAAAATATACTAAAATGTAAATAGAACTAGTTAGGGTTTTATACCTTCTCCTTGAAGGAGGTTGAAGTAGCAAGATGAAGATGATGAAGATGAAGCTAGTTTCTAACTTGAAACCTCAAATCTTGTATACCCACAAGCTATGTAATCAACACCACCTTTGGTTAGGATTTGCAAGACACCAAAATACAAGCAAAAATCAATGGAAGAACCCTCTTCCTAGCTCCAAAATTTCGGCCAAAAAGGGAGAAAAAGGAGAGCTTTTGCTAATTTGAAAATGCTAGTGAATGTACCAAGTAACTTGTGCAAGATGCATGCTTTGATATATGTACAAAAGTAATTGTAACAAGCAAGCATGGGGCTTCCTTGGAACCCACCAAAACCGCCACCCATGTGGCCCCCCCCTTTTTTTTTATTTATTTTTCTTTTATAAAACAAAAGGGTGCATTTTGTTACTTGTGATGTACATATATATATTTATAAGCCTTTTCTAAATAATATGTACATGTAATAGTTTAATAAAATAATTAAACTTATGTATATAATTATCCAAATAATTATTACAAGCATTTTAATCTTTTAGAAAACCAATTTCTAAAGTCTAAGTGT
The DNA here is from genome assembly GCF_046630445.1 of Rutidosis leptorrhynchoides. NCBI lineage: Eukaryota > Viridiplantae > Streptophyta > Magnoliopsida > Asterales > Asteraceae > Rutidosis > Rutidosis leptorrhynchoides. The sequence continues at coordinate 184,720,247 of NC_092340.1, read as the reverse complement.
CAAGTATCAGTTTTAATGAACCAATCCTTAAAACAAATACATTAAAAGTGTTGATAGCTTGTTATTGGGTATGACCCGACTTGGATCATAACATATTAGCCACATTAATCAATTATGTCTCTCGGGCATACGAATTACCTTCAATCTCCCACTTGCACGAGAAACATAAGAAATTAATGCAAGTGACGGATACCACCTAACGACCGTCCATCACCCCCAATATGTTATGACTTAGTGCCATTCAATAACATCATCCCTTTCGAGTTCCCATCTCGAATATGATTAGGTGAATTTTCAATATATCCTTTTGTCCTAGATGTCATGTCAAATCCAAGAGACATAGAATGATCACTCTCTTATAGATCTAACTTTATCAGTCCTTAGGCATCTGACTCTCAACGAATAAGAGGGACAAATTCCATCTTGACTACATACGTCCTAGACACTACACTTCGTACCATACCTGAAGCCTCCCTAATGTACTACCATGTTTCAGAATAGCGAAGGAAAGAATCAAGGCACAATATTCGGTGAATGTCTGAACCCAATATGTGTCTCAGGTCAGAGGATATAATGATATTCTCCTTTACTCAAGATTACATGTGATCAACCACAAAGGCTCCATATAGTAAATCTTGAGAGCGGGTCTTCCAATATTTGTGTCCCACAAATATCTATGAACCTTGGTCGCAACCTTGCCCCACATTCACCATTTGAATGCTAACCAATCCAAGTTCATAATAGTCTAGACCTCACACTTGTTCCTACAAATGTGATCAACTACGGAATTCAGAATAATAGCTTATTCATGGATAAAATATGCAAAATTGGAACATGACTCATAAATAAATTAATACCATAATTATATTAATGAGTTTGAACTAATTCGTTCCGTTACAATACATAAAATAGATCAATTCCAATCACTAGAATATCGAAGCCCTAATGCACAAACATGTCCCTCATGTTTTGGCCCATGTAAAAGCTTCGTGAGTGGATCCGCAACATTTTGATCTGTGTGAACTTTGTGAATACATATCTTTCCCTTTTCAACCTCATCCCTGATGTAGTTGAATCTCCGCTCAATGTGACGAGTCTTTTGATGAGCACGAGGTTCCTTGATTTGAGCAATCGCACCCTCGTTGTCACAAAAGATCTCAAGAGGGTCCTGAATGGAAGGGACCACTCCTAAGTCGTCGATGAATTTCTTCATCCATGCAGCTTCCTGAGCTACCAATGAGGCGGTAATGTACTCCGACTCTGTAGTGGATAACGCAACAACTTCCTGTTTCGCACTCTTCCAAGAGACCGCACCACCATTTAACATGAATACATAACCGGATTGTGATCGAGAGTCATCTCGATCAGTTTGGAAACTCGCGTCCACGTAACCTTTTACAGCGAGTTCCTCCTCACCAGACCCATATATTAGAAACATATCCTTAGTCCTTCTAAGGTATTTCAATATACATTTAATCGCAGTCCAATGACTATTTTCTGGGTTATTCTGGTATCTACTTGTCAAGCTTAGAGTGCATGACACATCCGTTCTAGTACATATCATTGCATACATGATAGACCCAATAGCAGATGCGTATGGGACTTTCTTCATTCTCTCTTGTTCATCTTTGGTGGTAAGACACTGAGATGAACTAAGAACGGTTCCCTTTTGAATAGGTACCAAACCTTTCTTAGAGTTTTCCATCTTGAACCTTTTCAAGATTTTATCAATGTATGTACTTTGACTTAAACCTATCAACTTCTTGGATCTATTCCTATAGATACCAATCCCCAATATGTATTGTGCTTCTCCAAGATCCTTAATGGAGAAGCAACCTTTTAACCAAGTTTTGACCTCTTGCATTGTGGTTATATCATTCCCAAATAATAATATATCATCCACATATAGCACAAGGAACATTATGGAGCTCCCACTAGCCTTCTTGTATACACAAGCTTCATCGCCATTTTTAATGAAGCCAAATTTCTTTGCCTCTTCATTAAAACGATGATTCCACATCCTAGATGCTTGTTTCAATCCGTAGATTGATTTCTTTAACTTGCATACCTTTTTAGGATTTTTCGGATCAACAAAACCTTCGGGCTGTACCATATAGACATCTTCCTCAAGATACCCATTTAGGAAAGCGGTTTTGACATCCATTTGCCAAATTTCGTAATCATAATGAGCAGCGATGGTAAATAATATCCTAATAGACTTTAGCATTGCCACAGGCGAAAAAGTTTCATCATAGTCAACCCCTTGAGTTTGAGTGAAACCTTTTGCTACAAGTCTAGCTTTGTATGTATCCAAGTTTCCATGTATGTCGGTTTTCTTCTTGAAAAGCCACTTGCAATCAACTAGCTTAGAGCTAGGAGGTTGCTCAACAAGTTCCCAAACTTGATTTTCATACATGGATTGCATCTCGGCGTTCATGGCTTCCTGCCATTTATCTTTATCAATCCTTGATAAAGCATCTTTGTAGTTTGTCGGTTCATCCAAATCAACCGTATAACAACCATCCACGAGAAACCCATATCTCTCGGGAGGATTACTAATCCTACTAGATCTTCGAACGTCTTGTGTACTTTGATCATCCACATGATCATTTTCAACATCCTCATGTTGAGTGCTAGTGTCAACCAATTATGTATCATCGGCTTGATCTTGTACCTCTACAAGATCTATTTTCTTTTCACCATTACCTTCCACAAGGAACTTGGTTTCAAGAAATTCCGCTTTCCGAGCTACAAATACCGTTTGCTTGGATGGATCATAGAAGTAATATCCCATGTCATCTTTGGGATATCCTATGAAGATACACTTTGTGGATCGAGCATGTAGCTTATTTGCTACATAACGCTTAGGATAAGCTTCACATCCCCATACTTTCAAGTATGAAAGAGAAGGAGGTTTTCCAAACCACATCTCATGAGGAGTTCGTTCCACTTTCTTGGTTAGGGCCATATTTAAAATACGAGCCGCGGAGCTTAGACAATAACCCCAAAATGATAGAGGTAACGAGCTTCTTGCCATCATAGATCGAACCATATCCATTAGGGTTCGGTTCCTCCTTTCGGAAACTCCATTAAGTTGGGGTGTTCTGGGTGGAGTAAGTTGTGAGATAATCCCACAACTCTTAAGATGATCTTGGAAAGCATCGCTTAGGTATTCACCTCCTCTATCGGTACGAAGTACCTTGATTGTCTTATTGAGTTGATTTTGTACTTCATTTTGGTATTCTTTGAATGCTTCAAACGTTTCGTCCTTGTGTCTTAATAAGTAGACATATCCAAAACGACTAAAGTCATCAATGAAAGTAACAAAGTATCTTTCACCATTCCTAGTCATGGGTTTAAAGGGTCCACATACATCCGAATGTATTAATCCCAATAAATCTTTAGCCCTTTCATAAGTCCCTTTGAAAGGTGCTTTAGTCATCTTGCCTTGTAAACAAGATTCACATACATCAAACGAATCCATTTCATTTGATTTCAAAAGTCCATTCTTTTGAAGTGTATGCATTCGGTTCTTGTTTATATGACCAAGGCGACAATGCCATAAATAGGAATCACTCAAATCCCTTTTGAGTTTCTTGGTGCTAGCATGGTATATAGAGCTCGATGATGCGTCATTATGAACCAATTCATAAATTCCATTTGAAGGCGAAGCCTTGAAATAGAATACATTATCTAAACAAAAATGGATATCATCATTAATAAAATTAACATTAAATCCACATTGTCTCAAACGGGAAATAGAAATAATGTTTCGACATAAGTCGGGTGCATACAAAACATCATTCAAAATAAGTTCCAAGCCACTTGGAAGTTTCAACACAAAGTCTCCTTGATCTTTCACTTGCACTTTAGCTCCATTTCCCATGAAGAGACTTGATGTTCCCGTTTGCTTGTCACTTCTTTTGAACCCCTGCAAGGAATTGCAAATGTGAGTTCCACATCCAGTGTCTAATACCCATGTATTAGAAGAAGTAATACTAAGCTCTATATATACCATATATATATTACCTGAGGTTTGCCCTGCATCCCTCTTGTCCTTCAACTCCTTAAGATAGACCGGGCAATTTCGCTTCCAGTGACCCATTTCACCGCAACCGAAACACGGGTCTTCTTTGGGGTTTGCCTTCTCGGCTACCTTTTGCTTCTTAGCCTTGTTGATGGTTGGGGTAACCATCTTCCCCTTCCCTTTGCCTTGATAGGCGGGTCCCTTTCTCTTAGCCACCTTTGGCTTAGAGGTGTTACCTTTAGACCCACCTTGATCGATCGCTAACACGGGTAAAGCCCTTTTACCCATGCTAGTTTCCGCCGTTCTTAGCATACCGTGAAGCTCACCTATGCTCTTATCCATCCCATTCATATTGTAATTAATTACAAATTGATCAAACCTTTTTGATAGGGAGTTAAGGATAAGATCGGTGGCTAACTCATTAGATATGTTTAGGTTAAGACGGTTAGCACGATCGATAAGGCTTTTCATCTTAAGTACATAAGATGAAACCGATTGGGTATCGTCCATACGACAAGCATGTAGCGCCCGAACCGTTTCGAAACGCTCAACACGCGCTTGTTGGAGGAACATCTCCTTCAATTGCGTTATCATGTCGTATGCACTATGATGCTCGAAATCCTTTTGGAGTTCGGGTATCATAGTCCCAAGCATTAAGCATGAGACTTGAAGGGAGTCGTGGCAATACTTATCGTAAGAGGCCATTGCCTCCACATCATTCTCATCCGGTTGATCGGGAATGGGGTCCTCAAGCACATACATTTTATCCTCTTGTTTGAGGACAATCCGAAGATTGCGGAACCAATCCATAAAGTTTGTATGGTTGAGTTTGTCTTTCTCGAGGAGAGACCGTAACGATAGGTTGTTCATGTTAAGTGGTGCGTTTTGCATGTTGTTGTTGTTATTAGCGGCCATCTACAAAATTCAACAAAGTCCTTTTAAGTATCGATTTTAAATTTAATAAACAATACCCTTTAAATTTGTTTTATTAAATATTAGAATCCAACGGTAAATCAAATTTTGGTTAGGTGACCTTTATCCCGTCATTTGATTTAGCTAGGTAGTCTTAATGACAATTGCAATCCTTTTGCAACTTCTAAGTTATGGGATCATGCAATCCTTTTGCATGGCATATTAATCCCATCAACGCCTATTTGTTCCTCATGCTTCGGTGACCCTAAGTTCATGATTCCCAAATCAAGTCGTCCTTCTTGCGTAAACATGTAGACTTAACATACAAGTGGTTAGGTGACCTTTATCCCATATGTATGCGAAGTGTACCTTATTCACATTAGTTCACTCATGACGGTTAGGTGACCTTTATCCCATCAAGAGATTCCTAATATGTCCAAGTGTTTCCACAAAAGGATGGCGTTTAACTTGTTTACCTTGTTTTAGTTAAAGGGATTTTATGTTTTCTACATTCTAGTTTTAGAAAACAAAATGCTATACACCAACATGCATTTGGTGTGTAGTGTTTTTTTTTTTTTTTTTTTTTTATGAAAAACCCATTTTCATGTCCTTATTAGTAAACCAATTACTAGTTATAACCATTTCATCACCTTTTAAATAAACCGTTTTATTTAAGTCTAATAACCAATTATTAGTGTCATTTTGTTATGTTTTTATTATAACCATTTTATAATGTATTATGCAAGTGTTAACATGTGATGATCTTGTAGCAACCAAACATACAAACATACACAAGCATGCATAACAAAGTGTTCACAATCAAGAGCCATTTGGTGGACATTTGTTTAGCCAAAACAAATGTCACCTCAGAGGGTTAACCAAAGTAAGAGATTTTTACCAAAATCTCCCACTTAATCTTGTAATCTTCAAAGCTCCATCTTGTAATCTTCATCATGAGTCTTCACTTTCATTTTACAAAATTATATCCTAATACAATTTTTCTAGAAAATGAAATAACAACCTATTCTATTTTTACAAACCAAATAGAATAAATTACATCAACAAATTACAAGATTAATTACAACTTTTACAAACCAAAATTACCAAAATTATTACAACCATATGAATGAATATTACAACCAAGAATAATAACCAAATCATCCAAACATTCAACCACACGGTCTAGGCTCGATTGTGAACAACAACATAAAAATAATCTTGGCCAAACTTGAAGTCCAAACCCACTTTTGGAACCCCAAAAATTCGGCCAACACCATAAACCCACCAAAACTCAAAATTTTTACATTCTACTTTCATGCATGTTGGTAGATTGTAAAATAAATGAGTTTACTAGCCAAAAACAAGAAGCATATTAACAAGACTTTGGCTCTAGATACCATTGATGGAATACCACATGTAAACAAAGTCACAAAACCCATTTTTTATATGTATATATTCGTGTATATATGTGTATGTCAAGCGGAAGCAAAATTTACTTCAAGAACATGTGTATTTTAACCTTTTAAAATGTATTCCATTTTATAGATCTAGTCTTGAAAATATACTAAAATGTAAATAGAACTAGTTAGGGTTTTATACCTTCTCCTTGAAGGAGGTTGAAGTAGCAAGATGAAGATGATGAAGATGAAGCTAGTTTCTAACTTGAAACCTCAAATCTTGTATACCCACAAGCTATGTAATCAACACCACCTTTGGTTAGGATTTGCAAGACACCAAAATACAAGCAAAAATCAATGGAAGAACCCTCTTCCTAGCTCCAAAATTCCGGCCAAAAAGGGAGAAAAAGGAGAGCTTTTGCTAATTTGAAAATGCTAGTGAATGTACCAAGTAACTTGTGCAAGATGCATGCTTTGATATATGTACAAAAGTAATTGTAACAAGCAAGCATGGGGCTTCCTTGGAACCCACCAAAACCGCCACCCATGTGGCCCCCCCTTTTTTATTTATTTATTTTTCTTTTATAAAACAAAAGGGTGCATTTTGTTACTTGTGATGTACATATATATATTTATAAGCCTTTTCTAAATAATATGTACATGTAATAGTTTAATAAAATAATTAAACTTATGTATATAATTATCCAAATAATTATTACAAGCATTTTAATCTTTTAGAAAACCAATTTCTAAAGTCTAAGTGTCAAGTATCAGTTTTAATGAACCAATCCTTAAAACAAATACATTAAAAGTGTTGATAGCTTGTTATTGGGTATGACCCGACTTGGATCATAACATATTAGCCACATTAATCAATTATGTCTCTCGGGCATACGAATTACCTTCAATTTTAAATAGAATTATTATTTTAAAGATAATATTAAAAATTATCGTAAATATTAAAGTTATCATAATTAGAATTATCGTTTTATCATAATGTCATCTTAGTAATTATAAATATTGATATTTTTATAATAATAATTATTATTACAAAATAATATAACTTTTACTTACTATCATTATAGATATTATTTTATCAAATTAAATATGTGATACAAACATATTTTACTACGTGTAATAACTTACTTTAATAATACCTATCATATTATCTTTATAATATTAAATGAACCCTATAAAATTTTATTACTTAATATATATAAAAGTATATTTTATTATATAAATTTAATATAAAATTTTATTTATTAATAAATAAATTATATTATTTACTCTAATAAATCTTTTAAAAATATTTAAAAATGTAAAACGACGATATTTAAACTATATATTAATCATGTATAGATTTTTGGAAATTATTTTGAGTCAAATTTACTTTTGTTGACTTTTGCATATTAGTCTCGAGCATTAGGATTGTGGTACACTATGACTTGACCTAATTTGTTAGACAAATATTGACCAACACATAAATATATATAATTAATTTAGGTTCGTGAATCCGAGGCCAACCTTGCACTTGTTCAATGACGTTATATGTATTTTTACTACGAAATACAGTATGATGAGTTTCATTACTCCCTTTTTAAATGCTTTTGCAATATATATTTTTGGGACTGGGAATGCATGCGATTTTATAAATGTTTTACGAAATAGACACAAGTAATTGAAACTACATTCTATGGTTGAATTATCGAAATTGAATATGCCCCTTTTTATTAAAGTCTGGTAATCTAAGAATTAGGGAACAGACACCCTAATTGACGTGAATCCTAAAGATAGATCTATTGGGCCTAACAAACCCCATCCAAAGTACTGGATGCTTTAGTACTTCGAAATTTATATCATGTCCGAAGGAGGATCCCGGAATGATAGGGGATATTCTTATATGTATCTAGTTAATGTCGGTTACCAGGTGTTCACCATATGAATGATTATTTTTGTCTCTATGCATGGGACGTATATTTATGAGAACTGGAAATGAAATTCTTGTGGTCTATTAAACTGATGGAAATAAATGATTATGATAAACTAATGAACTCACCAACCTTTTGGTTGACACTTTAAAGCATGTTTATTCTCAGGTGTTAAAGAAATCTTCCGCTGTGCATTTGCTCATTTTAAAGATATTACTTGGAGTCTTTCATAGCATATTTCGAAGAACGTTGCATTCGAGTCATTGAGTTCATCAAAGATTATTATTAAATCAATTTATAGTTGAATAGTGGATATTATGAAATGGTATGCATGCCTGTCAATTTTCGATGTAAAGAAAGATTGTCTTTTAAAAACGAATGCAATGTTTGTAAAATGTATCATATAGAGGTCAAATACCTCGCAATGTAATCAACTATTGTGAATCGTTTATAATGTATATGAACGGGTCCTTTCAGTTGGTATCAGAGCGGTGGTCTTAGCGAACCAGGTCTGCATTAGTGTGTCTAACTGATAAGTCGATAGGATGCATTAGTGAGTCTGGACTTCGACCGTGTCTGCATGTCAAAAGTTTTGCTTATCATTTTGTGTCGAAAATTAACTACTTATCATCCTCATGAAATTACCTGCTTATCATTTTTAGTCTAAGACACGTCTTGCTGCATTGATTGCATGAATAGTGTATAGACAAAAATTCATATCTTAGCATATCAGCTAAATCATATCTTATTGTATCTGTTACTTTAAACTTTGCCTGACATATCCCGCAAAGTCCTCCGTAATCTACGAAATCTTTTGATCTATATATATATATATATATATATATATATATATATATATATATATATATATATATATATATATATATATATATATATATATATATATATATTATATGTAATTAGAATACCATCCGTTAGCCAAAATCATTTCATATCGAAAAAAAAATCCTTTATCCAATCGTATGAAATGGAATTCGTCATCAGTTCAAGTCACTCAGATTTTGAAATGGAATCCCATTCAAGCTCCGAAAGCAGTGTGACCGGAATAGATCGACCAATCAGTCATCACCTATTCTGAATGAATTGGGGATGGGTTCGTAGCCTCCTCAATCATTGGAGACAAGAAGAAGGTGATCCCTTCCATCCACCACATTGCCCACTTGACGAAGAACCTAATGCACTTACCGGCGAACCTGTCCGAAATACCATATTCTCGCTCATTTTCAGAGTATCTCGTCACGATTATATATTACATCAAATTTTAGATTTTATTTATCCGCTCGTCCAAACCGAAAATCACACCCGGTGTAATAGAAGAAGTCAACGAGCTTCGCACTCGGGTAGTGGCTTTGGAGAATATGGTGCAGACATTACAAACACCAGCAGCAACATCAGCAGCATAACCAGTACCACCATCATCAACGCCAATAGTACCATTACCACCTCCAACCACAACCGCGTCGTAAACCTCAACTTCACAATCTGTCCCATGAGCATCAACATCATACGCACCATAGATACCAAGGAGTACCAACAACAATAACTGACGAAGTATTAATTCATAACTTCATTAGAGAAACATTCCGCGGCGATTATGTAATCTCTAAAGTCTTAGAGATTATCTAATCTAGCCCTAACCATAAATCAGTTAAGCGAACCAAAATGATAAAAGGAAGAGTAGAAACCCTGACAAAAATGGTGTGTGATTAACAAGCTAAACTTGCTTTACCAACAGCATCAATAGTACCGTCAGCGTTACCAGCATCGTCAGTACAGTCAACATCCGAATCAACAACACCGATAACATCACAAACTCCATCAGTTCAAGAATCACTGTGGACATCATTACAAATCAATAACGTGTATATTGTATCAACGAGTTATGAAGAATTAACTCATTCCCTCTAAAGAAATTATATGTATATTATATATATATATATATATATATATATATATATATATATATATATATATATATATATATTTTGAAATAAATCTTTCCGTGCTAAGCTATTGTGTGTGAATCTTAACTACTCGGTTAATTCATATTACAAATATGCAATAATGTACGTCCTTCGGCCGCAACTTAACCAGCGTTAACTACAATCTCTGTCGCAATTCAACAAATTCCGATTCATAATAAATCAAGTATATATTTGATTTTACACTTTCATCATCGATGTACCCGAAACTTTTCAGATAACATCATTCGTACTTTGCGAAATTCACAAGAATTCCACGAACCGAACATCATACATCAACAAATAATGAAGTATTGATTCATAATTTCAATGTCATTAAAGAAATACTGCGTAAAAGTTATGTAATTTTTAAAGCCTTTAGGGATTATTCAATTCTAGTTTCAACCATAAATCAAATGAGTTTAATTTAACATTAACTCATTAAATCTATGTTACATCTGAAGAAAATATACATATATATATATATATATATATATATATATATATATATATATATATATTCATAAAGACTGTAATAAAATTCTTTTGTACAAAATATTAATTGTGAAATTTTTTTTTAACGGGTAGGTAATACCCGAGAGATATATAAATTCACAAATAATATGTTACATTCTTCTAATCTGATTCAGCAAATCATCCATTATACTCCCTACTTTCACAATAATATACATTCTTTTATAGAAATCAAAACAACCATACTCATTCAAAATTTAATTACATATTCTGATTTTGAAATCTCAAAATTCAACTCGAGATATGACCAAAATCATCATTCTTAGATCCTTACATCTTTCACAAGCTATATTTTGACTTCAAAACTGTGTTAGAACATCAAATGTGTGTTAACGATTACAATCTGTGTTCAAACCCTTCGAAAATTTCTGAAGACACTTCGAATGATGAGCAATCGAGATGATGATCCAACCACATGTTACCCACAGTTATGTACTCGAAAAACTTTTGAAACCAAAGTAAAAGTTTAAACAACGTATCCTCGTCAGATTCTTTGGCATTTATTAGCAAAAATAACTTTGCGACTCCTATTCAAAGTAGCCAGTTTTGTCACAGCTCCAGCAAGTCAACTTCGACTTTTCAGTCAGACTAACCTTATTATAACCTTGAGATATATACCATCGTTACCAGGGAACCGTTTACATTCCACCACATTATTAGCAGATGTACCAACAACTTCATTACCCTTTGACTTTAGCCTCTCCAAAAAGTCATTATAATTATTTATTGAAACCCCATCATTTACTCATTCGCATCTTGTAATGAGAATTGCCATACGAATCATTGGGAATTAGCAATTAGTATTTTGAAATCTCGCAGCATGTCTACGCCAACAGTTATATGTGTATATATAACGTCTATCTTCTGGACTTAATTTGAATGTGAAGTTTCTGAAAAACACTCCGAACTACGAATTGGTTCTCCGAAAATGGAAAAAATACTGATGAAGCAGCAAAAACTATAAACGACTTTAAACGGTAAAAGCTAGATGATAATGATGAAGTGTGCTGGCAAAGCGCAGAAAGAAAGAAGTTTTGGAACTGGAAAACGGATTGAGCAAAGTAGGAAGGAGGCTGTGGACAAATTACAAAGACTGAACCTGACTTCAAAGGATCCAAATGATTCAGTACCTGCTGAAGTCATTAACGAATACCTTGCTCCTGACTCTAAACCCCTGCGAACAATATTCTTCATCATCTTCTGATATTAGAAATTCTAAAATATCATCATATCTTTCATTATAAATATCCTCCATATTTCTGAAGATATTTTCTTATTTTTTCTTATTTGAAATCATTTACCTCTTCGCGCTATCTGTATTACATCATAAAAGAAACTATTTTAGTTTCTAAATTCTGAAACATTCAAGTTTAAAATAGGAATATTTTGAAGTAGTGTTGGGAACTGAAGCATGAATTAGTATAATATATTAACACTTGATCAACGTGATTATATTACAGTAAGTCATACTGAGTTTCTAAATGGAACGTGATGATTCACAGATTATAAGATCATCATGTGCCATGCTATACGACTCTTGTATTCTATTTAACCTTTAAAATATCAAGAAAATATTTCTTGATGATTCGGCCTTTTCCAAGGTATTCTAGTAATTTGACAAGTCAAGATCGTGCCATCACAATTTCCTTCCTAGAACATTAACAATGTTCATTCCAAAATTCATATCTGTGAATTCTGGACCATTACAAGCGGTGCTTAATCACAAGAAGAAGAAACGAAAGGACAAAACTCCGAAATAGAAATTGGGGTATAAATTGCCACAAATAAAAGAGAGCATTAACTGTGAATGATAGTGATTATAGAAGACAGAAGCAGAGACTTTGAAATATAAGGGAACATATAAAGCCCAACGATAAACCAGAAATTATAAACCATATATATCGATGCATATAGCAATATAAAGACACGGGAGAACTAGAAACACTATAAACCCAAGAGTATAGTAGAAGTAAATAGATTCTTCCGGCGGTAGATGAAAAAGAAGAATGACCGATATGAAAGTTAGAAGTATATCGAGAATCAGAACTGGATGGAGCATATTGATGAATACTTTAAAATATGAGTTGAGGGGGAAAGATGAAAGGTGATGAAACATGAATAGGAACTTAGAAATCAACAGATTTAACTCACACAATGGCGGAATAAGTGAATCAAACCCTCTAGTGAATAGATTAAGTTTTTTTTTTGTTAATTTAGTCAAACCACAACTAAATCAAGTGTAATTAGATCAACACCTAGAGCTATTTTTCACCACCTGGGTGATTTGGACTGAGAGAGAATCGGAGGAGCTCACTAGATCTGAGTGTGTGTAACAAATGAGAGGCTTAACCTAAAATGAAGAACATAAGATTTTAAATAACCCTGCTGTTGACTCACCCATACGATTCATTCATCACACGTACGAGTTGGCTTCATCAGCCGTACGGTGATCACTCACTCGTGTCTTCTCATTTAGGTTGTAATTGTGACTTAGCTCAGCATCAACCGTGCATATGAGCCTGTCAGCCGTACTAGTGAGGCTTCACTCGTACGTCTGACTAAGTCTAACATAGTCAAACATCTAAATCTCGTTCCTACAGTTCCTGTAACCACATACAAACACGGATAGGATAATAACGAGCAATCATGGTGGCCTGTAAACTGTTGTACCTACAATGGACGTGGGTAGATGTCTAGGGACTTGCATAAAATGCATCAACAGAAGGTGTGAGTTTTAAGGAAATGAAGGAGGTGAATTTATAAGAAAATCTCTGACAGAACAATTTAAATGGACGATCGCATTTAAAGCGGATCCTAATTCCCTTGATTACCGGAGAGTCAAATCTTATTAAGAAGATTTTCTTCAAATCCCTTGAAATCTAGGAATCAATCATATCTACGTCAAATGATAAGAAGAATCTACACTTACTCATTTCACTCTTCTGTGTTAGCTTCATTGGTACTCTTCATATAAATGGATTGTTTATCCAAATTATTCGCTGATGATAAAACTCTACTTTTCAGCCCGTATGCATCATGAAAACATACTTATTATCATTCACGACCTTTCCACTCAAATTTCGGGACGAAATTTCTTTAACGGGCAGGTACTGTGACAACCCGGAAATTTCCAACCAAATTTAAACTTTAATCTTTATATGTTTCCGACACAATAAGCAATATTTGTTAAGTTAAATTTCAAGAATTTTAAACTATGTTCATACATTCATTCAACCTCGACCAAGTACCAATGATTCACGAACCATTAAACGAATATGATTATATATGTATATGTGTATATATATTATAACTTGAAACGTAAACAAAATATTAGATTAAATACTTTATATGATTGTATCTGTTTAAAAATGTTTATCAATGGAATTAGAAGATAAGATCAAATGATTGAATTATCAGATATATTGAATTATGATTACAAGTCTCTGTTGAAAGGCCCACGTTGATTTGAGAAATCTTTCCATTTTAACAATATTCGAAAAATGGTAAAGTGATTTATAAATAAGAACAAATTGTCAATCATTGAGAACTAGACAAAGGATAGTGGAAGATTGAATCTCAAAAAGACTCGATTGTTCTATTTAGTTTTAAACGTACAAAAACGTTGAGTTTAAAAAGAACTGTATTATTAAAACGTATATAACTTTTATAAATATATAGAACCACTTTTGACAACTCATTACTTAACTAGTATGATAAAGATAACGATATTTACATTTTATTATATTAAATATATATAACGATTTAAATTAATATTATATATATTTATACACGTATTATACGTACATAGTTTTATACTTTTACTATACTTAAACTTTACCTTTACTTTATTTTTACTTTACTTTAACTTTAATAATTCACTTTAATAATTCATACTTTAATAATTCATACTTTAATAATTCACTTTAATAATTCATACTTTAATAATTTACTTTAATAATTCATACTTTAATAATTCACTTTAATAATTCAAAAATCTATTATAAATAGAATTCAATAGGTTTCATTATTTCATAAAAACTTGAAAATATTTTTCTCTAAACTCTCTCAATCGATTTACATATATATATTTACTCCGTATTATTTCAAGATATTATTAGTATACATAAAATATTACGACGGAGTGCTGTCCGAGTGATTTCGAAATTGTTTTTCGAGTGGGATAGGATTAAGGAAATTATGGGTTATAGCTATGGAGGTGATTGAGCATGGTTCATGGGTATGCTCATGAGGTCAATATAGTGTTTATCATTTCCGTTGCGTCTACGTACCTTTCCTGTAATATTGAATCTCAATATTGATACGTGAGTACTCATAATTTAACTTTTACATACTAATAGTGTATCCCTGACTAGTGCTCGAGTATTTAGGATTATGCATACTTGTACTTTTGATATTGCCCTTAGACAGGTTAGGTTGAATCTTGATTTAGTTACACTTGCGGTTGAGATAGGTATAAGATATGCATGTCCTTGGAAAGCTAGCGAAAAATTAAGAACTTTTCCTTTAGATATCGAATGGTTTCGATGAACGGATTAGAAGTTATAATCAATTGAATTTTCGATATTTTTATTAAAAATGATTATTATTATCGTCGTTTTTATCGTTGTTCTAGTTTTATCTTATTATTATCATTATTATTATCTTTATCAATAAAAGGGATTTATCATTAAAAATTGTTATTTTTTTATTATTATCGTTAAAGTTATAATTAGTATTATTATTATTATCCAATTATTATTATTATTATTGGTATTATTAATATATATATCATTATTTAAAAATGGTTATGGTTATTGTTATTGTTATTATTATTATTACTATATTATCATTAAGATAATTATTAATATTATCGTTAATAATGTTATAGTAACTATCATTATAAATATTAGTGTAATTAAAACAAATATTTGTAACACCTAATTATTTTGATTACTATTATTATCATTATTATGAACACGATATAAAAGACGATTAAAAGCTATTAAACGAAACGATTAGGAAATAATGGGTAAGAGTATCATGATGAAATTAAAATATTATAAGATATTGATTTAGATAAAATTATCGTTCTTATTATTTTTATCATTACTATTATTATTAAAAGTATCGTTAGTATTAAAACTATCATTTTAACAAAAATTATCATTTTAATAGAAATGTCATTGTTACTATAAAATATCATTATTATTATTATTATTTTAAATAGAATTATTATTTTAAAGATAATATTAAAAATTATCGTAAATATTAAAGTTATCATAATTAGAATTATCGTTTTATCATAATGTCATCTTAGTAATTATAAATATTGATATTTTTATAATAATAATTATTATTACAAAATAATACAACTTTTACTTACTATCATTATAGATATTATTTTATCAAATAAATATGTGATACAAACATATTTTACTACGTGTAATAACTTACTTTAATAATACCTATCATATTATCTTTATAATATTAAATGAGCCCTATAAAATTTTATTACTTAATATATATATAAGTATATTTTATTATATAAATTTAATATAAAATTTTATTTATTAATAAATAAATTATATTATTTACTCTAATAAATCTTTTAAAAATATTTAAAAATGTAAAACGACGATATTTAAACTATATATTAATCATGTATAGATTTTTGGAAATTTTTTTGAGTCAAATTTACTTTTGTTGACTTTTGCATATTAGTCTCGAGCATTAGGATTGTGGTACACTATGACTTGACCTAATTTGTTAGATAAATATTGACCAACACATAAATATATATAATTAATTTAGGTTCGTGAATCTGAGGCCAACCTTGCACTTGTTCAATGACGTTATATGTATTTTTACTACGAAATATAGTATGGTGAGTTTCATTACTCCCTTTTTAAATGCTTTTGCAATATATATTTTTGGGACTGAGAATGCATGCGCTTTTATAAATGTTTTACGAAATACACACAAGTAATTGAAACTACATTCTATGGTTGAATTATCGAAATTGAATATGCCCCTTTTTATTAAAGTCTGGTAATCTAAGAATTAGGGAACAGACACCCTAATTGACGCGAATCCTAAAGATAGATCTATTGGGCCTAACAAACCCCATCCAAAGTACCGGATGCTTTAGTACTTCGAAATTTATATCATGTTCGAAGGAGGATCCCGGAATGATAGGGGATATTCTTATATGTATCTAGTTAATGTCGGTTACCAGATGTTCACCATATGAATGATTATTTTTGTCTCTATGCATGGGACGTATATTTATGAGAACTGGAAATGAAATTCTTGTGGTCTATTAAAATGATGGAAATAAATGATTATGATAAACTAATGAACTCACCAACCTTTTGGTTGACACTTTAAAGCATGTTTATTCTCAGGTGTTAAAGAAATCTTCCGCTGTGCATTTGCTCATTTTAAAGATATTACTTGGAGTCTTTCATAGCATATTTCGAAGAACGTTGCATTCGAGTCATTGAGTTCATCAAAGATTATTATTAAATCAATTTATAGTTGGATAGTGGATATTATGAAATGGTATGCATGCCTGTCAATTTTCGATGTAAAGAAAGATTGTCTTTTAAAAACGAATGCAATGTTTGTAAAATGTATCATATAGAGGTCAAATACCTCGCAATGTAATCAACTATTGTGAATCGTTTATAATGTATATGAACGGGTCCTTTCAGTTGGTATCAGAGCGGTGGTCTTAGCGAACCAGGTCTGCATTAGTGTGTCTAACTGATAAGTCGATAGGATGAATTAGTGAGTCTGGACTTCGATCGTGTCTGCATGTCAAAAGTTTTGCTTGTCATTTTGTGTTGAAAATTAACTACTTATCATCCTCAGGAAATTACCTGCTTATCATTTTTAGTCTAAGACACGTCTTGCTGCATTGATTGCATGAATAGTGTATAGACAAAAATTCATATCTTAGCATATCAGCTAAATCATATCTTATTGTATCTGTTACTTTAAACTTTGCCTGACATATCCCGCAAAGTCCTCCGTAATCTACGAAATCTTTTGATCTATATATATGTAGTGACCCAAACTTTTCCATGTTTATATATATATTAAACGAAATTGTTATTTACATGATTAATTGAAATAGGTTTTATATAGACAATTGACCACCCAAGTTGACCGGTGATTCACGAACGTTAAAACTTGTAAAAACTATACGATGACATATATATGGTTATATATATAGTTAACATGATTTTATTATAAGTATGTATTTCATTAGGTATTTTAACAATGAGTTATATACATAAAAATAAGACTATTAATTTAAGAAACTCGAAAACGATATATATAACGATTATCGTTATAACAACGTCTTACTAGGTACATATGAATCATATTAAGATATTGATACACTTGGTTAATTATGTTAAATGATAAGTAAATATATTATTAAGTGTATTAACAATTAAATACATATGTAAAAATAAGACTACTAACTTAATGATTTCGAAACGAGACATATATGTAACGATTATGGTTGTAACGACATTTAACTGTATATATATCATACTAAGATATATTATATATCATAATATCATGATAATATAACAATTTAACATCTCATTTGTTATAATAAACAATAGGTTAACAACATTCAACAAGATCGTTAACCTAAAGGTTTCAAAACAACATTTACATGTAACGACTAACGATGACTTAACGACTCAGTTAAAATGTATATACATGTAGTGTTTTAATATGTATTCATACACTTTTGAAAGACTTCAATACACTTATCAAAATACTTCTACTTAACAAAAAATGCTTACAATTACATCCTCGTTCAGTTTCATCAACAATTCTACTCGTATGCACCCGTATTCGTACTCGTACAATACACAGCTTTTAGATGTATGTACTATTGGTATATACACTCCAATGATCAGCTCTTAGCAGCCCATGTGAGTCACCTAACACATGTAGGAACCATCATTTGGCAACTAGCATGAAATATCTCATAAAATTACAAAAATATGAGTAATCATTCATGACTTATTTACATGAAAACAAAATTACATATCCTTTATATCTAATCCATACACCAACGACCAAAAACACCTACAAAAACTTTCATTCTTCAATTTTCTTCATCTAATTGATCTCTCTCAAGTTCTATCTTCAAGTTCTAAGTGTTCTTCATAAATTCCAAAAGTTCTAGTTTCATAAAATCAAGAATACTTCCAAGATTGCAAGTTTACTTCCAAGTTTTCTAAATCCATTCCAAGTAATCATCCAAGATCAATAAACCTTTGTTACTTACAGTAGGTTATCTTTCTAATACAAGGTAATAATCATATTCAAACTTTAATTCAGTTTCTATAACTATAACAATCTTATTTCGAGTGGAAATCTTACTTGAAATTGTTTTCGTGTCATGATTCTGCTTCAAGAACTTTCAAGCCATCCAAGGATCTTTTGAAGCTAGATCTATTTTTTTCATTTCCAGTAGGTTTATCCAAGGAACTTGAGGTAGTAATGATGTTCATAACATCATTCGATTCATACATATAAAGCTATCTTAATCCTTCTAACTTGACTTTTAAAATCAACTAAACACATGTTCTATATCTATATGATATACTAACTTAATGATTTAAAACCTGGAAACACGAAAAACACCGTAAAATCGGATTTACGCCGTCGTAGTAACACCGCGGGCTGTTTTGGGTTAGTTAATTAAAAACTATGATAAACTTTGATTTAAAAGTTGTTATTCTGGAAAAATAATTTTTATTATGAACATGAAACTATATTCAAAAATTATGGTTAAACTCAAAGTAGAAGTATGTTTTCTAAAATGGTCATCTAGACGTCGTTCTTTCAACTGAAATGACTACCTTTACAAAAACGACTTGTAACTTATTTTTCCGACTATAAACCTATACTTTTTCTGTTTAGATTCATAAAATAGACTTCAATATGAAACCATAGTAATTTGATTCACTCAAAACGGATTTAAAATGAAGAAGTTATGGGTAAAACAAGATTGGATAATTTTTCTCATTTTAGCTACGTGAAAATTGGTAACAAATCTATTCCAACCATAACTTAATCAACTTGTATTGTATATTATGTAATCTTGAGATACCATAGACACGTATACAATGTTTCGACCTATCATGTCGACACATCTATATATATTTCGGAACAACCATAGACACTCTATATGTGAATGTTGGAGTTAGCTATACAGGGTTGAGGTTGATTCCAAAATATATATAGTTTGAGTTGTGATCAATACTGAGATATGTATACACTGGGTCGTGGATTGATTCAAGATAATATTTATCGATTTATTTCTGTACATCTAACTGTAGACAACTAGTTGTAGGTTACTAACGAGGACATCTGACTTAATAAACTTAAAACATCAAAATATATTAAAAGTGTTGTAAATATATTTTGAACATACTTTGATATATATGTATATATTGTTATAGGTTCGTGAATCAACTAGTGGCCAAGTCTTACTTCCCGACGAAGTAAAAATCTGTAAAAGTGAGTTATAGTCCCACTTTTAAAATCTAATATTTTTGGGATGAGAATACATGCAGGTTTTATAAATGATTTACAAAATAGACACAAGTACGTGAAACTACATTCTATGGTTGAATTATCGAAATCGAATATGCCCCTTTTTATTAAGTCTGGTAATCTAAGAATTAGGGAACAGACACCCTAATTGACGTGAATCCTAAAGATAGATCTATTGGGCCTAACAAACCCCATCCAAAGTACCGGATGCTTTAGTACTTCGAAATTTATATCATATCCGAAGGCTGTCCCGGAATGATGGGGATATTCTTATATATGCATCTTGTTAATGTCGATTACCAGGTGTTCACCATATGAATGATTTTTATCTCTATGTATGGGATGTGTATTGAAATATGAAATCTTGTGGTCTATTGTTACGATTTGATATATATAGGTTAAACATATAACTCACCAACATTTTTGTTGACGTTTAAAGCATGTTTATTCTCAGGTGAATACTAAGAGCTTCCGCTGTTGTCTACTAAAATAAGGACAAGATTTGGAGTCCATGTTTGTATGATATTGTGTAAAAAATGCATTCAAGAAACTGATTTCGATGTAACATATTTGTATTGTAAACCATTATGTAATGGTCGTGTGTAAACAGGATATTTTAGATTATCATTATTTGATAATCTACGTAAAGCTTTTTAAACCTTTATTTATGAAATAAAGGTTATGGTTTGTTTTAAAAATGAATGCAGTCTTTGAAAAACGTCTCATATAGAGGTCAAAACCTCACAACGAAATCAATTAATATGGAACATTTTTAATCAATATGAACGGGACATTTCAGTTGGTATCCGAGCGTTGGTCTTAGAGAACCAGAAAATTTGCATTAGTGTGTCTTATCGAGTTTGTTAGGATGTATTAGTGAGTCTGGACTTCGACCGTGTTTTCTTTAAAAATGATTGCTTAACATTTTTGTTGGAAACTATATATTATTAACATGTATATATTATGTGATATATTAATCTCTTAACATGTTTGATATTGTGTAGCACAAATCCCATTGACTCACCTAATAATAACGAAGAGTCGAATATATATTGGACTGATTCACAAGTTCCCGAAGAAGAACCGGAAGAAGAATCAGAACCGGAAGAAGAATCAGAACCGGAAGGGGAGGAACCGGAGGAGGAAATAGAACCGGTGGGGGAAATAATAAAACGGTTAAGTAAAAGAAAATCCTCAACCAACCGACCAAGGTTAATTATGGTCAATGGTGTTTCCGCCAAGGAAGCAAAATATTGGGAGGATTACCAATTCTCCGATGAATCGGATTTCGATGAGAATTCCGATGATGTTATAGAAATTACCCTAACTGAATTTAAAAAGGCAAAAGAAAATAATAAGGGAAAGGGCATAAAAATAGAGAAATCTAATTCCAACCCCGATGAACTTTATATGTATCGTCAACCCCCGAAGCCCTTAAGTTGTAACAATGACTCGAGAACCTCTAAATCACCAGGTTTTTCTAAACCGTTGTGGAAAACGACAGCTCGTATTAGGGGAACATCATATATCCCTAGAAACTTGGCAAAACGAACCAAAACCGAAGAAGAAGAAACGAGCGAGTCGGAATAAGATCGTTGTATTCGTGTGGTGTAATATATGTAATATAGTGTGCTTATGCTTTATGATATATGTAAAAATTTCTTGTATTAATAAGTATTTTTTTTACGAATCTAACTCTTGTCTATTTTACAGTATAAAAACACAAAATGGATAGACAACCCAATATTTTAAGAGACCTACCCGGAGACATGATTGATGAAATCTTGTCTAGAGTCGGTCAGAATTCTTCGGCACAACTATTTACGGCGAAATCAGTTTGTAAGACATTCGAAGAACGTTCCAAGAATGTCTTGGTTTATAAGAGACTTTCGTTTGAAAGATGGGGGATATCACATTGGGAAACCCATAAGTTACGATGTGTTTACTTTGACGCATATATTGCGGGGAACCCAAATGCTATTTTACGCAACGGGTTAAGAATTATTTTGACTCAATGTATCCGAATATAGGATTTCATGATTTAGAAAAAGCGGCTAACATGCAACATAAAGAAGCATGATATGCTTACGGGTTAGTAATGTTCGCTTCTCACCAAAGTGAGAAAAAGAACATCAGGCTACAACTATTAAACAAAACGTTCACACAAGTGACGGAGTCGGTAATTGGGGTAAGAAATGAGGTTTTTAGGTTATTACAAGACTGTTGGTCATTACGTAACCCTCGTCCCTTTGACGACGTTACAACACTATGTCTTATCAACGGCCATAACGGTTATGTTCCACAAAACCAAGGATGGGAAGTAGTCCTAGTAAAACCAGAATGCATGACTTGTTTCTGGACGTATGAATTACGTGTCTTTATTGCCTTTGCTGAACGACTTGTGTACTAGCTAGAATTATCTTCACAACTATCTTGTATCAAAGTTATTGTGTGCTATATTTCATGCTTTATGTAAAATAAGCGGTATTGTAAGTTTGTAAAATATTGTATAAAAGTTTGAACGCGAAATATTATTATAATCAGTTTTTCATATAGAATTGTAGTAGTTGAATTGTATATTAGCTACTAAGTATGAACTTAACGGGTAGGTACTACCCGAATTTAAACTTATAAAACGCTAATATGAAGAAAAAGCTTTTATAAATGAGTTCATATTATGCTACGAAATACTATTAACTACTCTTAATATTCTGTATGATTAACTTGTTCCATTTGACTATTTTGAAGGAAATGGCACCGACTACTCGACACACCGTGAATATGAATGAAGAGGAATTCCAAACTTTTCTAGCTTCAAACATAGCCGCAGTACAGGCTGCGCTACATACCAACAATAACCTTGGATCTAGCAGTACAGGAAATCGTGTAGGATGCACCTACAAAGAATTCACTGCCTGCAAACCTTTGGAATTTGATGGAACCAAAGGACCGATCGGATTGAAACGGTGGACCGAGAAGGTCGAATAGGTGTTTGCCAAAAGTAAGTGTACTGAAGAGGACAAAGTGAAGTACGCTACGCATAACTTCACAGGTTCTGCGTTAACATGGTGGAATACCTATCCAGAGCAAGTGGGACAAGATGATGCGTACGCACTACCATGGTCAGCATTCAAGCACTTGATGAACGAGAAGTACCGTCCGAGAACCGAGGTCAATAAGCTCAAGACAGAACTTAGAGGGTTACGAACCCAAGGATTTGATATTACCACGTATGAAAGACGATTCACAGAATTGTGCCTATTGTGTCCAGGAGCGTTCGAAGATGAGGAAGAGAAGATCGACGCGTTTGTGAAAGGATTACCGGAAAGAATCCAAGAAGATATAAGTTCACACGAGCCCGCCTCCATACAACCGGCATGTAGAATGGCTCACAAACTAGTGAACTAGATTGAGGAAAGAATTAAAGAACAGACGGCTGAAGAGGCCAATATGAAGCAAGTCAAAAGAAAGTGGGAGGAAAACGGTGATAAGAATCACCAATACAATAACAACAGCAATTACAATAATAATCGCAACAATTATCCCAACAATCGCAACATCAATCGTAACTACAACAAACGGCCCAACAACAACAACAACAACAACAACAACAACAGCAACTACAATAATCATCCCAACAACAATAACAACCGCAACAACAACAATAATCAAAATCAGCTATGCTAAAGGTGTGAAAAGTATCACTCGGGGTTCTGCACCAAATTTTGCAACAAGTGTAAAAGAAATGGTCATAGCGTGGCGAAGTGTGAGGTCTACGGACCAGGGGTTAACAGAACGAAAGGAACAAATGGTGTCGGAACGAGTAATGGCGGAGCAAGTAGTGTCGGAGCAAGTTATGCCAATGTAGTTTGTTATAAATGTGGAAAACTGGGCCACATTATTAGAAATTGCCCGAACCAGGAGAACACGAATGGACAAGGCCGCGGAAGAGTTTTCAATATTAATGCGGCAGAGGCACAGGAAGACCCGGAGCTTGTTACGGGTACGTTTCTTATTGACAATAAATCTGCTTACGTTTTATTTGATTCGGGTGCGGATAGAAGCTATATGAGTAGAGATTTTTGTGCTAAATTAAGTTGTTCATTGACGCCGTTGGATAGTAAATTTTTACTCGAATTAGGAAACGGTAAATTAATTTCAGCAGATAATATATGCCGGAATCGAGAAATTAAACTGGGTAGCGAAATATTTAAGATTTATTTGATACCAGTAGAGTTATGGAGTTTTGATGTAATAGTTGGCATGGACTGGCTGAAGAAGGTGAAAGCAGAGATCGTATGTTATAAAAATGCAATTCGCATTGTATGAGAAGAAGGAGAACCCTTAATGGTGTACGGAGAAAAGGGCAACATGAAGCTACATCTTATTAGTAATTTGAAGGCACAAAAACTAATAAGAAAAGGTTGCTATGCTGTTCTAGCACACGTCGAGAAAGTACAAACTGAAGAAAAGAGCATCAATGATGTTCCCGTCGCAAAAGAATTTCCCAATGTATTTCCGAAAGAATTACCGGGACTACCTCCACATCGATCTGTTGAATTTCAAATAGATCTTGTACCAGGAGCTGCACCAATAGCTCGTGCTCCTTATAGACTCACACCCAGCGAGATAAAAGAACTGCAAAGCCAACTGCAAGAACTATTAGAACGTGGTTTCATTCGACCAAGCACATCACTATAGGGAGCTCCTCTTTTGTTTGTCAAGAAGAAGGATGGTACATTTAGGTTGTGTATTGACTATAGAGAGTTGAACAAACTTACCATCAAAAAAACCGTTATCCACTGCCGAGAATTGACGACTTATTTGATCAACTAGAAGGCTCGTCAGTTTATTCGAAGATCGATTTACGTTCTGGATATCATCAAATGCGAGTAAAGGAGGATGATATTCCAAAAACTGCTTTTAGGACGCGTTATGGTCATTACGAGTTTATGGTTATGCCGTTTGGATTGACTAACGCACCAGCTGTGTTCATGGACCTTATGAACTGAGTGTGTGGGCCATATCTTGACAAGTTTCTCATTGTTTTCATCGATGACATACTTATTTACTCAAAGAATGATCAAGAGCACGAAGAACATTTGAGAAAAGTGCTAAAAGTATTGAGGAAAGAAAAACTGTACGCTAAGTTTTCAAAGTGTGCATTTTGGTTGGAAGAAGTTCAATTCCTCGGTCACATAGTGAACAAAGAAGGTATCCAGGTGGACCCGGAAAAGATCGAAACCGTTGAAAATTGGGAAACCCCAAAAACTCCGAAGCATATACGTCAATTTTTAGGATTGGCTGGATACTACAGAAGATTCATCCAAGATTTCTCCAAAATAGCAAAACCCTTGACGGCATTAACGCATAAAGGGAAGAAATTTGAATGGAAGGATGAACAAGAGAAGGCGTTTCAATTATTGAAGAAAAAGCTAACTACGACACCTATATTGTCATTGCCTGAAGGGAATGATGATTTTGTGATTTATTGTGATGCAGCAAAGCACGGTCTACGTTGTTTATTAATGCAACAGACGAAGGTGATTGCTTATGCGTCTAGACAATTGAAGATTCACGAGTAAAATTATACGACGCATGATTTAGAATTAGGCGCGGTTGTTTTTGCATTAAAGACTTGGAGGCACTACTTATATGGGGTCAAAAGTATTATATATACCGACCACAAAAGTCTTCAACACATATTTAATCAGAAACAACTGAATATGAGGCAGCGTAGGTGGATTGAATTGTTGAATGATTACGACTTTGAGATTCGTTACCACCCGGGGAAGGCAAATGTGGTAGCCGACGCCTTGAGCAGAAAGGACAGAGAACCCATTCGAGTAAAATCTATGAATATAATGATTCACACTAACCTTACTACTCAAATAAAGGAGGCGCAACAAGGAGTTTTAAAAGAGGGAAATTTAAAGGATGAAATACCCAAAGGATCGGAGAAGCATCTTAATATTCGGGAAGACGGAACTCGGTATAAGGCTGGAAGAATTTGGGTACCAAAATTTGGAGATATGAGAGAAATGGTACTTAGAGAAGCTCATAAAACCAGATACTCAATACATCCTGGAACGGGGAAGATGTACAAGGATCTTAAGAAACATTTTTGGTGGCCAGGTATGAAAGCCGATATTGCTAAATATGTAGGAGAATGTTTGACTTGTTCTGAGGTCAAAGCTGAACATCAGAAACCATCAGGTCTACTACAACAACCTAAAATCCCGGAATGGAAATGGGAAAACATTACCATGGATTTCATTACTAAATTGCCAAGGACTGCAAGTGGTTATGATACTATTTGGATAATAGTTGATCGTCTCACCAAGTCAGCACACTTCCTGCCAATAAGAGAAGATGACAAGATGGAGAAGTTAGCACGACTGTATTTGAAGGAAGTCGTCTCCAGACATGGAATACCAATCTCAATTATCTCTGATAGGGATGGCAGATTTATTTCAAGATTCTGGCAGACATTACAGCAAGCATTGGGAACTCGTCTAGACATGAGTACTGCCTATCATCCACAAACTGATGGGCAGAGCGAAAGGACGATACAAACACTTGAAGACATGCTACGAGCTTGTGTTATTGATTTCGGAAACAGTTGGGATCGACATCTACCGTTAGCAGAATTTTTCTACAACAATAGCTACCATTCAAGCATTGAGATGGCGCCGTTTGAAGCACTTTATGGTAGAAAGTGCAGGTCTCCAATTTTTTGGAGTGAAGTGGGGGATAGACAGATTACGAGTCCGGAGATAATACAAGAAACTACCGAGAAAATCATCCAAATTCAACAAAGATTGAAAATCGTCCAGAGTCGACAAAAGAGCTACGCGGACAGTAAAAGAAAAGATATAGATTTTGAAATTGGAGAAATGGTCATGCTTAATCTTTCACCTTGGAAAGGCGTTGTTCGATTTGGTAAACGGGGGAAACTAAATCCAAGGTACATTGGACCATTCAAGATTATAGATCGTATCGGACCAGTAGCTTACCAACTGGAGCTACCTCAATAACTCGCGGCTGTACATAACACTTTCCACGTCTCAAATTTGAAGAAATGTTTTGCTAAAGAAGATCTCACTATTCCGTTGGAAGAAATCCAAATCAATGAAAAACTTCAATTCATTGAAGAACCCGTCGAAATAATGGATCGTGAGGTTAAGAGACTTAAACAAAAGAAGATACCGATTGTTAAGGTTCGATGGAATGCTTGTAGAGGACCCAAGTTCACCTGGGAGCGTGAAGATCAGATGAAGAAGAAATACCCGCATTTATTTCCAGAAGATACGTCAACACCTCCAACCGCTTAAAATTTCGGGACAAAATTTATTTAACGGGTAGGTACTGTAGTGACCCGAACTTTTCCATGTTTATATATATATTAAATGAAATTTTTATTTACATGATTAAGTGTTTCCAACATGTTAAGCAATCAAACTTGTTAAGACTTGATTAATTGAAATAGGTTTCATATAGACAATTGACCACCCAAGTTGATCGGTGATTCACGAACGTTAAAACTTGTAAAAACTATACGATGACATATATATGTATATAGTTAACATGATTTTATTATAAGTATGTATCTCATTAGGTATTTTAACAATGAGTTATATACATAAAAATGAGACTATTAATTTAAGAAACTCGAAAACGATATATATAACGATTATCGTTATAACAACGTCTTACTAGGTACATATGAATCATATTAATATCTTGATACACTTGGTTAATTATGTTAAATGATAAGTAAATATATTATTAAGTGTATTAACAATGAAATACATATGTAAAAATAAGACTACTAACTTAATGATTTTGAAACGAGACATATATGTAACGATTATCGTTGTAATGACATTTAACTGTTTATATATCATACTAAGATATATTATATATCATAATATCATGATAATATAACAATTTAACATCTCATTTGTTATAATAAACAATGGGTTAACAACATTCAACAAGATCGTTAACCTAAAGGTTTCAAAACAACGTTTACATGTAACGACTAACGATGACTTAACGACTCAGTTAAAATGTATATACATGTAGTGTTTTAATATGTATTCATACACTTTTGAAAGACTTCAAGACACTTATAAAAATACTTCTACTTAACAAAAATTCTTACAATTACATCCTCGTTCAGTTTCATCAACAATTATACTCGTATGCACCCGTATTCGTACTCGTACAATACACAGCTTTTAGATGTATGTACTATTGGTATATACACTCCAATGATCAGCTCTTAGCAGCCCATGTGAGTCACCTAACACATGTGGGAGCCATCATTTGGCAACTAGCATGAAATATCTCATAAAATTACAAAAATATGAGCAATCATTCATGACTTATTTACATGAAAACAAAATTACATATCCTTTATATCTAATCCATACACCAACGACCAAAAACACCTAAAAACACTTTCATTATTCAATTTTCTTCATCTAATTGATCTCTCTCAAGTTCTATCTTCAAGTTCCAAGTGTTCTTCATAAATTCCAAAAGTTCTAGTTTCATAAAATCAAGAATACTTCCAAGATTGCAAGTTTACTTCCAAGTTTTCTAAATCCATTCCAAATAATCATCCAAGATCAAGAAACCTTTGTTACTTACAGTAGGTTATCTTTCTAATACAAGGTAATAATCATATTCAAACTTTAATTCAATTTCTATAACTATAACAATCTTATTTCGAGTGGAAATCTTACTTGAAATTGTTTTCGTGTCATGATTCTGCTTCAAGAACTTTCAAGCCATCCAAGGATCCTTTGAAGCTAGATCTATTTTTATCATTTTCAGTAGGTTTATCCAAGGAACTTGAGGTAGTAATGATGTTCATAACATCATTCGATTCATACATATAAAGCTATCTTATTCGAAGGTTTAAACTTGTAATCACTAGAACATAGTTTAGTTAATTCTAAACTTGTTCGCAAATAAAAGTTAATCCTTCTAACTTGACTTTTAAAATCAACTAAACACATGTTCTATATCTATATGATATGCTAACTTAATGATTTAAAACCTGGAAACACGAAAAACACCGTAAAACCGAATTTACGCCGTCGTAGTAACACCGCGGGCTGTTTTGGGTTAGTTAATTAAAAACTATGATAAACTTTGATTTAAAAGTTGTTATTCTGGGAAAATGATTTTTATTATGAACATGAAACTCTATCCAAAAATTATGGTTAAACTCAAAGTGGAAGTATATTTTCTAAAATGGTCATCTAGACGTCGTTCTTTCGACTGAAATGACTACCTTTACAAAAACGACTTGTAACTTATTTTTCCGACTATAAATCTATACTTTTTATGTTTAGATTCATAAAATAGAGTTCAATATGAAACCATAGCAATTTGATTCACTCAAAACGGATTTAAAATGAAGAAGTTATGGGTAAAACAAGATTGGATAATTTTTCTCATTTTAGCTATGTGAAAATTGGTAACAAATCTATTCCAACCATAACTTAATCAACTTGTATTGTATATTATGTAATCTTGAGATACCATAGACACGTATACAATGTTTCGACCTATCATGTCGACACATCTATATATATTTCGGAACAACCATAGACACTCTATATGTGAATGTTGGAGTTAGCTATACAGGGTTGAGGTTGATTCCAAAATATATATAGTTTGAGTTGTGATCAATACTGAGATACGTATACACTGAGTCGTGGATTGATTCAAGATAATATTTATCGATTTATTTCTGTACATCTAACTGTGGACAACTAGTTGTAGGTTACTAACGAGGACAGCTGACTTAATAAACTTAAAACATCAAAATATATTAAAAGTGTTGTAAATATATTTTGAACATACTTTGATATATATGTATATATTGTTATAGGTTCGTGAATCAACCAGTGGCCAAGTCTTACTTCCCGACGAAGTAAAAATCTGTGAAAGTGAGTTATAGTCCCACTTTTAAAATCTAATATTTTTGGGATGAGAATACATGCAGGTTTTATAAATGATTTACAAAATAGGCACAAGTACGTGAAACTACATTCTATGGTTGAATTATCGAAATCGAATATGCCCCTTTTTATTAAGTCTGGTAATCTAAGAATTAGGGAACAGACACCCTAATTGACGCGAATCCTAAAGATAGATCTATTGGGCCTAACAAACCCCATCCAAAGTACCGGATGCTTTAGTACTTCAAAATTTATATCATATCCGAAGGGTGTCCCGGAATGATGGGGATATTCTTATATATGCATCTTGTTAATGTCGGTTTCCAGGTGTTCACCATATGAATGATTTTTATCTCTATGTATGGGATGTGTATTGAAATATGAAATCTTGTGGTCTATTGTTTCGATTTGATATATATAGGTTAAACCTATAACTCACCAACATTTTTGTTGACGTTTAAAGCATGTTTATTCTCAGGTGAATACTAAGAGCTTCCGCTGTTGCATACTAAAATAAGGACAAGATTTGGAGTCCATGTTTGTATGATATTATGTAAAAACTGCATTCAAGAAACTGAGTTCGATGTAACATATTTGTATTGTAAACCATTATGTAATGGTCATGTGTAAACAGGATATTTTAGATTATCATTATTTGATAATCTACGTAAAGCTTTTTGAACCTTTATTTATGAAATAAAGGTTATGGTTTGTTTTAAAAATGAATGCAGTCTTTGAAAAACGTCTCATATAGAGGTCAAAACCTCGCAACGAAATCAATTAATATGGAACGCTTTTAATCAATAAGAACGGGACATTTCAATATCGACTCATCTATATAATATATTTTGGAACAACCATAGACACTCTATATGCAATAATGTTGGAGTTAGCTATACAGGGTTGAGGTTGATTCCAAAATAATATATATAGTTTGAGTTGTGATCTAGCCTGAGGCTTGTATACACTGGGTCGTGGATTGATCCAAGATAATTTATATTTATTTCTGTACATCTAACTATGGACAACTAGTTGTAGGTTATTAATGAGGACAGCTGACTTAATAAGCTTAAAACATTATAACGTATTAAAAAATATTGTAAATATATTTTGAGCATACTTTGATATATATGTACATATTTGTATAGGTTCGTGAATCGATATGAACGTCTCATATAAATGACCTTAATGAAATGTCCCGTTCATATTGATTATAAACGTTCCATATTAATTGATTTTGTCGTGAGGTTTTGACCTCTATATGAGACGTTTTTCAAAGACTGCATTCATTTTTAAAACAACCATAACTTTTATTTTATCGATAAAGGTTTAAAAAGCATTTCGTAGATTATCAAATAATGATAATCTAAAATATACCGATTACACACGACCATTACATAATGGTTTACAATAAGAATATATTACATCAAAAATAAGTTTCTTGAATGCAGTTTTTACATAATATCATATAAGCATGGACTCCAAATCTTGTCCTTATTTTAGTATGCAACAGCGGAAGCTCTTAATAATCACCTGAGAATAAACATGCTTAAAACATCAACAAAAATATTGGTGAGTTATAGGTTTAACCTATATATTATCAAATCATAATAATAGACCACAAGATTTCATATTTCAATACATCCCATACATAGAGATAAAAATCATTCATACGGTGAACACCTGGTAACCGACATTAACAAGATGCATATAGAATATCTCCATCATTCTGGGACACCCATCGGACATGATAAAATCGAATGACTAAAGCATTCCAAATTCCAGAATGGGGCTTGTTGGGCCCGATAGATCTATGATGTCAAAGCAGAGGTGTATATAAAATAGCTTATATTTTACAAGGAAATACTATTAAATATTATACAATTTTACACAAGATATTTATTTATTTATAGAATGGATATACTTAAACCTTGCTACAACACTTATAGGCAGTGTACCTAATCGTACAGTAGTGTAGTTTTTAGTAAGTCCGGTTCGTTCCACAGGGAAAATCTTTAAACAAAGCTTAACGCTATATTAGTTTACTTTTATAAAAATACAAATATATATATATATAAGTAATATTATTATTATAAAGGGGGATTTTTACCGTTTAATGACCGGTTTGTCGATTTTAAAACTTTAGTCGCAGTTAAAACCAAATGTAAAAAAAAAATACAAGACTTAATTTAAAGCGTAAAGTAAATAACGATAATGAAATTGCGATAAATAAAAGTGCGATAAAATAAACTTGTGATAATTAAAAGTACGATAATTAAAAGTGCAATTAAATATAATAACAATAAAATAAAATGCGATAATTAGAAGTGCAATTAAATATAAAATAAAGGAAATTAAATATGAAATAAAATAATTATGCTTATTTAAACTTCCGTAATCATGATGTTTGACGTGTTGATTTTAGTTTTATGCCCATGGGTTAATTGTCCTTTGTCCTGGATTATTTAATATGTCCGTCTGGTTTTTGTCCATAACAGTCCATCAGTCATAAATATAAAGTGCGAGTGTCCTCGTCAAATTATTCGTATACCCGAAGTTAAATATTCCAACTAATTAGGGACTTAAACTGTAACAAGATTTTAATACTTTGTTTAATAATTACACCAGGATGTCGACTGAGTGTAACCCAAGGTTTTAATACTTTGTTATCAATTATACCAAGTGTCCTTGTACATAATTTCACCCCTGTTTTAATTATTCTAGTGGCTATTAATCCATTCCCGTGTCCGGTTAAATGAACGATTATTCGTACATATAAATACCTCGCCCATCGTGTCCGATCGAGTGTATATGGTAATTTATGGGTACGTCCAATTATAAATCTTTATATTAACATTAACAAACTATCATTTAGTTAAACAAATATAAAGCCCATTAATAGCCCATAGTCTAATTTCCACAAGTATCGTTCTTTTGTCCAAACCCCAATTATGGTACAAAGCCCAATTACCCAATTTTAGTAATTAGCCCAACATCATAATTACTTCGGATTAAATAAGCATAATAATAACTTAGCTACGAGACATTAATGTAAAAAGGTTGAACATAACTTACAATGATTAAAAATAGCGTAGTGTTACACGGACAGAATTTCGACTTATACCCTTACAACATTCGCTAACATACCCTTATTATTAGAATTTAAAATTGAAATTAAAATTAAAATATAAATTATATATATATTTACGTATATATTGAGAGAGAGATTGAATTATGGATATTAAAATTCGTCGAACTGCGTTGGCTTTTATAGGGAATTGGGTCCAGGGGAACTCCGCGAGTCGCGGCCATTTCTTCCTTCAAACTCCGCGAGTTGCGGAGTTTGAAATTCCAGCTCACAACTTTGGCTTCTTTCTTTGCCGACGGTTTATTTTATAAATATAATATATATATAATTAATATAATTAATTATATATTATATTATATTTATATACATAGTTAACTTGTAATTTTTAGTCCATTGCGTCGAGCGTTGAGAGTTGACTCATGTCCCGGTTCCGGATTTTCGAACGTCCTTGCGTACAATTTAATATCTTGTACTTTGCGTTTTGAATCTTATACTCTTGTAATTTTGAGACGTTTCTTATCAATAATTGGAACCTCTTTGATTGTATTTTGTACTTTTGAGCTTTTTGGTCGTTTGTGTCTTCAATTCGTCGAATCTGTCTTTTGTCTTCACCTTTTAATATTTAAACGAATATCACTTGTAAATAGAACAATTGCAACTAAAAGCTTGTCTTTCTTGGGGAATAATGCTATGAAATATATGTTCGTTTTTAGCATTATCAAATATTCCCACACTTGAGCGTTGCTTGTCCTCAAGCAATATAGTCTTGAAATACTAGAATCACTTCTTTATTCTTCACACTTTGTACATCAGTGATTTCTTTATGGCGGTATAAACAATGGTAGTAACGTTGTGGTTTACAGTCCCATATGACTATAAAAATTTAGATCCTTTAAGGAAATTGGATCTTTATGAAAATATTTGATCTTTTGAAAATTAAATCTAGCTTTTACCCTAGATAAGTTTTCCGGAATAACCCTTCACCGGTGTTTGCAAGTTCTTTTTGTGGGTTTGGTAGGTTTCAGATTTGAAAATTTTAGCTCAAAACTTGCGGTTTTGTGTCACCCACTTGCTAACCTTGTATTAGGAAAGCAACACGTCCAGTTTATTTGCTCCGTATATTACCTTTCGATAAACTACCGTCTGGTTATAAAGGAAAGCGTTGAACAAGCAACTGTTAAGGCAATGTCCTCTGACATGCTTTTAATTATAGTCTTTTAACGTGTCAGACGCAATTACTATCCTTTGTAGGAGCAATAGTGATGTGCAACGGAGTAGTATATAAAATAGCTTATATTTTTACAGGAAAAACTATTAAATACGATACAATTTTACACAAGATATTTATTTATTTAGAGAATGGATATACTTAAACCTTGCTACAACACTTATAGGCAGTGTACCTAATCGTACAGTAGTGTAGTTTTTAGTAAGTCCGGTTCGTTCCACAGGGAATCTTTTTAAACAAAGCTTAATGCTATATTAGTTTACTTTTATAAAAATACAAATATATATACAAGTAATATTATTATTATAAAGGGGGGTTTTTACCGTTTAATGACCGGTTTGTCGATTTTAAAACTTTAGTCGCAGTTAAAACCAAATGTAAAATAATAAATATAAATACAAGACTTAAATTAAAGCGTAAAGTAAATAACAATAATGAAATTGCGATTAATAAAAATGCGATAAAATAAACTTGCGATAATTAAAAAGTACGATAATTAAAAGTGCAATTAAATAAAATAACAATAAAAATGCGATAATTAGAAGTGCAATTAAATATAAAATAAAGGAAATTAAATATGAAATAAAAGAATTATGCTTATTTAAACTTCCGTAATCATGATGTTTGACGTGTTGATTTTAATTTTATGCCCATGGGTTAATTGTCCTTTGTCCTGGATTATTTAATATGTTCGTCTGGTTTTTGTCCATAACAGTCCATCAGTCATAAATATAAAGTGCGAGTGTCCTCGTCAAATTATTCTTATACCCGAAGTCAAATATTCCAACTAATTGGGGATTCGAATTGTAACAAGATTTTAATACTTTGTTTAATGAATACACCAGGTTATCGACTGCGTGTAAACCAAGGTTTTACTACTTTGTTAACAATTACACCAATTACCCTTGAATGTAATTCACCCATGTTTTAACAAGTCTATTAACTATTAATCTAGTTCCGTGTCCGGTAAAATGAATAATTATTGGTATTTATAGATATCCCGCCCACCGTACCCAGTCAAGCGTATGTGGTTATATATAAATACGTCGAATTATAAGTTTGTATATTAATTTAACAAGGTATTGTTTAGTTAATATAAAACCCATTAATAGCCTATAGTCTAATTTCCACAAGTGTCGTTCTTTTATCCAAACCCCAATTATGGTACAAAGCCCAATTACCCAATTTTAGTAATTAGCCCAACATCATGATTACTTCATTTTAAATAAGCATAATAATAACTTAGCTACGAGACATTAATGTAAAAAGGTTGAACATAACTTACAATGATTAAAAATAGCGTAGCGTTACACGGACAGAATTTCGACTTACACCCTTACAAATTCGCTAACATACCCTTATTATTAGAATTAAAATTAAAATTAAAATTAAAATATAAATATAAATATATACGATATAGATAGAGAGATGGATATATGATGGATGATAAATGATCAGAATTCGGTTGGCTTTATAGGGAGTTTCAAATTTTGGGGCTCCGCGACTCGCGGCCTATTTTGCCTTCAAACTCCGCGAGTCGCGGAGTTTGTAAATACAGCTCACCAGCTTTTGGAGTCTTTCTTGCCGACGATTTATTTATAAATATAATATATATATAATTAATATAATTAATTATATATTATATTATATTTATATACATAGTTAACTTGTAATTTTTAGTCCGTTGCGTCGAGCGTTGAGAGTTGACTCTGGTCCCGGTTCCGGATTTTCGAACGTCCTTGCGTACAATTTAATATCTTGTACTTTGCGTTTTGAATCTTGTACTCTTGTAATTTCGAGACGTTTCTTATCAATAATTGGAACCTCTTTGATTGTATTTTGTACTTTTGAGCTTTTTGGTCGTTTGCGTCTTCAATTCGTCGAATCTGTCTTTTGTCTTCACCTTTTATTATTTAAACGAATATCACTTGTAAATAGAACAATTGCAACTAATAGCTTATCTTTCTTGAGGAATAATGCTATGAAATATATGTTCGTTTTTAGCATTATCAAATATTCCCACACTTGAGCGTTGCTTGTCCTCAAGCAATATCGTCTTGAAATACTAGAATCACTTCTTTATTCTTCACACTTTGTACATCAGTGATTTCTATACGGCGGTATAAACAATGGTAGTAACGATATGGTTTACAGTCCCACATGACTATAAAAATTTAGATCCATTAAGGAAATTGGATCTTTATGAAAACATTTGATCTTTTGAAAATTAAATCTAGTTTTTACCCTAGATAAGTTTTCCGAAATAACCCTTTACCGGTGTTTGCAGAATATTTTTGTGGTTTTGGTGGGTTTCAGATTTGAAAATTTTAGCTCAAAACTTGCGGTTTTGTGTCACCCACTTGCTAACCTTGTATTTGGAAAGCAACACGTCCAGTTTACTTGTCCCGTATATTATCTTTCGGTAAACTACCATCCAGTTGTAAAGGAAAGCGTTGAACAAGCAACTGTTAAGGCAATGTCCCCTGACATGCTTTTAATTATGGTCTATAACGTGTCGGACGCAATTACTATCCTTGGTAGGAGAAATAGTAAAGCTCACCCTTATGATTTTTTGGTCTGGCACAAGGTCCTGTCTTTGACCACTATGCAACCACCGTTATTACGGTTGACACCCGATTTGGTTCAGGTGACCTAATGAATTCCAGGTGAATTCCTAGGATTTTACGTTCAATGGTAATGAACGCATTGAAAATAGGGTTTTCAGAAAACAAATCGGTTTGTAATTTTGATCAAAATATTTTCTCGTTCAAGCTCGAGTTTAGATATCATTGAATTCCATGAGTTTGTAATTCTCAATCTTTAAGGTCAATCTCAAGGATTGAGTAATATCAGGCTTAAAAGCTGATTTTTGATCTTTTAAGGAGATTATCCTTTCTGGGGATCTGATTCATTAGTCTTATCCAGCTAATTTGCATAGTGCCCCCCCCATTTTACGAGATAAATCCTTCTCATGGTTAGGATAAATCTGACCACTTGGCGACCCTGTTTAATGCTGAGGTCCGTGGATTTCCTGCTGAATTTAGTGATGACTTTTCTAGATTTTTCGTCAACCTACAGCTGTTCTGGACGACAACTTCTTGACCTAAATCAAGAAGCGCGTGTCTTTTTCAGAAGACTTTACTTCCTTTTAATGATGGAATTGATTCATCGTGTAGATCCATCTCTTCTTTTCTTTCATCGGGTAAAACAGTTTAGTTTAGTCCGAAGCAAAAGTATTTTCAGTTTATTTGTACAAAAATATGTGACATATGTTTTGAATAACTTGGAGAATTTTCCCACACTTGGCTTTTATTTTCCTTTTTATCATCCTCTATTCCATTTTAAATGAATTTTAACATTTTGGTTTGTTTCTCAATTTATGTCCTTTCTGAGGTAACAATAATTTCGGTGTTAAAACCTAGTTTTATCGTTCATAAATATGTATAAACATGAATTTGAGTTCATTTAATTGAAAATTTTGAAAAATTTTACTAGAATTGGGTAGTCAGTATATAAGACTAGGGCTGTTCTTTATTATCAGAGAGCACTAGATTCTAATACAACTACTGCTTTACTAGTATTTTTAATGGTAACCCAGTGTTTAAGATAAAAATTTTAAAATCCGAAAGAATTTAACCCCTTCCCACACTTAAGATCTTGCAATGCCCTCATTTGCAAGAAATCAGTAACAATTTAAATTATTGAGGGTGATTTGTGTGAAAATGATTAAATTTTTACCAAAGTTTCCAAATATATTGGCGTTTGTTTGCTGAATGATAAATGGTGCACATCATTTGTTCATTCCGTCTTGTTGTTATTTCACATATATTTTGCATCTTGTCGTCAAAATTAGTTGCTTTTGCTGAACTTAATGCCAGTCTTTAAAAATGCGTTGTTTTACCCTGTTGTGTACATAAGATAAACTTGCAAACATATTAAAATCTAAGAATAAAAGTTAGAAAATTATAAAAACTATTACAATATTAACATAAGTATTAAACGTATCAACATTACAAATTACAAAATAAATAAAACTAAGTAGACTAGGGATGATACTGGTACCAATAGGGGTTCTAAGCATAACCATAGGTGCTATAGAATGTTTCGGCAGGGTTATACGTAGGATACGGTGGTTGCATCTCTATAGACCAGGGAGGGAAGATGGGTTTTGGTGTAGGAATATAGTTTCTACCTATATATTGGCAATGAGCTATAATTTGGTTTTGATGAACTTGCCAATCTTCAAATGCTCTTTGTCTAGCATTTTCGTACTCCTGTGAAGCTATAAACCTTTGCATTTCTTGCATCTCATTTCCCCCTCCTACATTACCTTGCTGTTGGTTTCTCTCAACCTGTGGATGTCTACCATGGTATTGTACTGCGGCGTTATTTCACCTCTTCAAAACTTTCGCACCATGGTATACATTTAAACCTATAGTATCGCGGGGTTCTGGTTCTTCTACTAATAATCCCCCCCGACTTATATCCACACCGAGATATTCAGCAATCAAAGTAATAAAAATACCACCTCCTATTATGCTATGCGGTCTCATCCCCCTAACCATAGCTGATAAATAATAACCCACACAATAAGGTATACTTACAGTGCTTTGTGGGTCTCGAATACACATATGGTAAAACAAATCCTGTTCATTTACCTTTTCCTTGTTCTTACCTCTTTGTGTAATCGAATTAGCTAAAAACCTATGAATTACTCTTAATTCAGCTCTATCTATATCCAAATAAGAGTAATTTCCCCCTTTGAATCGGTGATGGCTTGTCATTTGACTCCATACACCGTGTGTATCAAAATTTTCATCTATCTTTCTACCATTTTGTATCAACCCTCTACAATCAGCAGATGCTAACTCCTCAGGCGTATATATACGTAAAGCCTGAGCCATGTCTAGTAAAGACATGTGGCGCATCGAACCTCCTAACAAAAATCTAATAAAAGATCGATCGGTTAAACTAGCTACCCGATCATTTAATTCTATA
This sequence comes from Rutidosis leptorrhynchoides, assembly GCF_046630445.1. NCBI lineage: Eukaryota > Viridiplantae > Streptophyta > Magnoliopsida > Asterales > Asteraceae > Rutidosis > Rutidosis leptorrhynchoides. The sequence goes on along the minus strand of NC_092340.1, from coordinate 184,680,585 downwards.
CTACATAACAATTCTTCACACCATACTTTATATACAGGTCTACGCATGGTGAATAAACGTACCCAGTCATTAAAAGTAGAATTACCATACCTCTGTACAAGTAATTCCCTAATTGGTCCGGCCAATTCTATAGCTTCTAATGGTCCCCATTCTATGACCCTAGGTACCTCAACAACTTTAGAATGAAGCGTATGCAACCCCCTTTGATACTTTGGATAATCTATTCAAAGTCTGTCAAATCTCAGGTTCGGATGCAAATCTTCCAAGTGCATATCAGAAAATGTCATGACTGGATGAGGTATATCTTGCTTGTAGTAGTTATCCACCTCCTGTTGTTCCGCATTCTCAGCAGGAGCATTGCGAGCTTGGGATGAAGATTCACCCATTTCAGTCTGCAAAACACATCAAACACAATTTTTGTGCATCCAAATATGCATTAGTGTCAGCAAAATCATCAATCAAAATAATTACAATGACATGATCAATTTATATCAAACTTAAGCTCATTTTCACATTTTTATCAAATCTACACTTTTTCAAATAAGCATATACGAAAATGTTCGCCAAGTTCATAAGCATTCAACTCAAATAACATGTCAAAATAATCATTACTAGCAATTAAACAAGTTTCAAATGGCATTATATCTCAAAAATCAAGTTCATGAATTTTAGACTTGAAAAAGTCCACTTTAATTCTCAAAATCATGTTTAGGCTCGAAGTTTGGATCATTTAACTACCTAAATATGTTACACTACTTAATTTAGCAACAATTCATGAAAAAAATCGGCCATAACCTGTTTATATCAAAAAGCCCCAAATTTGCTCAAGAACACAAACCCTAGATTACTCAAAATTTGAAGTTTAAGACTTCTAATCATGTTAAATAGCATCAATCTAGGTTATACAAGCATAATACAAAAACAATTTAAGCATAATTACACTAAAAAGCATCAAAATCAAATTGGGGAAAAAATTGCTCAAGAACACTAATTTTCGGATTAAATGGTGTTTAGGTGTAGAAATTTACCGTTTTTCTTGAGTAATTCCTTGATAGCATCCTTCTCAACATGATTTTAGTAAAAGATTTGATGATTAACGGTTAAAAATTGTGATTTTAGGGTGTATTTTTCGTGTATTTTCGGCAGTTTGTTCGCAGGTTTTTTTTTTTTTTTTTTTTGTTGTGTGGTTTGAGCTGTTTCAGCTCTTTTTATTTTTTATGTAATCCGATCCCTCTGCGACTCGCGGTGAATTACCCTTCAAACTCCGCGAGTCGCGGAGTTTGTTTTTGTTTTTTTTAACATAATCTTTAACTTATAAAATAATTAAGTAATTAATTTTTAAAATTTTGTTTCCCTTGTTATTTAGGACGAGGTCGTTTCGGATCGATGTCCTAGTCCGTTCCTCGACAAAATTTTAAAATTTTTCTTTTTGTAGCGATTGTTTTAAAAGCTAAGATTTTTGGTTTTTTTAATGTTTTTGGCATACTTTAATTCAATAAGATTAAAAATAATGATAATAAAAGTTCTCGTCCCTCCCTTGGGTAAAGCAATTTAGGTTCAAAGACCTAGTCTTCAACTTACGACGAATTTTAAAAATCATATTTTTAACTTAATGAGATAAAGTAAATTTTTGTTTTTAAATATACACAATTTAAATATAAAATTCAAAATTAATATTAAAATTCACACCAAACTTAAAATTTAAAATTCATATTTTAAAAAATTCACACCAAACTTATATTAATTTTTCAAATATTTACAATTTTAAATATATTGTTTTTACAAAATTTACAATATTAATTTAAGATTTATATATTAATTTTAAAAACATGGTAAAAATAAAATTAAAAATCTTTTTGGCTTTTTATCCCACTTTAATCAATCAAATATTATCAAAAATATGCGCCCCTCTTTTCGGTAAAGTAATTTCGGTTCCAAGACCTAATTTAACTCATGACAAATTTTTGAAATATTTTGGGTTGATTGATTAAAGATATTTATACCTTAAGAATAAACGTTAAATTTCGCAGTGATGTAATAAATTTTTGAATGATATCAATAATTTCGGTCGCCAAACCTAATTTTATTCAATACCAATTTAATACTTTTTAGCGAACAAATTAGCATTTATTATCAAAAGGTTAAAAATAAAAAAAAATAAAAATAAAAACTGTACAGACATACCTGTGAAATAGATTTCTTAGTTATATGATCTATCCCATTCATAAGATAGTCGGTTTAATTGGTTTTCCATAGCTACATAGGCGTAACCTCGAGCATTCAGTTTCTTTTCTTCTAAACATATGAACGGTCCGTCTCTGCATAAAGTAACAAATTCGGTGTTTGAATAGGTTTGATTATTTTGAACATTTACCTCCATGTGACCATTTTCCGCATTTGTGACATCTTTCTAGGTGTCGTGCTCTTCTTTTCGCTGCGGATTTTGATTTTCCTTTACCAAATTGTAACTTATTATCTTCGCATCTGGATTCTTTTCTAACTCCGTCCATTCTTTCTCTGATTACTGATACTATTTCACTCGAAAGTGTGTCATTATTACGTTTAGTGATCAAAGCGTGTAGCATTAGACCATGGTTTAGTTCACAGGCAGTCTTCATTTCCTAAAAAAATAAAAATTCAGAATGGGGGGAGAAGACTAGTTCTTTAGGGTCTGCTAGGGAAAGACCATTCGGGTTCCATTTTCGAGAACTACACGAAAACAGACAATCTAACTCTAACAGAAATACATATTATCCTTTAAAGACTTGATTCTCCCCACACTTAGTTAGCTGTGGTATCGAAATTGTGATTAACTTCATTGTCAACTTCCATCGGACCATGTATGTAATGTTTAACTCTGTGACCATTAACTTTAAATTCAATCCCATTTGAATTTATTAATTCTATCGTTCCGTATGGGAAAAATCTTTTGACTATGAATGGTCCAGACCATCTTGATTTCAATTTTCCAGGAAATAGCTTGAATCGTGAATTGAAAAGAAGAACTCTGTCTCCTTCTTTAAAATCTTTTGAACTTCTGATTCTTTTATCATGCCATTTCTTCGTTCTTTCTTTATAGATTAACGAATTATCGTATGCTTCATGTCTTAATTCTTCTAATTCGTTTAGTTGACTTAATCGTAGACGTCCGGCTTCATGTAAATCAAGATTACATGTCTTCAAAGCCCAAAATGCTTTGTGTTCAATTTCTACTGGAAGATGACATGCTTTTCCATAAACAAGTCTAAAAGGTGTGGTTCCAATTGGAGTTTTGTAGGCTGTTCTAAAAGCCCAGAGTGCATCCTCCAATTTAATAGACCATTCCTTCGGATTTGATCCTACGGTTTCTCTAGAATACGTTTTAAAGCTCGGTTGGTATTTTCAACTTGTCCACTTGTTTGTGGATGATATGCGGTGGAGATTTTATGAGTTACTCCATATCTTTTAAGAACTTTCTCAAGTTGATTATTACAGAAATGAGTACCCCGATCACTTATTAAAGCTTTCGGTGTTCCAAACCTTGCAAAAAGACGTTTTAAAAAGTTGACTACAACTCGTGCATTGTTAGTTGGGAGAGCTTGTGCTTCCGCCCATTTAGATACATAATCAATGGCTACGAGTATATATAGATTATTATGAGATTTTAGAAATGGACCCATAAAGTCAATACCCCAAATGTCAAATACTTCACATACTTGGATGACATTTTGTGGCATTTCATCACGTTGACTTATTTTTCCGGCCCTTTGACATGCATCACAGGATTTGCAAAGAAGGTGTGCGTCTTTGTAAATTGTAGGCCAATAGAATCCAGCATCATAAACTTTTCTTGCTGTTAGTTGAGGCCCATAATGCCCTCCTGTTGGTCCTGTGTGACAATGGTTTAAAATTTTACTAGCTTCATCTCCAAATACACATCGGCGTATTATTCCATCTGGACAACTTTTAAACAGATGTGGATCTTCCCAAAAATAGTGTTTTATATCACTGAAGAATTTCTTTCGTCTTTGGTACGATAATCCTTTTTCAAGGAATCCACAAACTAAGTAGTTTGCATAGTCTGCAAACCATGGAATTTCTTTATAATCTATCTTCAATAGATATTCATCAGGAAAGTTGTCTTGTATGGCCGATTCATTTAGAACTTCTAATTCGGGATTTTCAAGACGAGAAAGATGATCAGCGGCGAGATTTTCTGCTCCTCTTTTATCTCGGATTTCAATATCAAACTCTTGTAAGAGTAAGATCCAACGGATTAATCTTGGTTTAGCATCTTGTTTTGAAAATAGGTATCTAAGTGCAGAATGGTCGGTATAGACCACCGTTTTTGCTAGAACGAGATATGATCGAAATTTGTCAAAAGCAAAGACAATAGCAAGGAGTTCTTTTTCAATAGTTGTATAGTTCGTTTGTGCTCCTTGTAACGTCTTACTAGCATAATATATAGGTTGAAATCGTTTTTCAATCCTTTGTCCTAAAACGGCTCCCATTGCAAAATCACTTGCATCGCACATTAGTTCAAATGGTAGATTCCAATTTGGTATTATCATGATCGGCGCATTAGTGAGTTTTTCTTTAAGAATATTAAAAGATTTGATACATTCATCTGAAAATATGAATGGAGCATCTTTTTCTAGGAGTTTATTCATAGGAGTGGCAATTTTAGAAAAATCTTTTATGAAACGTCGTTAAAAACCGGCATGCCCTAGAAAACTCCTAACTCCTCTAACATTGGTGAGATGTGGAAGTTTAGCAATTACATCTACTTTAACTCTATCCACTTCAATGCCTTCTTTTGAAATTTTATGTCCAAGCACGATGCCTTCTTTAACCATGAAATGGCATTTCTCCCAATTAAGTACTAGATTTGATTGTTCGCATCTAATAAGCATTCGTTCCAGATTAACTAGACATGATTCAAATGTATCACCGAAGACTGAAAAGTCATCCATGAAAACTTCCATGCATTCTTCTATCATGTCGTGAAAAATCGCCATCATACACCTTTGAAAGGTTGCAGGGGCGTTGCAAAGTCCAAAAGTACCATAAGGGCACGTGAATGTGGTTTTCTCTTGGTCTTCGGGTGCTATTGGAATTTGAAAATATCCGGAAAATCCATCTAGAAAACAATAGTAACTATTTCCGGCTAATCTTTCCAACATTTGATCAATGAAAGGTAAGGGAAAGTGATCTTTTCTGGTGGCGTCATTTAATTTTCTATAATCAATACATACACGCCATCCTGTTACAGTCCTAGTAGGAATAAGCTCATTTTTCTCATTTGTAATGACAGTCATGCAACCCTTCTTAGGCACGCATTGAACTGGGCTTACCCATGGACTATCAGAGATTGGATATATCAAACCTGCATCTAGTAGTTTAATAATCTCTTTCTTAACTACATCTTGCATATTAGGATTTAGTCTTCGTTGGCGTTACACATACGTTTTATGACCTTCTTCCATAAGGATTTTATGTGTGCAATACGAAGGACTTATTCCTTTAATATCATGAATCTTCCATGCAATGGCTGGTTTATGAGCTTTCAACACAGAAATGAGTTGTGATTTCTCATTTTCAGTAAGAGAAGACGATATTATTACAGGTAATTCAGATTCACCATGTAAATAAGCGTATTCCAAATGGTTTGGAAGTGGCTTTAACTCTAATTTCGGAGGTTCTTCTATCGATGATTTGTATCGATATCTGTCTTCTTCTTTTAGCATTTGGATTTCTTCTGTTGTTGGTTCATATCCATTAGCTATAAGTGTAGCTAACATTTCAGCTTCATCAATTGGTTCATTACCTTCTCCTAAAGAACATTCTCCTGTTCCTTGTAATTCTGGAAATTCTTCTAATAATTCTGCATGTGCATCTATAGTTTGAATTTAATAACATGTATCATCTGCAGATTGTGGTTGTTGCATTGCTCTATCAACTGAAAAGGTAGCACTCTCGTCCTCTATACTTAGGGTCAGTTTCTTACCGAACACGTCTATCATTGCTTTAGCCGTGTTTAAGAATGGTCTTCCTAATATGAGAGGAACTTGGGAATCTTCTTCCATGTCCAAAACAACAAAATCTACTGGAAATACTAAAGTACCAACTTTAACTAGCATGTTCTCCATTATCCCTCTAGGATATTTTATTGATCTATCGGCTAGTTGTATGCTTATTCTGGTTGGTTTCAATTCTCCAAGGTCTAGTTTAGCGTATAGTGAATACGGCATTAGATTTATACTAGCACCTAAGTCTGCCAATGCTTCTATTGAACTAAGACTACCCAGAAAACATAGAATTGTGAAACTTCCTGGATCCGATAATTTTTCTGGTATCTTATTCAACAGCACTGCTGAACAATTAGCATTCATGGTAACAGCCGAGAGTTCTACCATTTTCTTTCTATTTGAGATTAGATCTTTCAAGAATTTAGCATATCTAGGCATTCCTGAAATCACATCAATGAAAGGAAGATTTACATTTATCTGTTTAAACATATCCAAGAATTTAGATTGCTCGGCTTCAAGTTTCTCTTTCTTCATTTTACTCGGGTAAGAAAGTGGTGGTTGGTATGGTTTAACATAAGGTTTAGCCTTAACTTTGTTATCTTCATTAACCTTTTCAACTACCGGTTCTTTTTCCTTATCTTGATCAGGTTGTGGTTCTTGTGGAGTAGGAATAGCTTCATCAGAAGTTACAGGTATTTCAGGTGGTTTAAGTGTTGTACCACTTCTTGTGGTAATGGCTTTAGCTGTTTCATTCCGGGGGTTAGCATTTGTATCACTAGGTAGACTTCCCGGTTTTCTTTCACCTATTAACCTTGCTAGGTTACTTACTTCGTGTTCCAGATTTTGAATAGAAGCTTGTTGATTTCTAAATGCTTGAGCATTTTGTTCATTAGTTTGTTTCTGAGATGTGAAAAACTGAGTTTGAGTTTCAACTAGCTTTGTCATCATATCTTCTAAATTCGGCTTTTTATCATCGGTTTGTTGTGGTGGTTTGTTTTGAAAAATAGGTCTTTGCTGATTGTAAGTATTATTGGATACTTGTTGATTGCTAGGACCTTGTTGGTTGTTGTATGGAATATTTCGGTTATAATTCTGGTTTTGATTGTAAATTGTTCTTGGCGGTTGATAATTATTCTCATAATTATTTCCAGGCCTTTGGTTTATGTATGAAATATTCTCTCTTTGTTCCATTGTTAATTCAATACTGAGACAATCTTTTGTCAAATGTGGTCCTCCACACTGCTCACAACTAATTCGTATTGAGTGAATATCTTTAGTCATCTTTTCCATTCGTCTCTCGACAGCATCTATCTTTGCGGAAATGGAATCTAAGTCATGACTAGAATCGGCTCTAGCTGCTTTAGATGATCTAACGATATCTTTTTCTTGGTGCCACTCATGTGAGTGGGAAGCAGTGTTATCAATAATTTTGTAAGCATCAGTTTCGGTTTTCTTCATAATAGAACCACCAGCTGCTATATCTATGTCTTTTCTTGTAGTGATGTCGCATCCTTGGTAGAATATTTGTACTATTTGACAGGTATCTAAACCATGTTGCGGACATCCTCTTAATAACTTTCCATATCTTGTCCACGCCTCATATAGAGTTTCATTTGGCTTCTGTGTGAACGTAACAATTTCTGCTTGAAGTCTTACGGCTTTAGATGCAGGAAAGAATTGTTTAAGAAATTTTTCAACTAAAACGTCCCATGTATCAATCGCCCCTTCAGGTAACGATTCCAACCAATCTTTGGCTTCTCCCTTTAAAGTCCAGGGAAATAACATGAGATATATCTGTTCATCCTCCACTTCTCGGATTTTAAATAGTGTGCAGATCCTATTAAAGGTACGTAAATGTTCATTTGGATCTTCCTTCGGCGCACCACTAAATTGGCATTGATTAGTCACCATGTGTAGAATTTGTCCTTTGATTTCATAATCTGGCGCATTAATGTCTGGATGAGTAATTGCGTGACCTTGGCCAGTGCGTTTAGCTCTCATTCGGTCTTCCATACTTAAAGGTTCCAGATTCTCCATAATTGAACTTGTTGAATCGGAATCACTAGAGGATTCTGATTTAATGGTTCGTTCCTCAACAATCTCTGTTTGAATGATTGGTGGTTCCGAAGGAAAGTTTAGTGGTTCAGGATCTACGAATCGTTCCTGAATATTCTCCGGATTCTCAATTGTGAGGTCGGGTTCAAAAAATGGATTATCGGAAATTTGAACTGAAGTACTTGGTCGACTGGATGACGATTCTAAAGAAAAATCAACGGCGGTAATATTTGCTAGATCTCTTGATCTAGTTACAGGTGGTGAACGTACAAAAGGTGGTGAACGTCTTGCTCGGTGCATTCACTGAATATCCTATTAGTTTTTAAAAGGAAAGAAAAATTATAATAAGTTATCCAATCAATAGACTTTTTCTGATTTTGCCCACGTTTCGAATAGTCAAAAGATGCAGCAGAGGGGCAGGAATCGTTTGGTCTCAATATAATTGAGGACTGTTTGGCTCCAATAACCCGGTCCACGTACAAATCCAACTATTACTACGAACCAGAAAATTTTGATGTCTATTAATTTAACCACTTAAAATAAATTTTCGTAATTTTAAGAAATTTAGATAAGAAGTAGAATAAAAATCTATGTCCTAAAACTAGAATAGCGAGAAATAAGAAAGAAAAAGAGTTCGTCGGAAAAAGGTCGAAAAAGAAAAATGGTTGAAAAATAAAAGGTGACGGAAAAATAAAAGAAACTTATAAAACTTAAAAATACTTGACTAACCTAACCTTATTACTACAACTAACTTAAAATTATAATCGCAAATTGAGATTACTAATTGGAATGATAATTGATACATAGGTAAAAGGTGTCTAAAAATATTAAAGCTTACAAGAAAAACTAAATCCCAAATGGAAATAACTTAAAAAGAAACTAAAACTTAAAAAGGCGTCGCAAAATTCTAAAGCACCTAAATCTTAGTCTAAAGAAAAAGCACTTAAGGAATTCTACGGCAAAGCCTAAAAATCTAGAAGTAAAAATAACTATGGCAAAAATTAAGTTTAAAACTAAATATGAGCGAAAAATACAAATATTACGCTAAAACAATTAAAAAGGGATAAAATATAAAAATATATAAAAAGTTGTAAAAAGTACAATTTTTTATAAAAATATTATTTTTATATTATTTATTTATTAAAACTATTAATTTTACAATTTAATTAAACTAATTAAACAAAATATTAATAAAAACTAAAATAAATAAAAAGTAAAACTTAAAATAAAACTAATTATAATAATAATAATAATTAGGGTTAAATAATAATAATAATAATTAATTACCCGTAATTAATTGCAGTTAGGGTTTCTGTCTGTGTCAGGTCCCCTCCGCGAGTCGCGGTATTCGATGCAGCAAACCCCGCGAGTCGCGGGGTTCCAGTTTTCAACTCTGGTACAGTTTAAATGGACGCATCTTTTTTTTTCTGTTTATAAAATCTAAATATTTGTATAATAAAAACTTATATTTAAAAAAAAACTAGAATAAAAAATAGAACTACTTTATAATTTTATAAATAAAAATCTTAAAGCTAGATATATATATATATATATATATATATATATATATATATATATATATATATATATATATATATATATATATATATATATATATATATATATATATATATATATATATATATTTTTTCGGTTTTTTATATTTAAAAAATATATTTATAAAATAAATTAAATAAAACTTATATTTTTACAAACTAAAGAAACTTTATAAAACTTAAATATTTAACAAAATCTTAAAAATACTTATATTTTTGTTTTTTTTATATTTTTGAATATTTAAAACGTATTTTTATAAAAACGAATTTTAATAAAAGTAAACTAAAAAAAAAAAAAAAATTTTATATTAGCGTTGCGCTTCCGGCTTTTAAGAGTTCTCCTCGGCAGCGGCGCTAAAAATACTTGATGTTTTAGCAGAGTAGTATATAAAATAGCTTATATTTTTACAGGAAAAACTATTAAATACGATACAATTTTACACAAGATATTTATTTATTTAGAGAATGGATATACTTAAACCTTGCTACAACACTTATAGGCAGTGTACCTAATCGTACAGTAGTGTAGTTTTTAGTAAGTCCGGTTCGTTCCACAGGGAATCTTTTTAAACAAAGCTTAACGCTATATTAGTTTACTTTCATAAAAATACAAATATATATACAAGTAATATTATTATTATAAAGGGGGGTTTTTACCGTTTAATGACCGGTTTGTCGATTTTAAAACTTTAGTCGCAGTTAAAACCAAATGTAAAATAATAAATATAAATACAAGACTTAAATTAAAGCGTAAAGTAAATAACAATAATGAAATTGCGATTAATAAAAATGCGATAAAATAAACTTGCGATAATTAAAAAGTACGATAATTAAAAGTGCAATTAAATAAAATAACAATAAAAATGCGATAATTAGAAGTGCAATTAAATATAAAATAAAGGAAATTAAATATGAAATAAAAGAATTATGCTTATTTAAACTTCCGTAATAATGATGTTTGACGTGTTGATTTTAATTTTATGCCCATGGGTTAATTGTCCTTTATCCTGGATTATTTAATATGTCCGTCTGGTTTTTGTCCATAACAGTCCATCAGTCATAAATATAAAGTGCGAGTGTCCTCGTCAAATTATTCTTATACCCGAAGTCAAATATTCCAACTAATTGGGGATTCGAATTGTAACAAGGTTTTAATACTTTGTTTAATGAATACACCAGGTTATCGACTGCGTGTAAACCAAGGTTTTACTACTTTGTTAACAATTACACCAATTACCCTTGAATGTAATTCACCCCTGTTTCAACAAGTCTATTAACTATTAATCCAGTTCCGTGTCCGGTAAAATGAATAATTATTGGTATTTATAGATATCCCGCCCACCGTACCCAGTCAAGCGTATGTGGTTATATATAAATACGTCGAATTATAAGTTTGTATATTAATTTAACAAGGTATTGTTTAGTTAATATAAAACCCATTAATAGCCCATAGTCTAATTTCCACAAGTGTCGTTCTTTTATCCAAACCCCAATTATGGTACAAAGCCCAATTACCCAATTTTAGTAATTAGCCCAACATCATGATTACTTCGTTTTAAATAAGCATAATAATAACTTAGCTACGAGACATTAATGTAAAAAGGTTGAACATAACTTACAATGATTAAAAATAGCGTAGCGTTACACGGACAGAATTTTGACTTACACCCTTACAACATTAGCTAACATACCCTTATTATTAAAATTAAAATTAAAATTAAAATTAAAATTAAAATTAAAATTAAAATATAAATATAAATATATACGATATAGATAGAGAGATGGATATATGATGGATGATAAATGATCAGAATTCGGTTGGCTTTATAGGGAGTTTCAAATTTTGGGGCTCCGCGACTCGCGGCCTATTTTGCCTTCAAACTCCGCGAGTCGCGGAGTTTGTAAATACAGCTCACCAGCTTTTGGAGTCTTTCTTGCCGATGATTTATTTATAAATATAATATATATATAATTAATATAATTAATTATATATTATATTATATTTATATACATAGTTAACTTGTAATTTTTAGTCCGTTGCGTCGAGCGTTGAGAGTTGACTCTGGTCCCGGTTCCGAATTTTCGAACGTCCTTGCGTACAATTTAATATCTTGTACTTTGCATTTTGAATCTTGTACTCTTGTACTTTTGAGACGTTTCTTATCAATAATTGGAACCTCTTTGATTGTATTTTGTACTTTTGAGCTTTTTGGTCGTTTGCGTCTTCAATTCGTCGAATCTGTCTTTTGTCTTCACCTTTTATTATTTAAACGAATATCACTTGTAAATAGAACAATTGCAACTAAAAGCTTGTCTTTCTTGAGGAATAATGCTATGAAATATATGTTCGTTTTTAGCATTATCAAATAGTAAAGCTCACCCTTATAATTTTTCTGGTCTGGCACAAGGTCCTGTCTTCGACCATGCTATGCAACCACCGTTCTTACGGTTGACACCCGATTTGGTTCAGGCGACCTAATGAATTCCAGGTGAATTCCTAGGATTTTACGTTCAATGGTAATGAACGCATTGAAAATGGGTTTTCAGAAAACAAATCGGTTTATAATTTGATCAAAATATTTTCTCGTTCAAGCTCGAGTTTAGATATCATCGAATTCCATGAGTTTGTAATTCTCAATCTTTAAGGTCAATCTCTAGGATTGAGTAATATTAGTCTTAAAAGCTGATTTTTGATCTTTAAGGAGATTATCCTTTCTGGGGATCTGATTCATTAGTCTTATCAAGCTAATTTGCACGGTGCCCCCCCATTGTACGAGATAAATCCTTCTCATGGTTAGGATAAATCTGACCACTTGGCGACCCTGTTTAATGCTGAGGTCCGTGGATTTCCTGCTGATTTTTGTGATGACTTTTCTAGGTTTTTCATCAACCTACAGCTGGTCTGGACGACAACTTCATGACCTAAATCAAGAAGCGCGTTTCTTTTTCGAAAGACTTTACTTCCTTTTAACGATGGAATTGATTCATCGTGTAAATCCATATCTTCTTTTCTTTCATCGGGTAAAACAGTTAATTATCATCCAAAACAAAAGTATTTTCAATTATTTGTACCAAAAAATGTGATATGTATTTTGAATAACTCGGTGAAAATTTCCCACACTTGGCTTTTATTTTCCTTTTTATTGTCCTTTATTCCATTTTAAATGAATTTTAACATTTTAGTTTGTTTTTCAATTTATGTCCTTTCCGAGGTAACAATAATTTCGGTGTTAACACCTAGTTTTATCATTCATAAATATGTATAAACATGATTTTGAGTTCATTTAGTTGAAAATTTTGAAAAATTTTACTAGAAGTGGGTAGTCAGTATATAAGACTAGGGATGTTCTTTATTATCAGAGAGCACTAGATTCTAATACAACTACTGCTTTACTAGTATTTTTAATGGTAACCAACTGTATGAAGTAAAAAATATTAAAAATCCGAAAGAATTTAACCCCTTCCCACACTTAAGATCTTGCAATGCCCTCATTTGTAAGAAATCAGTAACAATTTAAATTATTGAGGGTAATTAGCGTAGAAATGATTAAATTTTACCAAAGTTTCCAAACATATTTGTGTTTGCTTGCTGAATGATAAATGGTTCATATCATTTGTTCATTCCGTCTTGTTGTTATTTCACATATATTTTGCATCTTGTCGTCAAAATTAGTTGCTTTTGCTGAACTTAATGCCACTCTTTGAAAATGCATTGTTTTACCCTGTTGTGTACATAAGATAAACTGTAAACATATATACATATTTTTGAAGTTTGGTATATTACCCCACATTCAAAAATTATTAAAATCTAATAATAAAATTTAGAAAATTATAAAACTATTACAAATCCAACATAAGTATTAAATGTATCAACATTACAAATAATAAAATAAAATAAAAGACTAAGTAGACTAGGGATGATACTGATACCAGAAGGGGTTCCATGCATAACCATATGTGCTAAAAATGCTTCTCCTGGGTTATACGTAGGATACGGTGGTTGCATCTCTATAGACCAGGGAGGGAATATGGGCGTTGGGGTAGGAATATAGTTTCTACCTATATGTTGGCAATAAGCTATGATTTGGTTTTGATGAACTTGCCAATCTTCAAATGCTCTATGTCTAGCATTTTCATACTCTTGTGAAGCTATAAACCTTTGCATTTCTGCCATTTCATTTCCCCCTCCTACATTACCTTGCTGTTGGTTTCTCTCAACCTGTGGATGTCTACCAGTATATCGTACTGCGGCGTTATTTCGCCTCTTCAAAACTTTAGCACCATGGTATAGATTTAAACCTATTGTATCTTGGGGTTCTGGTTCTTCGATTAATAATCCCCCTCCCCCCGACTTATATCCACATTGAGATATTCAGCAATCAAAGTAATAAATATACCACCTCCTATTATGCTATGTGGTCTCATCCCCCTAACCATAGCTGATAAATAATAACCCACACAATATGGTATACGTACAGCGCTTTGTGGGTCTCGAATACACATGTGGTAAAATAAATCCTGTTCATTTACCTTTTCCTTATTCTTACCTCTTTGTGTAATCGAATTAGCTAAAAACCTATGAATTACTCTTAATTCAGCTCTATCTATATCCAAATAAGAGTAATTTCCCCCTTTAAATCGGTGATGGCTAGTCATTTGACTCCATACACCATGTGTATCAAAATTTTCGTCTATCTTTCTACCATTTAGTATCAACCCTCTACAATTGACAGATGCTAACTCCTCAGGCGTATATATACGTAAGGCCTGAGCCATGTCTAGTAAAGACATGTGTCGCATCGAACCTCCTAACAAAAATCTAATAAAAGATCGATCGGTTAAACTAGCTACCCGATCATTTAACTCTATACTACACAACAATTCTTCACACCATACTTTATATACAGGTCTACGCATGTTGAATAACCGTACCCAATCGTTGAAAGTAGAATTACCATACCTCTGTGCAAGTAATTCCCTAATTGGTCCGGCCAATTCTACAGCTTCTAATGGTCCCCATTCTATGACCCTAGGTACCTCAACAGGTTTAGAATGAAGAGTATGCAATCCTCTTTGGTATTTTGGACAATCTATTAAACGTCTGTCAAATCTCAAGTTCGGGTGCAAATCTTCTAAGTGCATATCAGAAAATGTCATTACTGGATGAGGTATATCTTGCTTGTAGTAGTTATCCACCTCTTGTTGGTCCGCATTCTCAGGAGGAGCATTGCGAGCTTGGGATGAAGATTCACCCCTTTCAGTCTGCAAAACACATCAAACACAATTTTTGTGCATCCAAATATGCATTAATGTCAGCAAAATCATCAATCAAAATAATTACAATAACATGTCCAATTTATATCAAACTTAAGCTCATTTTCATATTTTTATCAAATCTACACTTTTTCAAATAAGCATATACGAAAATGTTCGCCAAGTTCATAAGCATTCAACTCAAATAACATGTCAAAATAATCATTACTAGCAATTAAACAAGTCTCAATTGGCATTATCTCTCAAAAATCAAGTTCATGAATTTTAGACTTGAAAAAGTCCACTTTAATTCTCAAAATCATGTTTAGGCTCAAAGTTTGGATCATTTAACTACCTAAACATGTTACACTACTTAATTTAGCAACAATTCATGACAAAAATCGGCCATAACCTGTTTATATCAAAAAGCCCCAAATTGCTCAAGAACACAAACCCTAGATTACTCAAAATTTGAAGTTTAAGGCTTCTAATCATGTTAAATAGCATCAATCTAGGTTATACAAGCATAATACATAAGCAATTTAAGCATAATTACACTAAAAAGCATCAAAATTAAATTGGGTATAAAATTGTTGAAGAACACCAATTTTCGGATTAAATGGTGTTTAGGTGTAGAAATTTACCTTTTTTTTTTAGTAATTCCTTGATAGCATCCTTCTTAACATGATTTTAGTAAAAGATTTGATGATTAACGGTAAAAAATTGTGAATTTGGGAGGTCTTTTTCGGGTTTTTTCGGGTTTTATTTCGCAGTTTTTTTTGTGGTGTGGTGTGTGGACTGATCAGTTTACGTTTTTATTTTTTTCTGGGTTTTGGTCCCTCCGCGAGTCGCGGTGTTTGACTCTTCAAACTCCGCGAGTCGCGGGGTTTAATATTTTTTTTTTAAATAAAATCTTAACTTATAAAACAAATATAAAATAAATTTAAAATTTTGTTTTCCTTTGTTATTTAGGACGAGGTCGTTTCGGATCGATGTCCTAGTCCGTCCTTCGACAAAATTTTAAAATTTGTCTTTTTGTAGCGATTGTTTTAAAAGCTTAGATTTTTGGGTTTTTTAATGTTTTTGGCATACTTTAATTCAATAAGATTAAAAATAATGGTAATAAAAGTTCTCGTCCCTTCCTCGGGTAAAGCAATTTCGGTTCAAAGACCTAGTCTTCAACTTACGACGAATTTTAAAAATCATATTTTTAACTTAGCGAAATAAAGTAAATCTTTGTTTTTAAATTCACACCAAACTTAAATTTAAAATGCATAAAATTCAAAATTCATATAATAAAAATTAAAAATTCACACCAAACTTATATTATATTTTTGTTTAAAACATACAAACTTATATTGAAAAGATTAATTTTTCAAATATTTACAATTTTAAATATATTAATTTTAAAAAGTTTACAATATTATTTTAATTTTTATATATTAATTTTAAAACATTGTAAAAATAAAATTAAAATTTTTTTTGGCTTTTATCCCACTTTAATCAATCAAATATTATCAAAAACATGCGCCCCCTTTTCGGTAAAGTAATTTCGGTTCCATGACCTAATTTAACTCATGACGAATTTTTGAAATATTTTAAGTTGATTGATTAAAAATATTTATACCTTAAGAATAAACGTTAAATTTCGCAGTGATGTAATAAATTTTTGTATGATATCAATAATTTCGGTCGCCAAACCTAATTTTATTCAATACCAATTTAATACTTTATAGCGAACAAATTAGCGTTTATTATCAAAAGGTTAAAAATAAAAATAAAAATAAAAACAAAAAACTGTACAGACTTACCTGTGAGATAGTATTCTTAGTTATACGATCTATCTCATTCATAAGATAGTCGGTTTAATTGGTTTTCTATGGCTACATAGGCGTAACCTCGAGCATTCAGTGTTTTTTCTTCTAAACATATGAACGGTCCGTCTCTGCATAAAGTAACAAATTCGGTATTTGAATAGGTTTGATTATTTGAACATTTACCTCCATGTGACCATTTTCCGCATTTGTGACATCTTTCTAGGTGTCGTGCTCTTCTTTTCGCTGCAGATTTTGATTTTCCTTTACCAAATTGTAACTTATTATCTTCACATCTGGATTCTTTTCTTACTCCGTCCAATCTTTCTCTGATTACTGATAATATTTTACTCGGAAGTGTGTCATTATTACGTTTAGTGATCAAAGCGTGTAGCATTAGATCATGGTTTAGTTCACAGGCAGTCTTCATTTCGTAAAAACCTAAAAAAAAAATAAAAATTCAGAATGGGGGGAGAAGACTAGTTCTTTAGGGTCTGCTAGGGAAAGACCATTCGGGTTCCATTTTCGAGAACTACACGAAAACAGAAAATCTAACTCTAACAGAAATACATAAAATCCTTAAAAGACTTGATTCTCCCCACACTTAGTTAGCTGTGGTATCAAAATTGTGATTAACTTCGTTGTTGACTTCCATCGGACTATCTATGTAATGTTTAACTCTGTGACCATTAACTTTAAATTCAATTCCATTTGAATTTATTAATTCTATCGTTCCGTATGGGAAAACTCTTTTGACTATGAATGGTCCAGACCATCTTGATTTCAATTTTCCAGGAAATAGCTTGAATCGTGAATTGAAAAGAAGAACTCTGTCTCCTTTTTTAAATTCTTAATTCTTCTAATTCGTTTAGTTGACTTAATCGTAGACGTCCGGATTTATGTAAATCAAGATTACATGTCTTCAAAGCCCAAAATGCTTTGTGTTCAATTTCTACTGGAAGATGACATGCTTTTCCGTAAACGAGTTTAAAAGGTGTGGTTCCAATTGAGTTTTGTAGGCTGTTCTAAAAGCCCAGAGTGCATCCTCCAATTTAATGGACCATTCCTTCGGATTTGATCCTACGGTTTTCTCTAGAATACGTTTTAAAGCTCGGTTGGTATTTTCAACTTGTCCACTTGTTTGTGGATGATATGCAGTGGAGATTTTATGAGTTACTCCATATCTTTTGAGAACTTTCTCAAGCTGATTATTACAGAAATGAGTACCCCGATCACTTATTAAAGCTTTCGGTGTTCCAAACCTTGCAAAAAGACGTTTTAAAAAGTTGACTACAACTCGTGCATCGTTAGTTGGGAGAGCTTGTGCTTCCGCCCATTTAGATACATAATCAATGGCTACGAGAATATAGAGATTATTATGAGATTTTGGAAATGGACCCATAAAGTCAATACCCCAAATGTCAAATACTTCACATATTTGGATGACATTTTGTGTCATTTCATCACGTTGACTTATTTTTCCGGCCCTTTGACAAGCATCACAGGATTTGCAAAGAAGGTGTGCATCTTTGTATATTGTAGGCCAATAGAATCCAACTTCATACACTTTTCTTGCTGTTAGTTGAGGCCCATAATGCCCTCCTGTTGGTCCTGTGTGACAATGGTTTAAGATTTTACTAGCTTCATTTCCAAATACACATCGGCGTATTATTCCATTGGGACAACTTTTAAACAAATGTGGATCTTCCCAGAAATAGTGTTTTATATCACTGAAGAATTTCTTTCGTTTTTGGTACGACAATCCTTTTTCAAGGAATCCACAAACTAAGTAGTTTGCATAGTCAGCAAACCATGGGATTTCATTATAATCTATCTTCAATAGATATTCATCAGGAAAGTTGTCTTGTATGGCCGATTCATTTAGAACTTCTAATTTGGGATTTTCAAGACGAGAAAGATGATCAGCGGTGAGATTTTCTGCTCCTTTTTTATCTCGGATTTCAATATCGAACTCTTGTAAGAGTAAGATCCAACGGATTAATCTTGGTTTAGCATCTTGTTTCGAAAATAGGTATCTAAGAGCAGAATGGTCGGTATAGACCACCGTTTTAGCTAGAACGAGATATGATCGAAATTTGTCAAAAGCAAAGACAATAGCAAGGAGTTCTTTTTCAGTAGTTGTGTAATTTGTTTGTGCTCCTTGTAACGTCTTACTAGCATAATATATAGGTTAAAATCTTTTTTCAATCCTTTGTCCTAAAACGGCTCCCATTGCAAAATCACTTGCATCGCACATTAATTCAAACGGCAGATTCCAATTTGGTGTTATCATGATCGGCTTAGTGAGTTTCTCTTTAAGAATATTAAAAGATTTGATACATTCATCTGAAAAGATGAATGGAGCATCCTTTTCTAGGAGTTTATTCATAGGAGTGGCAATTTTAGAAAAATCTTTTATGAAACGTCGGTAAAAACCGGCATGCCCTAGAAAACTCCTAACTCCTCTAACATTGGTTGGATGTGGAAGTTTAGCAATTACATCTACTTTAGCTCTATCCACTTCAATTCCTTCCTTTAAAATTTTATGACCAAGAACGATGCCTTCTTTAACCATGAAATGGCATTTCTCCCAATTAAGTACTAGATTTGATTGTTCGCATCTAATAAGCATTCGTTCCAGATTAACTAGACATGATTCAAATGTATCACCGAAGACTGAAAATTCATCCATGAAAACTTCCATGCATTCTTCTATCATGTCATGAAAAATCGCCATCATACACCTTTGAAAGGTTGCAGGGGCGTTGCAAAGTCCAAATGGCATGCGTTTGTAAGTAAAAGTACCATAAGGGCACGTGAACGTGGTTTTCTCTTGGTCCTCGGGTGCTATTGGAATTTGAAAATATCCGGAAAATCCATCTAGAAAACAATAGTAACTATTTCCGGCTAATCTTTCCAACATTTGATCAATGAAAGGTAAGGGAAAGTGATCTTTTCTGGTGGTGTCATTTAATTTTCTATAATCAATACATACACGCCATCCTGTTACAGTCCTAGTAGGAATAAGCTCATTTTTCTCATTTGTAATGACAGTCATGCCACCCTTCTTAGGCACGCATTGAACTGGGCTTACCCATGGACTATCAAAAATTGGATATATTAAACCTGCATCTAGCAGTTTAATAATTTCTTTCTTAACTACATCTTGCATATTAGGATTTAGTCTTCGTTGGCGTTGCACATTCGTTTTATGACCTTCTTCCATAAGGATTTTATGTGTGCAATACGAAGGACTTATTCCTTTAATATCATGAATCTTCCATGCAATGGCTGGTTTATGAGCTTTCAACACAAAAATGAGTTGTGATTTCTCATTTTCATTAAGAGAAGACGATATTATTACAGGTAATTCAGATTCACCATGTAAATAAGCGTATTCCAAATGGTTTGGAAGTGGCTTTAACTCTAATTTCGGAGGTTCTTCTATCGATGATTTATATCGATATCTGTCTTCTTCTTTTATCATTTGAATTTCTTCTGTTGTTGGTTCATATCCATTAGCTATAAGTGTAGCTAACATTTCAGCTTCATCAATTGGTTCATTACCTTCTCCTAAAGAACATTCTCCGGTTCCTTGTAATTCTGGAAATTCTTCTAACAATTCTGCATGTGAGTCTATAGTTTGAATATAATAACATGTATCATCTGCAGATTGCAGTTGTTACATTGCTCTATCAACTGAAAAGGTAACACTCTCATCCTCTATACTTAGGGTCATTTTTTTACCAAACACATCTATCATTGCTTTAGCCGTGTTTAAGAATGGTCTTCCTAATATGAGAGGAACTTGAGAATCTTCTTCCATGTCCAGAACAACAAAATCTACTGGAAATACTAAAGTACCAACTTTAACTAGCATATTCTCCATTATCCCTCTAGGATATTTTATTGATCTATCGGCTAGTTGTATGCTTATTCTTGTTGGTTTCAATTGTCCAAGGTCTAGTTTAGCGTATAGTGAATACGGCATTAAATTTATACTATCACCTAAGTCTGCCAATGCTTCTATTGAACTAAGACTACCCAGAAAATATGGAATTGTGAAACTTCCTGGATCAGATAGTTTTTCTGGTATCTTATTCAACAGCACTGCTGAACAATTAGCATTCATAGTAACGGCCGAGAGTTCTTCCATTTTCTTTCTATTCGAGATTAGATCTTTCAGAAATTTAGCATATCTAGGCATTCCTGAAATCACATCAATGAAAGGAAGATTTACATTTATCTGTTTAAACATATCCAAGAATTTGGATTGCTCGGCTTCAAGTTTCTCTTTTTTCATTTTACTTGGGTAAGGAAGTGGTGGTTGGTATGGTTTAACATAAGGTTTAGCCTTAACTGTGTTATCTTCATTAACCTTCTCAACTACCGGTTCTTTTTCCTTATCTTGTTCAGGTTGTGGTTCTTGTGGAGTAGGAATAGCTTCATCAGAAGTTACAGGTATTTCAGGTGGTTTAAGTGTTGTACCACTTCTTGTGGTAATGGCTTTAGCTGTTTCATTCCGGGGGTTAGCATTTGTATCACTAGGTAGACTTCCCGGTTTTCTTTCACCTATTAACCTTGCTAGGTTACTTACTTCTTGTTCCAAGTTTTGAATAGAAGCTTGTTGATTTCTAAATGCTTGAGCATTTTGTTCATTAGTTTGTTTCTGAGATGTGAAAAACTGCGTTTGAGTTTCAACTAGCTTCGTCATCATATCTTCTAAATTTGGCTTTTTATCATCGGTTTGTTGTGGTGGTTTGTTTTGAAAATTAGGTCTTTGCTGATTGTAAGTATTGTTGGATACTTGTTGATTGCTAGGACCTTGTTGGTTGTTGTATGGAATATTTCGGTTATAGTTCTGGTTTTGATTGTAAATCGGTCTTGGCGGTTGATAATTATTCTGATAATTATTTCCATTCCTTTGGTTTATGTATGAAATATTCTCTCTTTGTTCCATTGTTAATTCAATACTGAGACAATCTTTTATCAAATGTGGTCCTCCACACTGCTCACAACTAATTCGTATTGAGTGAATATCCTTAGTCATCTTTTCCATTCGTCTCTCGACAGCATCTATCTTTGCGGAAATGGAATCTAACGATATCTTTTTCTTGGTGCCACTCATGTGAGTGGGAAGCAGTGTTATCAATAATTTTATAAGCATCAGTTTCGGTTTTCTTCATAATGGAACCACCAGCTGCTATATCGATGTCTTTTCTTGTAGTGATGTCGCATCCTTGGTAGAATATTTGTACTATTTGACAGGTGTCTAAACCATGTTGCGGACATCCTCTTAATAATTTTCCAAATCTGGTCCACGCCTCATATAGAGTTTCATTCGGTTTCTGTGTGAACGTAACAATTTCTGCTTGAAGTCTTACGGCTTTAGATGCCGGAAAGAATTGTTTAAGAAATTTTTCAACTAAAACGTCCCATGTATCGATCGCCCCTTCAGGTAACGATTCCAACCAATCTTTGGCTTCTCCCTTTAAAGTCCAGGGAAATAACATGAGATATATTTGTTCATCTTCTACTTCTCTTATTTTAAATAGTGTGCAGATCCTATTAAAGGTACGAAGATGTTCATTTGGATCTTCCTTGGGCGCACCACTAAATTGGCATTGATTAGTCACCATGTGTAGAATTTGTCCTTTGATTTCATAATCTGGCGCTTTAATATCTGGATGAGTAATTGCGTGACCTTGGCCAGTGCGTTTAGCTCTCATTCGGTCTTCCATACTTAAAGGTTCTGTTACTTTCATAATTGAATTTGTAGAATAGGAATCACTAGAGGATTCTGATTTAATGGTTCGTTCCTCAACAATCTCTGTTTGAATAATTGGTGGTTCCGGAGGAAAATTTAATGGTTCGGGATCTATGAATTGTCCCTGAATATTCTCCGGATTCTCAATTGTGAGGTCGGGTTCAAAAAAAGGATTATCAACGGCGACAATATTAGCTAGATGTCTTGATCTAGTTACAGGTGGTGAACGTACAAAAGGTGGTGAACGTCTTGCTCGGTGCATTCACTGAATATCCTATTAGTTTTTTAAAAGGAAAGAAAAATTATTTAAGTTATCCAATTAATAGACTTTTTTAATTTTACCCATGTTTCGAATAGCCAAAAGATGCAGCAGAGGGGCAGGATTTGTTTGCTCTCAATATAATTGAGGACTGTTTGGCTCCAATAACCCGGTCCACGTACAAATCCAACTATTACTACGAACCAGAAAATTTTGATGTCTATCAATTTAACCACTTAAAATAAATTTTCGTAATTTTAATAAATTTAGATAAGAAGTAGAATAAAAATCTATGTCCTAAAACTAGAATAGCGAGAAATAAGAAAGAAAAAGAGCGTGTCGGAAAAAGATTGAAAAATAAAAATAAGAAAGAAAAAGAGTAACTTATAGAACTTAAAAACACTCGACTAACCCAACCTTATTACTATTACTAACTTAAAATTATAATCGCAAATTGAGATTACTAATTGGAATGATAATTGATACATAGGTAAAAGGCGTCTAAAAATATTAAAGCTTACAAGTAAAACTATATCCCAAATGGCAATAACTTAAAAAAAACTAAAACTTAAAAAGGCGTCGCAGAATTCTAAAGCACTTAAATCTTAGTCTAAAGAAAAAGCACTTAAGGGATTTTACGGCAAAGCCTAAAAATCTAGAAATAAAAATATAACTATTGCAAAAACTAAGTTTAACACTAAAAACTAGCGAAAAACACAAATATTACGCTAAAACAATTAAAAAGGGATAAAATATAAAAATATACAAAAAGTTGTAAAAAGTACAATTTTTATAAAAAAATTATTTTTATAATATTTATTTATTAAAACTATTAATTTTACATTAATTAAACTAATTTAACTAAATATATAAATTAAATAAAAAGTAAAACTAATTAATATATTAAAATTAAACCTAATTAGGGTTAAAAAGTTAACTAATAAATATAAAACCCGTAATTAATGTTGATTAGGGTTTCTGTCACGTGTGTCAGGGCTGCTCCGCGAGTTGCGGTGCCCGAAGCAGGAAAACTCCGCGAGTCGCGGGGTTCTAAAATTCAACTCTGGTACAGTTTTTAATTCGACACGTTTTTTTTTATATTTTCTGTATTATGCTTTATATTTTCTGTTTTAAATAAAAATATTTATATAATAAAAACTTATATTTAAAAACTAAAATAAAAATAGAACTACTTTATAATTTTATAAATAAAAATCTTAAAACTAGATTTATATATATATATATAATTTTTTTTCTTTTTCGGTTTTTGATTTTATATTTTAAATAAACACAAAATATTTAAATAAAACTTATAATTTTTATAAAATAAAAATAAAGAAACTTTATAAAACTTAAATATTTAACAAAATCTTAAAAATATTTATATTTTTGTTTTCTTTTTATGTTTTCGAATAATTAAAAACGTATTTTTACAAAAGCGTATTTTAATAAAAGTAAACTAAAAATAAATTTTTTTTTTTATATTTAGCGTTGCGCTTCCGGCTTTTAAGCTAGATTTTCCCCGGCAGCGGCGCTAAAAATAACTTGATGTCAAAGCAGAGGTGTATATAAAATAGCTTATATTTTACAAGGAAATACTATTAAATATTATACAATTTTACACAAGATATTTATTTATTTATAGAATGGATATACTTAAACCTTGCTACAACACTTATAGGCAGTGTACCTAATCGTACAGTAGTGTAGTTTTTAGTAAGTCCGGTTCGTTCCACAGGGAAAATCTTTAAACAAAGCTTAACGCTATATTAGTTTACTTTTATAAAAATACAAATATATATATAAGTAATATTATTATTATAAAGGGGTATTTTTACCGTTTAATGTCTGGTTTGTCGATTTTTAAAACTTTAGTCGCAGTTAAAACCAAATGTAAAAAAAAAATAAATATAAGACTTAATTTAAAGCGTAAAGTAAATAACGATAATGAAATTGCGATAAATAAAAGTGCGATAAAATAAACTTGCGATAATTAAAAGTATGATAATTAAAAGTGCAATTAAATATAATAACAATAAAATAAAATGCGATAATTAGAAGTGCAATTAAATATAAAATAAAGGAAATTAAATATGAAATAAAATAATTATGCTTATTTAAACTTCCGTAATCATGATGTTTGACGTGTTGATTTTAGTTTTATGCCCATGGGTTAATTGTCCTTTGTCCTGGATTATTTAATATGTCCGTCTGGTTTTTGTCCATAACAGTCCATCAGTCATAAATATAAAGTGCGAGTGTCCTCGTCAAATTATTCTTATATCCGAAGTTAAATATTCCAACAAATTGGGGACTTAAACTGTAACAAGATTTTAATACTTTGTTTAATAATTACACCAGGATGTCGACTGAGTGTAACCCAAGGTTTTAATACTTTGTTATCAATTATACCAAGTGTCCTTGTACATAATTTCACCCCTGTTTTAATTATTCTAGTGGCTATTAATCCATTCTCGTGTCCGGTTAAATGAACGATTATTCGTACATATAAATACCCCGTCCATCGTGTCCGATCGAGTGTATATGGTAATTTATGGGTACGTCCAATTATAAATCTTTATATTAACATTAACAAACTATCATTTAGTTAAACAAATATAAAGCCCATTAATAGCCCATAGTCTAATTTCCACAAGTATCGTTCTTTTGTCCAAACCCCAATTATGGTACAAAGCCCAATTACCCAATTTTAGTAATTAGCCCAACATCATGATTACTTCGGATTAAATAAGCATAATAATAACTTAGCTACGAGACATTAATGTAAAAAGGTTGAACATAACTTACAATGATTAAAAATAGCGTAGTGTTACACGGACAGAATTTCGACTTACACCCTTACAACATTCGCTAACATACCCTTATTATTAGGATTTAAAATTAAAATTAAAATTAAAATATAAATTATATATATATTTACGTATATATTGAGAGAGAGATTGAATTATGGATATTAAAATTCTTCGAACTGCGTTGGCTTTTATAGGGAATTGAGTCCAGGGGAACTCCGCGAGTCTCGGCCATTTCCTCCTTCAAACTCCGCGAGTCACGGAGTTTGAAATTCCAGCTCACAACTTTGGCTTCTTTCTTTGCCGACGGTTTATTTTATAAATATAATATATATATAATTAATATAATAAATTATATATTATATTATATTTATATACATAGTTAACTTGTAATTTTTAGTCCATTGCATCGAGCGTTGAGAGTTGACTCATGTCCCGGTTCCGGATTTTCGAACGTCCTTGCGTACAATTTAATATCTTGTACTTTGCGTTTTGAATCTTGTACTCTTGTAATTTTGAGACGTTTCTTATCAATAATTGGAACCTCTTTGATTGTATTTTGTACTTTTAGCTTTTTGGTCGTTTGTGTCTTCAATTCGTAGAATCTGTCTTTTGTCTTCACCTTTTAATATTTAAACGAATATCACTTGTAAATAGAACAATTGCAACTAAAAGCTTGTCTTTCTTGGGGAATAATGCTATGAAACATATGTTCGTTTTTAGCATTATCAATCTATCTTTAGGATTCGCGTCAATTTGGGGGTCTGTTCCCAAATTCTTAGGCTACCAAGCTAAAAAGGGGCATATTCGGCTTCGATCATTCACCCGTATAAAGTAGTTTCATTTACTTGTGTCTATTTCGTAAAATATTTATAAAATTACATGTATTCTCATCCCAAAATATTAGATTTTAAAAGTGGGACTATAACTCACTTTCACATATTTTTACTTCATCGGGAAGTAAGACTTGGCCACTGGTCGATTCACGAACCTATAACAAATATGTACATATATATCAAAGTATGTTCAAAATATATTTACTTCATTTTTAATATGTTTTACTATTTTAAGTTTATTAAGTCAGCTGTCCTCGTTAGTAACCTACATCTAGTTGTCCATAGTTAGATGTACAGAAATAAATCAATATATATTATCTTGAATCAATCCACGACCCAGTGTATAAACGTCTCAGGCTAGATCACAACTCAAAGTATATATATTTTTGGAATCAACCTCAACCCTGTATAGCTAACTCCAACATTACTGCATATAGAGTGTCTATGGTTGTTCCAAATAACATATATACATGGGTTGATATGATATGTCAAAACATTTGCATACGTGTCTATTGAAATGTCTCGTTCATATTGATTATAAACGTTCCATATTAATTGATTTCGTTGCGAGGTTTTGACCTCTATATGAGACGTTTTTCAAAGACTGCATTCATTTTTAAAACAACCATAACCTTTATTTTATCAATAAAGGTTTTAAAAGCATTACGTAGATTATCAAATAATGATAATCTAAAATATACTGTTTACACATGACCATTACATAATGGTTTACAATAGAAAAATATTACATCGACATATGTTTCTTGAATGCAGTTTTTACACAATATCATACAAACATGGACTCCAAATCTTGTCTTTATTTTAGTATGCAACAGCGGAAGCTCTTAGTATTCACCTGAGAATAAACATGCTTTAAACGTCAACAAAAATGTTGGTGAGTTATAGGTTTAACATATATATATCAAATCGTAACAATAGACCACAAGATTTCATATTTCAATACACATCCCATACATAGAGATAAAAATCATTCATATGGTGAATACCTGGTAACCGACATTAACAAGATGCATATATAAGAATATCCCCATCATTCCGGGACACCCTTCAGATATGATATAAATTTCGAAGTACTAAAGCATCCGGTACTTTGGATGGGGTTTGTTAGGCCCAATAGATCTATCTTTAGGATTCGCGTCAATTAGGGTGTCTGTTCCCTAATTCTTAGATTACCAGACTTAATAAAAAGGGGCATATTCGATTTTGATAATTTAACCATAGAATGTAGTTTCACGTACTTGTGTCTATTTTGTAAATCATTTATAAAACCTGCATGTATTCTCATCCCAAAAATATTAGATTTTAAAAGTGGGACTATAACTCACTTTCACAGATATTTCCTTCCTCGGAAATAAGACTTGGCCACGGATCGATTCACGAACCTATACAAATATGTACATATATATCAAAGTATGATCAAAATATAATTACAACCATTTTTATTATGTTTTAAAGATTTGAGTGTATTAAGTCAGCTGTCCTCGTTAATAACCTACAACTAGTTGTCCACAGTTAGATGTACAGAAATAAATCGATATATATTATCTTGAATCAATCCATGACCCAGTGTATACACGTCTCAGGCTAGATCACAACTCAAAGTATATATATTTTTGGAATCAACCTCAACCCTGTATAGCTAACTCCAACATTACTGCATATAGAGTGTCTATGGTTGTTCCAAATAATATATATACATGGTTCGATATGATATGTCAAAATATTTGTATACGTGTCTATGGTATCCCAAGATTACATAATATATTAGAATACATGTATAATACAATATAAGTTAGCTAGGATATGATTTGTATAGATTTGTTAAACATTTCCCGTAGCTAAAAAGATCAAAAATATCCAATCTTGTTTTACCCATAACTTCTTCATTTTAAATCCGTTTTGAGTGAATCAAATTGCTATGGTTTCATATTGAACTCTAATTTAAGAATCCAAACAGAAAAAGTATAGGTTTATTGTCAAAAATTTAAGTTACATGTCAATTACTAAAGAGGTAGTCATTTCCGTCGAAAGAACGACATCTTGATGACCATTTTGAAAAACATACTTTCACTTTGAGTTTAACCAAGATTTTTGGATATAGTTTCATGTTTATATGAAAAATCATTTTCCCAGAAGAACAACTTTTAAATCAAAGTTTATCATGGTTTTTAATTATCCAAACCAAAACAGCCCCCGGTTTCACTACGACGGCGTATATCCGATTTTATGGTGTTCATCGTGTTTCCAGGTTTTAAATCATTAAGTTAGCATATCATATAGATATAGAAAATGTGTTTAGTTGATTTTAAAAGTCAAGTTAGAAGGATTAACTTTTTTTTGCAAACAAGTATAGAATTAACTAAACTATGTTCTAGTGATTACAAGTTTAAACCTTCGAATAAGATAGCTTTATATGTATGAATCGAATGATGTTATGAACATCATTACTACCTCAAGTTTTCTGAATAAAACTACTTGAAATGAGAAAAATGGATCTAGCTTCAAAGGATCCTTGGATGGCTTGAAAGTTCTTGAAGCAGAATCATGACACGAAAACAGTTCAAGTAAGATTTTCACTCGAAATAAGATTGTTATAGTTGTAGAAATTGAATGAAAGTTTAAATATGAATATTATCTTGAATTAGAAAGATAACCTACTGTAAATAACCAAGATTCCTTGATCTTAGATGATTACTTGGAATGGATTAGAAAGCTTGGAAGTAGACTTGCAAACTTGAAAGTATTCTTGATTTTTATGAAACTATACTTATGGAATTTATGAAGAACACTTAGAACTTGAAGATGGAACTTGAGAGAGATCATTAGATGAAGAAAATTGAAGAATGCAAGTGTTTGTAGGTGTTTTTGGTCGTTGGTATATGGATTAGATATAAAGGATATGTAATTTTGTTTTCATGTAAATAAGTCATGAATGATTACTAATATTTTTGTAATTTTATGAGATATTTCATAGTAGTTACCAAATGATGGTTCCCACATGTGTTAGGTGACTCACATGGGCTGCTAAGAGCTGATCATTGGAGTGTATATACTGTAACATCCCAGGTAAACGTTCCCCGTAGCATGATATTGTCCGCTTTGCCCGTAGGCACACGGATTTTTCTTGGCAACCACACACGATGAGCACTTTCCCAGGAGGTCACCCATCCTGGTAGTGCTCTCGCCTGAGCACGCTTAACTGCAGAGTTCTCATGAGATCTGCTGCGCTTGTGGTCCCAAAACGCGTCATGCTAGGAAAGGTCTCCACACCCTTATAAGGCATGCTTCGTTCCCCTCTCCAACCGATGTGGGACGGATGTAACACGGGTGTTACAATCCTCCCCCCTAATGGGACACAGCATCCTCGATGTGCACGTTTGGTCCGGGGCCTGGCTCTAATACCATCTGTAACATCCCAGGTAAACGTTCCCCGTAGCATGATATTGTCCGCTTTGCCTGTAGGCACACGGATTTTTCTTGGCAACCACACACGACGAGTACTTTCCCAGGAGGTCACCCATCCTGGTAGTGCTCTCGCCTGAGCACGCTTAACTGCAGAGTTCTCATGAGATCTGTTGCGCTTGTGGTCCCAAAACGCGTCATGCTAGGAAAGGTCTCCACACCCTTATAAGGCATGCTTCGTTCCCCTCTCCAACCGATGTAGGACAGATGTAACACGGGTGTTACAATACGTACCTACCCGTTAAAGAAATTTTGTCCCGAAATTTGAGTGATGTGGTCATGGCTAACAATAAAAATGTTTTCATGACGAATATGAGTTGATAAATAGAGTTTTATCATCATTGAGTAATATGAATGAAACAATTCGATTACTCGAAACGTACGAGTGAAGTTATCACAAAAGAGTGAAATGAAGAAATAAAGATTCGTCTTAACTTTTGACATAATCATGGTTGAATTTAGAAAATAAGGTGCGTCTTAACTTTATACGTAGAGGGTTGAATTCCGGAATCCAAGGAATTAAAGAAAACCTTCGAAATCTAAAAGATTTGATTCTTCAGCGAATAAGGAAATTAAGATCTCTATAGTTAAATGAGGTGATCTGCCTCGATTCCTCTGTCTGATATTTTTCATAATAAATTAAACTCTTTTGTTCCATTATTCTCACCATTCCTATACTTTCTTTCTTAGTTCATATATCAAAAGATTATAATAATGCTTAATCCGGTTCTAATCATTGTTCTCATGCTGACTGTCGCAATGATCGTCCTTCTTTTCCAACTCCCACCGGAAGAATCTGTTTATTTCTACTATGCTCTAGTGATTATTGTATTTATAATCCTCCCGTGTCTTTATATTGCTATACGCACTGATATCCACAGTTTGTAATTTCAGTGTTGTTGTTGGGCTTTGTATTTTTCCTTATATTTCAGAGTTTCATGCTCTTGTCTTCTTTTCCTGACTTTAAGTCAACCGAATAATGGTCCATAATTCGTAGATATAGAGTTTCGAATGATTATAATGTTCTAAGCAGGAAGGAACGTGATAGCACAATTTGATTATCAAATTTATCAACATCACGGAAGATAAAACCATCAAGAATACCTTTTCTTGATATGTTCAGAAGTTAAGCGGAATGTAAGAGTTATGTAACATGACACATGATGATGGTATAATCTACTGTGAACCATCATCACGTTTCATTAGAAACTCAGCATTACTTACTGTAATATAATCACGTTGATCAAGT
Source organism: Rutidosis leptorrhynchoides (assembly GCF_046630445.1). NCBI lineage: Eukaryota > Viridiplantae > Streptophyta > Magnoliopsida > Asterales > Asteraceae > Rutidosis > Rutidosis leptorrhynchoides. The sequence goes on along the minus strand of NC_092340.1, from coordinate 184,649,495 downwards.
GTCATTATATTATACTAACTCATGCATCAGTTCTCAACATTACTTCAATAACATTCATATTTTACGCTCAAAATTTTACAGAATATAGAAACTAACAGTTTCTATATGATGTAACACTGATAACACGAAGAGATTAATGATTTCAGATAAGAATAGTTATGAAAATATCTTCAGAAATATGGAGGATATTTATAATGAAAGATACGATGATATCTTGGAATTTCTAATATCGAAGGATGATGAAGAAAATTTGTCCGCAAGAGTTTGGAGTCAGAAGCAAGGTATTCGCTAACGATTTCCTCAGAAACAGAATCATCAGGATTCTTAATGTACAAGTTTAGTTCTTGTGATTTGTTCAGAGACTCCTTCGTAGTTTGCTCAATCAGTTTTTCAGTTTTAAACTTTTTCTGAGCTTTGCCCACATACAATTCTTTATCATCAACTTTTGGCTGTTGAGGTCGTTTACAGTTTTTGTTGCTTCATTCAACTTTTCAAAATTCAGAGTATTAATTCGCAGACTGGGTACTTTTCAGAATTTCAGAATGGAAGATCATAATTCTAAGAGATAAATGTTATATGTATACATATAACTGTTGATGTAGACATGCTGCGAGATTTCAAGATACTGATTACTAAATTCTGATGATTCATATGGCAATTCTCGTTACAAGATGCGAATGAGTAAATGATGGGATTTCGATAAATATAATGATTTTTCCGAAAGTCAAAGATAATTAAAGTTGTTGGTAAGTTTATTGCTAATGTGGTGGAACATGAAAGGTTCCCCAGTAACCATGATGAAAGGGCAATGTATATATCAAGGTTATAATAAGGCTGTTTCGACTGAAGAATCGAAGTTGACTTGTTGGAGCTGTGACAAAATTAACTACTTTGAAAAAGAACTGCAAAGTTATTTTGGGTTATAATAACGCTAAAGAAGATTGCACAGCTACGTGTTAAATGTTTACTTAGTTTTCGAGAGTTTTTTTTTTAAGTGCATATCTATATGCATCAATCTTTTCTTCCTTAGATGAAGTACGGTTGGTCCCTCCTCTCGATTGAGGTGTTTTTCAAAATGATGAAAGGTTTGAACGCAGAATGTAATCGTGATGATACAAATGGGGTTTAAAATGATATCAAGTGGCAAACTTGAAGAATTGTTTAGTTTCATAAGTTATAATCAATATTTTAATTCATTTTAATTGTCCAATGTTGGTCCTCAGTTGATAATCCACAATTAGAAATTCAATAATTCATATATAGTTTATAATATTCGAATTAAATAATACGTTGCGTGACCCGTGTACATGTCTCAGACTCGATCACAACTCAAAGTATATATATTATTGTAGAATCAACCTCAACCCTGTATAGAGAACTCGATCATTACTGCATATAGAGTGTCTATGGTTATTCCAAATAATATATATATATATATATATATATATATATATATATATATATATATATATATATATATATATATATATATATATATATATATATATATATATATATATATATATATATATATATATGTCGATATGATATGTCAAAACTTTATATACGTGTCCCAGTATTTAAAGTGCGTAAAATAAATAACAGAAATTAAATGACGATAAATAAAATTGCGAGAATATAAATTGCGATAATTAAATTGAAGTAAATAAAATGTAACCAGTTAGCTAGGAACAGTTAGCATGGATTCTTAACAATATTTCAATTAGTTAATTCGTTTGTTCCTAACAAATTTTATTTTGTTCAATATTTTCTTCATTATGCCACTTGTTGGATTCTGAGAAGTCAAAATCCAAATATGAAATTGAATAAAAATGGTTATTCTGTGGTGAATGGATTTGTATATCGATGAATGTAAATAGGATAGTAAATAACTGTTGAATCATATTCGAGGAATGTACAGTGTAACTTACTAATGTGAAATCTAAATATTTCTCGGGTATGTAGCGACCCGACAAAATCGTCATTGACGGCGCCGTCTACTTAGGTCCCGTTACGTGGTCATAAGTCTTTTAAACAACGTTTGACCAAAAGATATGTCGCATTCATTTCAAATGTAAAGATTGTTCAAAGTTTATAAGAATTGTTCCACCACAAGTTACGTTACAAAGTTATAAGTACAAATGAAACTTATGCGACATAATTTAAAAGTAGCCAAAAGACGCTCCATGTATGCATATATACTCGACATCCAATGCAAGTATCAAAATAATGAGCGGAAGCATGTATCACAAAACGTTCAGGGACCTGAGAAAAACATAGAAATCTGTCAACGGAAACGTTGGTGAAATCATAGGTTTAAGTAAGTAAGTGAGTAAAAGTAAGTCGAACCAAAAGATTTACATCAAAGATAAAATAGTAATACATTCTAAAAGTTAATATTCACGAGCACCCAATTATCAAGGCTTAACATTCCGTCCGTTGATACCCCATTTATAGTGCTAGAACAACACTGTTTCTCGAAAATATATTTCATCTGTGGACGGTAGCGAACCGTCCGAGATGACGGTTTGTCAAACCCATATGGCCATACAACATAAGTTCACGCCTACACTTACACCCTGCAAGTGTAACTAATGATAATCGAATTGAGGATTTCGTTCTAAACTCGTATGTAGAATGTTTGTTTTCCTGTACTTGTGTTCACTTAGTAAAAGAAATGTTTATGTTTTCTCATCCCAAATATAAGTTCAAAAAGAGTAAAAGTGGGACTATGATCTCACCTTGAGTGCATGAGTAGTAAAGTACTTCAACAAGTAAACATGTGCAAAGAACAATGCTAGTCTTGACCTAAACAATAGGTTGTATCAATAACGGTACACACGATAGGTCAAAGATGTTCAATTAGTCCTATGGCTCGTTAAGACTCGATCATAATAGCATGTGAATCAAATTGTCATGTTTCATGCAAGGTACAAGTATAAAAGCATGTTAGAACGATTGCACAAACAATTGGTTAAGTTTGATTAAAAGTCAACTTGATCGGGTCAAAGTCAACGAAAAAGTCAACACGTTCGGGTCGGGTCCCGAACTATTTTTCTGAGGTTTTAATCATATATGAGCATGTTAGAACAAGTTACATGTGAATCGGAGGTCCATAGCATAGCAAACATTTTTTGTAAAATGACCAACCAAGACAGTGGCCTGCCAGGGTATCTGGACGGCGTCCAGATAGTCTGGACGGCGTCCAGCTTTGAAGGCTGGGACGGCGTCCAAATAGCTGGACGGCGTCCAGCTTTGAAGACTGGGACGGCGTCCAAGGGTCTGGACGGCGTCCAGATTGGTATTCCAGTCTGGTGCAGTAAGCTTCTAAGTACACGAACCAAAAACCAAATAAACACAATTTATGATCCGCAAACAATCAAGTCAAGTATTTTATACCGTTGGGAAGGAAATTTGACGAGGAAGACAACTAAACACATTTCACCAATCAATCTACCTATTATAACAACCAAAACCGCATCTAATGCTCAACATTAATCGTATACAAGTTCATAAATGCAATTCAATGATTCGGGCAACCAATTTACATGAATGATATGCCGTTTCGAAGATAATCAAGCATACAATCCAACTAAACACTTACCAATAACATTTCATAGCATTTGATGCATCAAAAGTTCATATTAAGCCTATCAAACCCTAACCAAAATCTCAAAACCAATAATCATGTTAATGTAAGGTTTTCATGGCAATCAACACACCAAAACAGAGCTAATGAAGTAATTAACATTTTGAACATACAAACATTAACATCTAAACACATTTCATCATCCAAAATCAAAGATTTAACAAACACTTTTTCATGTTCATGCTAGTTATGTCAAATCACAAGATCGAGCATACAAATTACATATACGACATAAAAATGAGCCATAGACACTAATTAACACACTTTTAAGTCAAGAACACTAAGTTTATGAAATTTAGAGTTTTTAGAAAGTTACCCAATCGAGATGAAATTAGTATCAAAACGTAGAGAATGAAGAGAGGATTCCAAATATGTAATTTGTTTTGATGTTAGCCTCCAAAATCGGATTTAGATGATGATTGAATGAATTTGGTAAATGGGTGTGTGTTCTTGCTAGAGAGAAAGAGAGAGATGGAGATGGTTGAATGGTGGTGATTGGGGTGGACTAGTTGACCTAGTCAACTAGTTTGCCCCGTGTCAATTTTAGTCCCTCAAGTTTGAATCGGGTGCGTGAATTACCTAATCGAGATAATTTAAAACGCGTATTAACGAAAGATGTTATAAATACATAACGGACTTTAAAATAGTTAAACGGAAAGTAACCGGAAAAAGGCGGGATGTTACATTACCTACTCCTTAAAAGAAATTTCGTCCCGAAATTTAAGTAGGCGTAGTAGTCGTTGTTCCTTCTTCGAGATCTTGCGTTTCCGAATTTATGAATAGATGAGGATACTTCCTTTGCATTTGATCTTGTCTTTCCCAAGTAAACTCGGGTCCCCTTTTGGCATTCCAACGGAACTTGACAATTAGAATTCGGCTTTATTTTAACGTTTTGACGGAGGTGTCCACAATTTCAACCGGTTCCTCCACAAAATGAAGTTTGTCATCGATAGTAAGCTCCTCGAGAGGGATGACGAGTTCGGGTTTGGCTAAACACTTTTTCAAGTTAGATATATGGAAAGTAGGATGAACGGAACTCAGTTGAGGCAGAAGATCTAAACGATAAGCAACGGTTCCAACACGCTCCAAGATTTCGAAAGGACCAATATACCGCGGATTTAGCTTCCCGCGTTTCCCGAAACGAATTACACCCTTCCAAGGTGCGACTTTTAACATGACGCGGTCACCGACTTGAAATTCAAGGTCGTTGCGTCTTTTATCGGTATAGCACTTTTGACGACTCCGGGCCGTCCGAAGCCTATCTCGGATTTGAACGATCTTCTCGGTGGTTTCGTGAATGAGTTCGGGTCCGGTGATTTGTTTGTCGCCTACTTCGGCCCAACAAAGAGGAGAACGACATTTTCGGCCATATAATGCTTCGAATGGTGCGGCGTTAATACTCGCGTGATAACTATTATTGTAAGAGAACTCGGAGAGAGGTAAGTGCTTGTCCCAAGCTTTTCCGAAATCAACCACGCAAGCTCGTAGCATGTCTTCCAAGGTTTGAATTGTGCGTTCGCTTTGTCCGTCGATTTGTGGATGATATGCGGTGCTCATGTCTAAACGCGTTCCCAATGCTTCTTGCAAAGTACGCCAAAATCTAGAAACAAAACGGCCATCTCGGTCGGAGATAATCGATAAGGGTACACCGTGTCGGGCTACGATTTCTTTGATGTAGAGTTGTGCGAGTTTCTCCATGTTGTCGGTTTCCTTCATGGCTAGGAAGTGTGCGGATTTGGTGAGTCGGTCAACAATGACCCAAATAGTATCATAACCGCCAACCGTCTTTGGTAGTTTGGTGATAAAATCCATCGTTATCCTTTCCCATTTCCATTGCGGGATTTCGGGTTGTTGAAGTAGTCCGGACGGTCTTTGATGTTCGGCTTTGACTTTGGAGCAAGTTAGGCACTTTCCAACATAAGTAGCGACGTCCCTTTTAATGTTCGGCCACCAATATTGTTCTTTGAGGTCGTGGTACATCTTATTGGCACCGGGGTGAATCGAATACCTTGACTTATGGGCTTCGTCTAAAATAAGGCTTCGCATGTCCCCATAACTAGGTACCCAAATTCTTCCGGCGAAATATCGGAGTCCGGTTTCTTTAACTTCGAATCGAGAGGTGAGGACGTTCAAGTGTTCGAGAGAGATGTTTTCGTCCTTGAGAGCTTCATCTTGGGCTACCCGAATTTGGCTATTAAGGTTTGTGTGGATGGTGATGTTTAAGGCTCGGACACGAAGAGGCACCGCTCTTTCTTTTCGACTTAAGGCATCGGCTACTACATTTGCCTTCCCGGGATGGTAACGAAGCTCGCAATCTTAATCATTCAAAGTTTCAATTCACCGTCGTTGTCTCATGTTTAGTTGCTTTTGATCGAAGATGTGTTGAAGGCTTTTGTGATCGGTGAAGATAGTACTCTTGGTTCCATAAAGATAGTGTCTCCACATTTTACGTGCAAAGACAACGGCTCCAAGTTCGAGATCATGAGTCGTGTAATTCCGTTCATGAATTTTTAGTTGTCGAGAGGCATAAGCAATGACTTTCTTCCGTTGCATCAATACACACCCAAAACCATGTTTCGAGGCATCGCAATATACAACAAAATCATCATTGCCTTCAGGAAGTGACAAGATAGGAGCGGTGGTTAGCTTGGTTTTCAAGATTTTGAATGCGGATTCATGTTCGGTCGCCCAAATGAATTTCTTTCCCTTGTGAGTTAATGCGGTTAGAGGACGTGCAACTAAAGAGAAGTTTTCGATGAATCTACGATAGTACCCGGTGAGACCCAAGAATTGACGAATGTGAGTAGGAGTAGTAGGAGTCTCCCATTTACTAATGGCTTCGATTTTCGTTGGATCGACTTTAATACCTTGGTCACTTACAACATGACCAAGAAATTGAACTTCCTTTAACCAAAATTCACACTTGGAGAATTTGGCATAGAGTTGTTCTTGTCTTAAAAGTTCAAGCACAAGTCGGAGGTGTTCCTCGTGTTCTTCTTCGCTTTTTGAATAGACTAAAATATCATCGATGAACACGATAACGAATTTGTCAAGATACGGTTTGCACACGCGGTTCATAAGATCCATGAACACCACCGGTGCGTTAGTGAGACCAAATGGCATTACAAGAAATTTATAACTACCATAACGAGTTCGGAAAGCGGTTTTGGAGACATCTTCCCCCTTAACCCTTAATTGATGATAACCCGAGCGGAGATCGATTTTTGAATATACACAAGACCCTTGTAATTGATCAAAGAGGTCATCGATGCGAGGAAGAGGATATCGGTTCTTAACCGTCAATTTTTTTAGTTCACGATAGTCAATGCACATTCGTAGGGATCCGTCTTTCTTTTTAACAAACAAAATCGGAGCGCCCCAAGGTGAATGGCTAGGTTGGATAAAACCACGATCAAGTAGTTCTTGGATTTGCTTTGCAATTCTTGCATTTCGAATGGAGCGAGTCTATATGGTGCACGTGCTACGGGTGCGGCTCCCGGAATAAGATCGATTTGGAATTCAACCGGTCGATGAGGTGGAAGACCCGGCAATTCGTCGGGAAATACATCGGAATAGTCACTAACAATAGGCACATCATCGATGTGCTTCTCATCGGACTCGACTTTCTTAACGTGTGCAAGGATCGCAAAACAACCCTTACGGAGTAGTTTTCTAACTTTAATACACGAAATGAGGTTGAGTCCGGTGCAACTCTTATCGCCATAGACGATCAAAGGTTCACCATTCTCGATAGGGATTCGGATTGCGTTAAGATCACAAAGGATGTGAGATTTTGTTTTGGCTAGCCAATTCATACCGATTATTACATCGAAGCTACCTAGTTCCATGGGTATCAAGTCAATTTCAAACTCATTATCCAAAATGTTTAACGTACACCCCCGGTAATATGTGTAGGCACTCAATAGTTTTCCGTTGGCCACTTCAATGGTATAAGTGGTATCTAGTGGACGTGGTGGAGTATTAAAAGAATGAGTCAAGGTCTTGGATACAAAACTCTTATCGGCACCCGAATCGAATAAACAAGTAACATAAGTGTTGTTGAGAAGAAACGTACCCGTGACCAATTCATTATCATCTCGGGCTTCCTCGGTGTTGATGTTGAAAGCTCGGCCGCGCGTATTGGGGTTATCTTTCCTCTTCGGGCATGCATTTCTATAATGGCCCGTTTAGCCACATTCGTAACAAGTGACCGTTTTTGGAGTATTGGGCCCCTTTCGAGCGATGGGGACGGCGCTTGTGCAATTGTTGGCCTTATGACCAACTCCTTGGCACCGGTGGCAAATTAGCTTGCCGCATTCACCCGAGTGGTGCTTGTGACATTTGTTGCAAAAAGGTTGAGTTCCGGCATAACCTTTCTTGCCGTCGTTGTTGAAAGGCTTTTTGGTGAAGGTATTGTTGTTGTAGTTGCTTGATGGAGTGGCTTCCCATTTTCTTTTGTTGTTACCCGACTTGTCCTCGGCTTTAGGTGCCGGTACTACGATTTCGTCCACCGTCTCTATCAATTTGCGGGCCATGTTCAAAGCTTCTTGATGATTAGGGGGTTTGGATGACATTACTCCGTGTTTGATGCTCTTTGGAAGACCATCCATGTAAAGTTCAACCCTTAAAGACTCGGGGTTCACAAGGTTTGGGCACATCAAGGCTAGTTCAGAAAATCGTTGATTATAGGCCTTGAGATCGTTTCCGACCGCTTTTAGAGTTCTTAGCTCTTGTTCGAGCTTTCGGGTTTCTTCACGAGGGAAATATTCGACAATCATCTTTTCCCTCAAGTCGGCCCAAGAGAGGGCGTGGGCTTCATCGGTACCCACCGATTGTACATAGGTGTTCCACCAAGTGAGAGTGACGCCGGAGAAAGTGTGAGTGGAGTACTTGACCTTGTCTTGGTCCCGACAACCGCTTATGCTAAAAACGGCTTCCGTTTGCTCAAACCATCGAGTGAGAGCAACCGGTCCTCCGGTTCCATCGAAAGTGTGAGGTTTGCACCCCATGAAAGCTTTATAGGAGCATCCCTCGTTTGAATTACCGGCTCCATTGTTGTTGTTGTTGTTGTGGTTGTTATTATTATTGTTGTAGGATGAGTGACCGGCCATGGCCGCATCTACGGCGGTGGCTATCATGCGTTGTAGAGCTTGTTCGGGAGTTTCACGGCGTGGCGCACGGCGAAGAGGCATTGTTCCTTCAAAACAAAAGAATACCGTTGGTTAGTATTCTAAATAATACTAACCGTGATATGGAATAATGATAGAGAGAAAAAAAAATTTCCTTGACTCGCCTTAAATTCTTTATGCCACAATGTCGGAACGTTCATATGAGTCACCATAATATAATCCCGAAAATTATATTACCCTGATTCATATGTGCATTCGACATCATTTCATATAGTCAAGGTGGCGTGTCAATCAAATTAAACAACGTGAGACTAAGATGAACTAAGAGTAGATATGAGTAGAAGCGTTCGAGTATAAATGCACAAGTAGTCAAGTAATTCCTACTTCAAGTCTATATGCCGGTTGTAGTCTAGACTCACCAATGTACCCTATGACTCAAGGTTGACACCAATGAACTCTAAATCCCTACAACCAACTCTCTGATACCATCTGTAGTGACCCGACAAAATCGTCATTGACGGCGCCGTCTACTTAGGTCCCGTTACGTGGTCATAAGTCTTTTAAACAACGTTTGACCAAAAGATATGTCGCATTCATTTCAAATGTAAAGATTGTTCAAAGTTTATAAGAATTGTTCCACCACAAGTTACGTTACAAAGTTATAAGTACAAATGAAACTTATGCGACATAATTTAAAAGTAGCCAAAAGACGCTCCATGTATGCATATATACTCAACATCCAATGCAAGTATCAAAATAATGAGCGGAAGCATGTATCACAAAACGTTCAGGGACCTGAGAAAAACATAGAAATCTGTCAACGAAAACGTTGGTGAAATCATAGGTTTAAGTAAGTAAGTGAGTAAAAGTAAGTCGAACCACAAGATTTACATCAAAGATAAAATAGTAATACATTCTAAAAGTTAATATTCACGACCACCCAATTATCAAGGCTTAACATTCCGTCCGTTGATACCCCATTTATAGTGCTAGAACAACACTGTTTCTCGAAAATATATTTCATCTGTGGACGGTAGCGAACCGTCCGAGATGAGGGTTTGTCAAACCCATATGTCCATACAACATAAGTTCACGCCTACACTTACACCCTGCAAGTGTAACTAATGATAATCGAATTAAGGATTTCGTTCTAAACTCGTATGTAGAATGTTTTTTTTCCTGTACTTGTGTTCACTTAGTAAAAGAAATGTTTATGTTTTCTCATCCCAAATATAAGTTCAAAAAGAGTAAAAGTTGAACTATGATCTCACCTTGAGTGCACGAGTAGTAAAGTACTTCCACAAGTAAACGTGTGCAAAGAACAATGCTAGTCTTGACCTAAACAATAGGTTGTATCAATAACGGTACACACGATAGGTCAAAGATGTTCAATTAGTCCTATGGCTCGTTAAGACTCGATCATAATAGCATGTGAATCAAATTGTCATGTTTCATGCAAGGTACAAGTATAAAAGCATGTTAGAACGATTGCACAAACAATTGGTTAAGTTTGATTAAAAGTCAACTTGATCGGGTCAAAGTCAACGAAAAAGTCAACACGTTCGGGTCGGGTCCCGAACTATTTTTCTGAGGTTTTAATCATATATGAGCATGTTAGAACAAGTTACATGTGAATCGGAGGTCCATAGCATAGCAAACATTTTTTGTAAAATGACCAACCAAGACAGTGGCCTGCCAGGGTATCTGGACGGCGTCCAGATAGTCTGGACGGCGTCCAGCTTTGAAGGCTGGGACGGCGTCCAAATAGCTGGACGGCGTCCAGCTTTGAAGACTGGGACGGCGTCCAAGGGTCTGGACGGCGTCCAGATTGGTATTCCAGTCTGGTGCAGTAAGCTTCTAAGTACACGAACCAAAAACCAAATAAACACAATTTATGATCCGCAAACAATCAAGTCAAGTATTTTATACCGTTGGGAAGGAAATTTGACGAGGAAGACAACTAAACACATTTCACCAATCAATCTACCTATTATAACAACCAAAACCGCATCTAATGCTCAACATTAATCGTATACAAGTTCATAAATGCAATTCAATGATTCGGGCAACCAATTTACATGAATGATATGCCGTTTCGAAGGTAATCAAGCATACAATCCAACTAAACACTTACCAATAACATTTCATAGCATTTGATGCATCAAAAGTTCATATTAAGCCTATCAAACCCTAACCAAAATCTCAAAACCAATAATCATGTTAATGTAAGGTTTTCATGTCAATCAACACACCAAAACGGAGCTAATGAAGTAATTAACATTTTGAACATACAAACATTAACATCTAAACACATTTCATCATTCAAAATCAAAGAGTTAACAAACACTTTTTCAAGTTCATGCTAGTTATGTCAAATCACAAGATCGAGCATACAAATTACATATACGACATCAAAATGAGCCATAGACACTAATTAACACACTTTTAAGTCAAGAACACTAAGATTATGAAATTTAGAGTTTTTAGAAAGTTACCCAATCGAGATGAAATTAGTATCAAAACGTATAGAATGAAGAGAGGATTCCAAATATGTAATTTGTTTTGATGTTAGCCTCCAAAATCGGATTTAGATGATGATTGAATGAATTTGGTAAATGGGTGTGTGTTCTTGCTAGAGAGAAAGAGAGAGATGGAGATGGTTGAATGGTGGTGATTGGGGTGGACTAGTTGGCCTAGTCAACTAGTTTGCCCCGTGTCAATTTTAGTCCCTCAAGTTTGAATCGGGTGCGTGAATTACCTAATCGAGATAATTTAAAATGCGTATTAACGAAAGATGTTATATATATATAACGGACTTTAAAATAGTTAAACGGAAAGTAACCGGAAAAAGGCAGGATGTTACAGGGTATTACCTACCCGTTAAAAAAAATTTCAATTAATATTTTGTACAAAAGAATTTTATTACAGTCTTCATGAAAATATATATGTGTATATTTTCTTCAGATGTAACATAGATTTAATGAGCTAATATTAAATTAGACTCATTTGATTTACGTTTGAAACTAGAATTGAATAATCCCTAAAACTTTAGAAATTACATAACTTTTACGGAGTATTTCTTCAATGTATTTGAAATTATGAATCAATACTTCATTATTTATTGATGCATGATGTTAGTGTTCGTGGAATCCTTGTGAACTTCGCAAGGTACGAATGATGTCATCTGAAAAGTTTCGAGTACATCGATGATGAAAGTGTAAAATCAACATATATTTGAATAATATATTTGATTTATTATGAGATAGAATTCGTTGAATTTAAAACAGAGATTGTAGTTAACGATGGTTAAGTTTGCTCACAAAGGATGTAATCATAGCATATTATTAATATGAATTAACCAAGTAGTTAAAATTCACACATAATAGCTTAGTACGGAAAGATTTATGATGGTTTCAAAATTTATATATATGTAAGATATACATATAAATTCTTCGGAGGGCTTGAGTTAATTCTTCATAACTCATTGATACAATATTCTCGTTGTTGATTCGTAATGATGTCCACGGTGATTATTGAACTGACGGAGTTTGTGATGTTTAGGTGTTGCTGATTCTGACGATGTTGACGGCACTGACTGTGCTGATGATGCTAACGGTACTGTTGATGCTGTTGGTAAAACAAGTCTAGCTTGTAAATCACGCGCCATTCTTGTCAAAATTTCTATTCTTCCTTCTATCATTTTGGATCATTCATCTGATTTATGGTTAGGGCTAGAATAGATAATCTCTAAGACTTTAGAGATTACATAATTGCCGTAGAACATTTCTCAAATGAAGTTATGAATCAATACTTCATCGTTTGTGATTGTTGGTATTCCTTGGTATCTACAGGGCATAAGACATCGATGCTCGTGGGACAGATTGTGAAGTTAAGGTTTACGACACGGTTGTGGTTGGAGGTGGTAATGGTACTGTTGGTGTTGATGATGGTGGTACTGATTATGCTGCTGGTGCTGATGCTGGTGTTTGTAATCTCTGCACCATATTCTCCAAAGCCACTACCCGAGCGCGAGGCTGGTTGACTTCTTCTATTACTCCGGGGTGATTGTCGGTTCAGACGAGTGGATAAATAAAATCTAGAATTTAATGTAGTATATAATCGTGACGAGATACTCTGGAAATGAGAGAGAAAATGGTGTCTCGAACAGGTTCGCCGGTAAGTGCTTCAGGCTCTTCGCCAAGAGGGAAATGTGGTAGATGGAAAGGATCGCCTTCTTCTTGTTTCCAATGATTGAGGAGGCTACGAACCCATCCCCAATTCATCCAGAATAGGTGATGACTGATTGGTTGATCCATTCCGGTCACACTGTTTTCGGAGCTTGAGTGAGATTCCATTTCGGAATCCGAGTGACTTGAACTGATGACAAATTCCATTTCGTACGATTGGATAAAGGATTTTTCGATATAAAATGATTTTCCGACTATCGGGTGATATTCTATTTACATAGGATATATATATATATATATATATATATATATATATATATATATATATATATCAAAAGATTTCATAGATTACGGAGGAATTTGCGGGATATGTCAGGCAAAGTTTAAAGTAACAGATACGATAAGATATGAGTTAGCAGATATGCTAAGATATGAATTTTGTCTATACACTACTCATGCAATTAATGTAGCATGACATGTCTAGACTAATAATGATAAGCAGGTAATTTCCTAAGGATGATAAGCAGATGATTTCTGACTATAAATGATGAGCAAAACTTTTGACATGCAGACACGGTCGAAGTCCAGACTCACTAATGCACCCTAACGACTTATCAGTTAGACACACTAATGCAGACCTGGTTCGCTAAGACCACCGCTCTGATACCAACTGAAAGGACCCGTTCATATACATTATAAACGATTCACAATAGTTGATTACATCGCGAGGTATTTGACCTCTATATGATACATTTTACAAACATTGCATTCGTTTTTTAAAAGACTAACTTTCTTTACATCAAAAATTGACAGGCATGCATACCATTTCATAATATCCACTATCCAACTATAAATTGACTTAATAATAATCTTTGATGAACTCAATGACTCGAATGCAACGTTCTTTGAAATATGCCATGAAAGACTCCAAATAATATCTTTAAAATGAGCAAATGCACAGCGGAAGATTTCTTTAACACCTGAGAATAAACATGCTTTAAAGTGTCAACCAAAAGGTTGGTGAGTTCATTAATTTATCATAATCGATAATTTTCATCATTTTAATAGACCACAAGATTTCATATGTCAATATACATCCCATACATAGAGATAAAAATCATTCATATGGTGAACACCTGGTAACCGACATTAACAAGATGCATATAAGAATATCCCCTATCATTCCGGGAAATTTTTTGGACATGATAAAAACAACATCAAAGTACTAAAGCATCCGGTACTTTGGTTGGGGTTCGTTAGGCCCAATAGATCTATCTTTAGGATTCGCGTCAATTAGTAGATCGGTTTACTAATTCTTAGGTTACCAAGCAAAAAGGGGCATATTCGGCTTCGATCATTCAACCATATAATGTAGTTTCGATTACTTGTGTCTATTTCATAAAACATTTATAAAAGTGCATGTATTCTCAGTCCCAAAAATATATATTGCAAAAGCATTTAAAAAGGGAGTAATGAAACTCACCATACTGTATTTCGTAGTAAAAATACATATAACGTCATTGAACAAGTGCAAGGTTGGCCTCGGATTCACGAACCTAAATTAATTATATATATTTATATGTTGGTTAATATTTGTCTAACAAATTAAGTCAACTCATAGTGTACCACAATCCTAATGCTCGAGACTAATATGCCAAAGTCAACAAAAGTCAATTTGACTCAAAAATGATTTCCAAATTTATACATGATTATTATATAGTTTACATATCGTCGTTTTATATTTTTAAATATTTTTAAAAGATTTTATTAAAGTAAATAATATAATTCATTTGTTAATAAATAAAATTTTATATAGAAATATACCTTTATATATCTTAAGTAATAAAATTTATGATAGGTTTTTATTAAGGTAATTATATTATTTGTGTTACATATTTATTTGATATAATAACATTGATAACAATAATAAGTAAAAGTTGTATTATTTTATAATAATAATTATTATTATCTTATTAATAAAAATAGTAATTTTTATATTTACCAAAAATGATATTATGATAAAACGATAATAATAATAATAAAATTTTTGATTAACAATGATATTCCTCTTAAAAATAATAATTTTCGTAAAAATGATATTTTTAATATTAATAATACTTTTAATAATAATAGTGATAAAAATAATGAAAAAACGATAATTTTATCTAAATCAATGTCTTACAATATTTTAAATTTCATCATGATACTCATACTAATTATTTCCTAATCGATTTGTTAGTAGCTTTTAAATCTTCTTTTATATCGTGTTCATTTTAATGATAATAATAATAATCATAATAATTAAGAGTTACTAATATTAGTTTTAATTATAATCATACTAATAATAATAAATATTATGATAAGGATAATACTAATAACTATTTTAATGATAATAATAATAATAATACTAATTATAACTTTAACGATAATAACGATAGTAATAATAATAAAAATAACAATTTTTAATGATAATACTTTTTATTGATAACAATAATAATAATAATAATAATAATAATAATAATAATAATAATAATAATAATAATAATAATAATAATAATAATAATAATAATAATAATAATAATAATAATAATAATAATAATAATAATAATAGTAATTTGATAAAAACTAGAACGACGATAATAACGATGATAATAATAATCATTTTTACAAAAAATTCCATTGACTATAACTTCTAATCCGTTCATCGAAACCATTCGACATCTAAATGAAAAGTTCTTAATTTTTCGCTAAATTTCCAACGACATGCATATCTTATACCTTATCTCAACCGCATAGGTAACTAATTTAAGATTCAACATAACCTATCAAAGGGCAATATCAAAAGTACAAGCATGCATAATCCTAAATACTCGAGCACTAGTCAGGGATACACTATTAATAAATAAAAGTTAATTTACGAGTACTCACGTATCAATATTGAGATTTAATTGAAATGTCCCGTTCTTATTGATTAAAAACGTTCCATATTAATTGATTTCGTTGCGAGGTTTTGACCTCTATATGAGACGTTTTTCAAAGACTGCATTCATTTTTAAAACAAACCATAACCTTTATTTCATAAATAAAGGTTTAAAAAGCTTTACGTAGATTATCAAATAATGATAATCTAAAATATCCTGTTTACACACGACCATTACATAATGGTTTACAATACAAATATGTTACATCGAAATCAGTTTCTTGAATGCAGTTTTTACACAATATCATACAAACATGGACTCCAAATCTTGTCCTTATTTTAGTATGCAACAGCGGAAGCTCTTAATATTCACCTGAGAATAAACATGCTTTAAACGTCAACAAAAATGTTGGTGAGTTATAGGTTTAACCTATATATATCAAATCGTAACAATAGACCACAAGATTTCATATTTCAATACACATCCCATACATAGAGATAAAAATCATTCATATGGTGAACACCTGGTAACCGACAATAACAAGATGCATATATAAGAATATCCCCATCATTCCGGGACACCCTTCGGATATGATATAAATTTCGAAGTACTAAAGCATCCGGTACTTTGGATGGGGTTTGTTAGGCCCAATAGATCTATCTTTAGGATTCGCGTCAATTAGGGTGTCTGTTCCCTAATTCTTAGATTACCAGACTTAATAAAAAGGGGCATATTCGATTTCGATAATTCAACCATAGAATGTAGTTTCACGTACTTGTGTCTATTTTGTAAATCATTTATAAAACCTGCATGTATTCTCATCCCAAAAATATTAGATTTTAAAAATGGGACTATAACTCACTTTCACAGATTTTTACTTCGTCGGGAAGTAAGACTTGGCCACTGTTGATTCACGAACCTATAACAATATATACATATATATTAAAGTATGTTCAAAATATATTTACAACACTTTTAATATATTTTGATGTTTTAAGTTTATTAAGTCAGCTGTCCTCGTTAGTAACCTATAACTAGTTGTCCATAGTTAGATGTACAGAAATAAATCGATAAATATTATCTTGAATCAATCCACGACCCAGTGTATACGTATCTCAGTATTGATCACAACTCAAACTATATATATTTTGGAATCAACCTCAACCCTGTATAGCTAACTCCAACATTCACATATAGAGTGTCTATGGTTGTTCCGAAATATATATAGATGTATCGACATGATAGGTTGAAACATTGTATACGTGTCTATGGTATCTCAAGATTACATAATATACAATACAAGTTGATTAAGTTATGGTTGGAATAGATTTGTTACCAATTTTCACGTAGCTAAAATGAGAAAAATTATCCAATCTTGTTTTACCCATAACTTCTTCATTTTAAATCCGTTTTGAGTGAATCAAATTGCTATGATTTCATATTGAACTCTATTTTATGAATCTAAACAGAAAAAGTATAGGTTTATTGTCGGAAAAATAAGTTACAAGTCGTTTTTGTAAAGGTAGTCATTTCAGTCGAAAGAACGACGTCTAGATGACCATTTTAGAAAACATACTTCCACTTTGAGTTTAACCATAATTTTTGGATATAGTTTCATGTTCATAATAAAAATCATTTTCTCGGAATAACAACTTTTAAATCAAAGTTTATCATAGTTTTTAATTAACTAACCCAAAACAGCCCGCGGTGTTACTACGACGGCGTAAATCCGGTTTTACGGTGTTTTTCGTGTTTCCAGATTTTAAATCATTAAGTTAGCATATCATATAGATATAGAACATGTGTTTAGTTGATTTTAAAAGTCAAGTTAGAAGGATTAACTTTTGTTTGTGAACAAGTTTAGAATTAACTAAACTATGTTCTAGTGATTACAAGTTTAAACCTTCGAATAAGATAGCTTTATATGTATGAATCGAATGATGTTATGAACATCATTACTACCTTAATTTCCTTGGATAAACCTACTGGAAAAGAGAAAAATGGATCTAGCTTCAATGGATCCTTGGATGGCTCGAAGTTCTTGAAGCAGAATCATGACACGAAAACAAGTTCAAGTAAGATCATCACTTGAAATAAGATTGTTATAGTTATAGAAATTGAACCAAAGTTTGAATATGATTATTACCTTGTATTAGAATGATAACCTACTATAAGAAACAAAGATTTATTGAGGTTGGATGATCACCTTACAAGATTGGAAGTGAGCTAGCAAACTTGAAAGTATTCTTGATTTTATGAAACTAGAACTTTTGGAATTTATGAAGAACACTTAGAACTTGAAGATAGAACTTGAGAGAGATCAATTAGATGAAGAAAATTGAAGAATGAAAGTGTTTGTAGGTGTTTTTGGTCGTTGGTGTATGGATTAGATATAAAGGATATGTAATTTTGTTTTCATGTAAATAAGTCATGAATGATTACTCATATTTTTGTAATTTTATGAGATATTTCATGCTAGTTGCCAAATTATGGTTCCCACATGTGTTAGGTGACTCACATGGGCTGCTAAGAGCTGATCATTGGAGTGTATATACCAATAGTACATACATCTAAAAGCTGTGTATTGTACGAGTACGAATACGGGTGCATACGAGTAGAATTGTTGATGAAACTGAACGAGGATGTAATTGTAAGCATTTTTGTTAAGTAGAAGTATTTTGATAAGTGTATTGAAGTCTTTCAAAAGTGTATAAATACATATTAAAACACTACATGTATATACATTTTAACTGAGTCGTTAAGTCATCGTTAGTCGTTACATGTAAGTGTTG
Source organism: Rutidosis leptorrhynchoides (assembly GCF_046630445.1). Taxonomy (NCBI): domain Eukaryota; kingdom Viridiplantae; phylum Streptophyta; class Magnoliopsida; order Asterales; family Asteraceae; genus Rutidosis; species Rutidosis leptorrhynchoides. The sequence goes on along the minus strand of NC_092340.1, from coordinate 184,630,817 downwards.
TTTTGAAACCTTTAGGTTAACGATCTTGTTAAATGTTGTTAACCCAATGTTTATAATATCAAATGAGATTTTAAATTATTATATTATCATGATATTATCATGTATGAATATCTCTTAATATGATATATATACATTAAATGTCTTTACAACGATAATCGTTACATATATGTCTCGTTTAAAAATCATTAAGTTAGTAGTCTTGTTTTTACATATGTAGTTCATTGTTAATATACTTTATGATATGTTTTCTTATCATAGTATCATGTTAACTATATATATATATATATATATATATATATATATATATATATATATCCATATATATGTCATCATATAGTTTTTACAAGTTTTAACGTTCGTGAATCACCGATCAACTTGGGTGGTCAATTGTCTATATGAAACATATTTCAATTAATCAAGTCTTAACAAGTTTGATTGCTTAACATGTTGGAAACATTTAATCATGTAAATATCAATCTCAATTAATATATATAAACATGGAAAAGTTCGGGTCACTACAGTACCTACCCGTTAAATAAATTTCGTCCCGAAATTTTAAGCTGTTGAAGGTGTTGACGAATCTTCTGGAAATAGATGCGGGTATTTCTTCTTCATCTGATCTTCACGCTCCCAGGTGAACTCGGGTCCTCTACGAGCATTCCATCGAACCTTAACAATTGGTATCTTGTTTTGCTTAAGTCTTTTAACCTCACGATCCATTATTTCGACGGGTTCTTCGATGAATTGAAGTTTTTCGTTGATTTGGATTTCATCTAATGGAATAGTGAGATCTTCTTTAGCAAAACATTTCTTTAAATTCGAGACGTGGAAAGTGTTATGTACAGCCGCGAGTTGTTGAGGTAACTCTAGTCGGTAAGCTACTGGTCCGACACGATCAATAATCTTGAATGGTCCAATATACCTTGGATTTAATTTCCCTCGTTTACCAAATCGAACAACGCCTTTCCAAGGTGCAACTTTAAGCATGACCATCTCTCCAATTTCAAATTCTATATCTTTTCTTTTAATGTCAGCGTAGCTCTTTTGTCGACTTTGGGCGGTTTTCAACCGTTGTTGAATTTGGATGATCTTCTCGGTAGTTTCTTGTATAATCTCCGGACCCGTAATCTGTCTATCCCCCACTTCACTCCAACAAATAGGAGACCTGCACTTTCTACCATAAAGTGCTTCAAACGGCGCCATCTCAATGCTTGAATGGTAGCTGTTGTTGTAGGAAAATTCTGCTAACGGTAGATGTCGATCCCAACTGTTTCCGAAATCAATAACACATGCTCGTAGCATGTCTTCAAGCGTTTGTATCGTCCTTTCGCTCTGCCCATCAGTTTGTGGATGATAGGCAGTACTCATGTCTAGACGAGTTCCTAATGCTTGCTGTAATGTTTGCCAGAATCTTGAAATAAATCTGCCATCCCTATCAGAGATAATAGAGATTGGTATTCCATGTCTGGAGACGACTTCCTTCAAATACAGTCGTGCTAACTTCTCCATCTTGTCATCTTCTCTTATTGGTAGAAAGTGTGCTGATTTGGTGAGACGATCAACTATTACCCAAATAGTATCAAAACCACTTGCAGTCCTTGGCAATTTAGTGATGAAATCCATGGTAATGTTTTCCCATTTCCATTCCGGGATTTCGGGTTGTTGAAGTAGACCTGATGGTTTCTGATGCTCAGCTTTGACCTTAGAACACGTCAAACATTCTCCTACGTATTTAGCAACATCGGCTTTCATACCCGGCCACCAAAAATGTTTCTTGAGATCCTTGTACATCTTCCCCGTTCCAGGATGTATTGAGTATCTGGTTTTATGAGCTTCTCTAAGTACCATTTCTCTCATATCTCCAAATTTTGGTACCCAAATCCTTTCAGCCCTATACCGGGTTCCGTCTTCCCGAATATTAAGATGCTTCTCCGATCCTTTGGGTATTTCATCCTTTAAATTTCCCTCTTTTAAAACTCCTTGTTGCGCCTCCTTTATTTGAGTAGTAATGTTATTATGAATCATTATATTCATAGATTTTACTCGAATGGGTTCTCTGTCCTTCCTGCTCAAGGCATCGGCTACCACATTTGCCTTCCCCGGGTGGTAACGAATCTCAAAGTCGTAATCATTCAATAATTCAATCCACCTACGCTGCCTCATATTCAGTTGTTTCTGATTAAATATGTGTTGAAGACTTTTGCGGTCGGTATATATAATACTTTTGACCCCATATAAGTAGTGCCTCCAAGTCTTTAATGCAAAAACAACCGCTCCTAATTCCAAATCATGCGTCGTATAATTTTGTTCGTGAATCTTCAATTGTCTAGACGCATAAGCAATCACCTTCGTTCTTTGCATTAATACACAACCGAGACCTTGCTTTGATGCGTCACAATAAATCACAAAATCATCATTCCCTTCAGGCAATGACAATATAGGTGCCGTAGTTAGCTTTTTCTTCAATAACTGAAACGCTTTCTCTTGTTCATCATTCCATTCAAATTTCTTCCCTTTATGCGTTAATGCAGTCAAGGGTTTTGCTATTCTAGAAAAGTCTTGGATGAACCTTCTGTAGTAACCAGCTAGTCCTAAAAACTGGCGTATGTGTTTCGGAGTTTTCGGGGTTTCCCACTTTTCAACAGTTTCTATCTTTGCCGGATCCACCTTAATACCTTCTTTGTTCACTATGTGACCGAGGAATTGAACTTCTTCCAACCAAAATGCACACTTTGAAAACTTAGCGTACAATTCTTCCTTCCTCAATACTTCTAACACCTTTCTCAAATGTTCACCGTGTTCTTGGTCATTCTTTGAGTAAATAAGTATGTCATCAATGAAAACAATGACAAACTTGTCAAGGTATGGTCCACACACTCGGTTCATAAGGTCCATGAACACAGCTGGTGCATTAGTTAAACCAAACGGCATGACCATAAACTCGTAATGACCGTAACGTGTTCTGAAAGCAGTCTTTGGAATATCATCTTCTTTCACCCGCATTTGATGATACCCGGAACGTAAGTCAATCTTTGAATAAACAGACGAGCCTTGTAGTTGATCAAATAAGTCGTCGATTCTCGGTAGTGGGTAGCGGTTCTTGATGGTAAGTTTGTTCAATTCTCGGTAGTCGATACACAACCTGAATGTACCATCTTTCTTCTTGACAAACAAAACAGGAGCTCCCCACGGTGATGTGCTTGGTCGAATGAAACCACGCTCCAAAAGTTCTTGTAATTGGCTTTGCAGTTCTTTCATCTCGCTGGGTGCGAGTCTGTAAGGAGCACGAGCTATTGGTGCAGCTCCTGGTACAAGATCTATTTGAAATTCAACGGATCGATGTGGGGGTAATCCCGGTAATTCTTTCGGAAATACATCGGGAAATTCTTTTGCAATGAGAACATCATTGATGCTCTTTTCTTCAGTTTGTACTTTCTCGACGTGTGCTAGAACAGCATAGCAACCTTTTCTTATTAGTTTTTGTGCCTTCAAATTACTAATAAGATGTAGCTTCGTGTTGCCCTTTTCTCCGTACACCATTAAGGGTTTTCCTTTTTCTCGTATAATGCGAATTGCATTTTTGTAACAAACGATCTCCGCTTTCACTTCTTTCAACCAGTCCATACCGATTATCACATCAAAACTCCCTAACTCTACTGGTATCAAATCAATCTTAAATGTTTCGCTAACCAGTTTAATTTCTCGATTCCGACATATATTATCTGCTGAAATTAATTTACCATTTGCTAATTCGAGTAAAAATTTACTATCCAAAGGCGTCAATGGACAACTTAATTTAGCACAAAAATCTCTACTCATATAGCTTCTATACGCACCCGAATCAAATAAAACGTAAGCAGATTTATTGTCAATAAGAAACGTACCCGTAACAAGCTCCGGGTCTTCCTGTGCCTCTACCGCATTAATATTGAAAACTCTTCCACGGCCTTGTCCATTTGTGTTCTCCTGGTTCGGGCAATTTCTAATAATGTGGCCTGGTTTTCCACATTTATAACAAACTACATTGGCATAACTTGCTCCGACACTACTTGCTCCGCCATTACTCGTTCCGACACCATTTGTTCCTTTCGTTCTATTAACCCCTGGTCCGTAGACCTCACACTTCGCCGCGCTATGACCATTTCTTTTACACTTGTTGCAAAATTTTGTGCAGAACCCCGAGTGATTCTTTTCACACCTTTGGCATAGCTGCTTCTGATTGTTGTTGTTGTTGCGGTTATTATTGTTGTTGGGATGATTGTTGTAGTTGCTGTTGTTGTTGTTGTTGTTGTTGTTGTTGGGCCGTTTGTTGTAGTTGCGATTGATGTTGCGATTGTTGGGATAATTGTTGCGATTATTGTTGTAATTGCTGTTGTTGTTGTATTGGTGATTCTTATCACCGTTTTCCTCCCACTTTCTTTTGACTTGCTTCACATTGGCCTCTTCAGCAGTGTGTTCTTTAATTCTTTCTTCAATCTGGTTCACTAGTTTGTGAGCCATTCTACATGCCTGTTGTATGGAGGCGGGCTCGTGTGAACTTATATCTTCTTGGATTCTTTCCGGTAATCCTTTCACAAATGCGTCGATCTTCTCTTCCTCATCTTCGAATGCTCCCGGACACAATAGGCACAATTCTGTGAATCGTCTTTCGTACGTGGTAATATCAAATCCTTGGGTTCGTAACCCTCTAAGTTCTGTCTTGAGATTATTGACCTCGGTTCTGGGATGGTACTTCTCGTTCATCAAGTGCTTGAATGCTGACCACGGTAGTGCGTACGCATCATCTTGTCCCACTTGCTCTAGATAGGTATTCCACCATGTTAACGCAGAACCTGTGAAGGTATGCGTAGCGTACTTCACTTTGTCCTCTTCAGTACACTTACTTATGGCAAACACCGATTCAACCTTCTCGGTCCACCGTTTCAATCCGATCGGTCCTTCGGTTCCATCAAATTCCAAAGGTTTGCAGGCAGTGAATTCTTTGTAGGTGCATCCTACACGATTTCCTGTACTGCTAGATCCAAGGTTATTGTTGGTATGTAGCGCAGCCTGTACTGCGGCTATGTTTGAAGCTAGAAAAGTACGGAATTCCTCTTCATTCATATTCACGGTGTGTCGAGTAGTCGGTGCCATTTCCTTCAAAATAGTTAAATGGAACAAGTTAATCATACAGAATATTAAGAGTAGTTAATAGTATTTCGTAGCATAATATGAACTCATTTATAAAAGCTTTTTCTTCATATTAGCGTTTTATAAGTTTAAATTCGGGTAGTACCTACCCGTTAAGTTCATACTTAGTAGCTAATATACAATTCAACTACTACAATTCTATATGAAAAACTGATTGTAATAATATTTCGCGTTCAAACTTTTATACAATATTTTACAAACTTACAATACCGCTTATTTTACATAAAGCATGAAATATAGCACACAATAACTTTGATACAAGATAGTTGTGAAGACAATTCTAGCTAGTACACAAGTCGTTCGGCAAAGGCAATAAAGACACGTAATTCATACGTCCAGAAACAAGTCATGCATTCTGGTTTTACTAGGACTACTTCCCATCCTTGGTCTTGTGCAACATAACCGTTATGGCCGTTGATAAGACAGCGTGTTGTAACGTCATCAAAGGGACGAGGGTTACGTAATGTCCAACAGTCCCGTAATAATCTAAAAACCTCATTTCTTACCCCAATTACCGACTCCGTCACTTGTGGAAACGTTTTGTTTAATAGTTGTAGCCCGATGTTCTTGTTCTCACTTTGGTGAGAAGCGAACATTACTAATCCGTAAGCATAACATGCTTCTTTATGTTGCATGTTAGCCGCTTTTTCTAAATCACGAAGTCCAATATTCGGATATATTGAGTCAAAATAATTTCTTAACCCGTTGCGTAAAATAGCATTTGGGTTCCCCGCAATATATGCGTCAAAGTAAACACATCGTAACTTATGGGTTTCCCAATGTGATATCCCCCATCTTTCAAATGAAAGTCTCTTATAAACCAAGACATTCTTGGAACGTTCTTCGAATGTCTTACAAACTGATCTCGCCTTAAATAGTTGTGCCGAAGAATTCTGGCCGACTCTAGACAAGATTTCATCAATCATGTCTCCGGGTAGGTCTCTTAAAATATTGGGTTGTCTATCCATTTTGTGTTTTTAAACTGTAAAATAGACAAGAGTTAGTTTCATAAAAAAATACTTATTAATACAAGCAATTTTTACATATATCATAAAGCATAAGAACACTATATTACATATATTACACCACACGAATACAACTATCTTATTCCGACTCGCTCGTTTCTTCTTCTTCAGTTTTGGTTCGTTATGCCAAGTTTCTAGGGATATATGATGTTCCCCTAATACGAGCCGTCGTTGTCCACATTGGTTTAGAAAAACCTGGTGGTTTAGAGGTTCCCGGGTCATTGTTACAACTTAAGGACTTCGGGGGTTGACGATACATATAAAGTTCATCGGGGTTGGAATTAGATTTCTCTATTTTTATGCCCTTTCCCTTATTATTTTCTTTTGCCTTTTTAAATTCAGTTGGGGTAATTTCTATAACATCATCGGAATTCTCGTCGGAATCCGATTCATCGGAGAATTGGTAATCCTCCCAATATTTTGCTTCCTTGGCCGAAACACCATTGACCATAATTAACTTTGGTCGGTTGGTTGAGGATTTTCTTTTACTTAACCGTTTTATTATTTCCCCCACCGGTTCTATTTCTTCATCCGGTTCCGATTCTTCTTCCGATTCCGATTCTTCTTCCGGTTCCGACTCTTCTTCCGGTTCCTCTTCGGGAACTTGTGAATCAGTCCACAAATCATTCCAATTTACATTTGACTCTTCATTATTATTAGGTGAGTCAATGGGACTTGTTCTAGAGGTAGACATCTATCACATAATATCAAACACGTTAAGAGATTAATATATCACATAATATTCATATGTTAAAAATATATAGTTTCCAACAAAAATGTTAAGCAATCATTTTTAAAGAAAACACGGTCGAAGTCCAGACTCACTAATGCATCCTAAAAAACTCGATAAGACACACTAATGCAAATTTTCTGGTTCTCTAAGACCAACGCTCGGATACCAACTGAAATGTCCCGTTCTTATTGATTAAAAACGTTCCATATTAATTGATTTCGTTGCGAGGTTTTGACCTCTATATGAGACGTTTTTCAAAGACTGCATTCATTTTTAAAACAAACCATAACCTTTATTTCATAAATAAAGGTTTAAAAAGCTTTACGTAGATTATCAAATAATGATAATCTAAAATATCCTGTTTACACACGACCATTACATAATGGTTTACAATACAAATATGTTACATCGAAATCAGTTTCTTGAATGCAGTTTTTACACAATATCATACAAACATGGACTCCAAATCTTGTCCTTATTTTACTATGCAACAGCGGAAGCTCTTAATATTCACCTGAGAATAAACATGCTTTAAACGTCAACAAAAATGTTGGTGAGTTATAGGTTTAACCTATATATATCAAATCGTAACAATAGACCACAAGATTTCATATTTCAATACACATCCCATACATAGAGATAAAAATCATTCATATGGTGAACACCTGGTAACCGACAATAACAAGATGCATATATAAGAATATCCCCATCATTCCGGGACACCCTTCGGATATGATATAAATTTCGAAGTACTAAAGCATCCGGTACTTTGGATGGGGTTTGTTAGGCCCAATAGATCTATCTTTAGGATTCGCGTCAATTAGGGTGTCTGTTCCCTAATTCTTAGATTACCAGACTTAATAAAAAGGGGCATATTCGATTTCGATAATTCAACCATAGAATGTAGTTTCACGTACTTGTGTCTATTTTGTAAATCATTTATAAAACCTGCATGTATTCTCATCCCAAAAATATTAGATTTTAAAAATGGGACTATAACTCACTTTCACAGATTTTTACTTCGTCGGGAAGTAAGACTTGGCCACTGTTGATTCACGAACCTATAACAATATATACATATATATTAAAGTATGTTCAAAATATATTTACAACACTTTTAATATATTTTGATGTTTTAAGTTTATTAAGTCAGCTGTCCTCGTTAGTAACCTATAACTAGTTGTCCATAGTTAGATGTACAGAAATAAATCGATAAATATTATCTTGAATCAATCCACGACCCAGTGTATACGTATCTCAGTATTGATCACAACTCAAACTATATATATTTTGGAATCAACCTCAACCCTGTATAGCTAACTCCAACATTCACATATAGAGTGTCTATGGTTGTTCCGAAATATATATAGATGTGTCGACATGATAGGTCGAAACATTGTATACGTGTCTATGGTATCTCAAGATTACATAATATACAATACAAGTTGATTAAGTTATGGTTGGAATAGATTTGTTACCAATTTTCACGTAGCTAAAATGAGAAAAATTATCCAATCTTGTTTTACCCATAACTTCTTCATTTTAAATCCGTTTTGAGTGAATCAAATTGCTATGATTTCATATTGAACTCTATTTTATGAATCTAAACAGAAAAAGTATAGGTTTATAGTCGGAAAAATAAGTTACAAGTCGTTTTTGTAAAGGTAGTCATTTCAGTCGAAAGAACGACGTCTAGATGACCATTTTAGAAAACATACTTCCACTTTGAGTTTAACCATAATTTTTGGATATAGTTTCATGTTCATAATAAAAATCATTTTCTCAGAATAACAACTTTTAAATCAAAGTTTATCATAGTTTTTAATTAACTAACCCAAAACAGCCCGCGGTGTTACTACGACGGCGTAAATCCGGTTTTACGGTGTTTTTCGTGTTTCCAGATTTTAAATCATTAAGTTAGCATATCATATAGATATAGAACATGTGTTTAGTTGATTTTAAAAGTCAAGTTAGAAGGATTAACTTTTGTTTGTGAACAAGTTTAGAATTAACTAAACTATGTTCTAGTGATTACAAGTTTAAACCTTCGAATAAGATAGCTTTATATGTATGAATCGAATGATGTTATGAACATCATTACTACCTTAATTTCCTTGGATAAACCTACTGGAAAAGAGAAAAATGGATCTAGCTTCAATGGATCCTTGGATGGCTCGAAGTTCTTGAAGCAGAATCATGACACGAAAACAAGTTCAAGTAAGATCATCACTTGAAATAAGATTGTTATAGTTATAGAAATTGAACCAAAGTTTGAATATGATTATTACCTTGTATTAGAATGATAACCTACTGTAAGAAACAAAGATTTCTTGAGGTTGGATGATCACCTTACAAGATTGGAAGTGAGCTAGCAAACTTGAAAGTATTCTTGATTTTATGAAACTAGAACTTTTGGAATTTATGAAGAACACTTAGAACTTGAAGATAGAACTTGAGAGAGATCAATTAGATGAAGAAAATTGAAGAATGAAAGTGTTTGTAGGTGTTTTTGGTCGTTGGTGTATGGATTAGATATAAAGGATATGTAATTTTGTTTTCATGTAAATAAGTCATGAATGATTACTCATATTTTTGTAATTTTATGAGATATTTCATGCTAGTTGCCAAATGATGGTTCCCACATGTGTTAGGTGACTCACATGGGCTGCTAAGAGCTGATCATTGGAGTGTATATACCAATAGTACATACATCTAAAAGCTGTGTATTGTACGAGTACGAATACGGGTGCATACGAGTAGAATTGTTGATGAAACTGAACGAGGATGTAATTGTAAGCATTTTTGTTAAGTAGAAGTATTTTGATAAGTGTATTGAAGTCTTTCAAAAGTGTATAAATACATATTAAAACACTACATGTATATACATTTTAACTGAGTCGTTAAGTCATCGTTAGTCGTTACATGTAAGTGTTGTTTTGAAACCTTTAGGTTAACGATCTTGTTAAATGTTGTTAACCCAATGTTTATAATATCAAATGAGATTTTAAATTATTATATTATCATGATATTATCATGTATGAATATCTCTTAATATGATATATATACATTAAATGTCTTTACAACGATAATCGTTACATATATGTCTCGTTTAAAAATCATTAAGTTAGTAGTCTTGTTTTTACATATGTAGTTCATTGTTAATATACTTTATGATATGTTTTCTTATCATAGTATCATGTTAACTATATATATATATATATATATATATATATCCATATATATGTCATCATATAGTTTTTACAAGTTTTAACGTTCGTGAATCACCGATCAACTTGGGTGGTCAATTGTCTATATGAAACATATTTCAATTAATCAAGTCTTAACAAGTTTGATTGCTTAACATGTTGGAAACATTTAATCATGTAAATATCAATCTCAATTAATATATATAAACATGGAAAAGTTCGGGTCACTACATTAATATTGCAGGAAAGGTACGTAGATGCAATGGAGATGATAAACACTAGATTGACCTCACGAGCATACCCTCGACCCATACACATAACCTCCATAGCTATAGCCCATAATTTCCATAGCTTTATCCCGCTCATAAAAATTTGTTTTGAAAATAATGCACTCATGACCTCGTCGTAATATTTTATGTATAATACTAATTATAATAATACTAGTACTATTAATAATAAGTTTAATGATAATAATCTTTATAATATTAATAATAATAATATATATATATATATATATATATATATATATATATATATATATATATATATATAACGAGAGAGATAGAAGGTAGATTAAAGAATGATTCGGCAGTTTAATAGTCCCAAATCTTGGAATCCCCACCTCCGCAATCTCGGAGAGTTGGTGAATAAAAGGTACGTAATTTAAGGAACTAATTTTCAAACTTCATTCTTCATTCGTATTACCATTTTTTTATGCTTTATTAATTATTATTATATATATATAATATATTTAATTTATATAATTAATTAAATATTATATTTACGTGCATAGTTGATCTGTAATTTTTACACCGATGTGTTGTACGTTGGCTCTCGACTAAAGTACCAGTTCTGGTTTTTCGAACGCATTTTCATACGCTTAGAAAACTGGTACTTTACGTTTCGTGTAATGTACCTTTATCAATAACAAGACTCAAATCAATGAAAAATTATCCGACTCAAAGTGTAACTTATTCATTTGAGTGTTTTAGTCATTTGCTTCTATAAATCAGGGGCTCGCTGTTTATTAGAATGTATTATTTTAAATCAGGACGTTTTATGACTAAGTTATATATATTTATATTTTCATTTCGAAATATAAGTTTGAACTATTTTCTTAATATAGTTTTTCAAAGCTAATGTCATTCAAAACTTATATATTTAGAACTCGTTTAAATATTAAGAATTACTATTTCGTAACATTTGTATTTTAAGGTTTAGAAATTGATATAGTTCGTTTATATACAAACGTTCATAAAACATTTTAATAATCAAACTATTTTATATCAAAAAATCATTTTATTACAAAGGTTACAATAATAGAAGTTGTTACGTCATAATACGTTCTTACTAATAAAAGTCTATTATATCAAAAAAACGTTTTCGTTTAAGGAACACTATATATATACCTTTATAATATAAAGCTTAACTGTGATGACCCGTCCTAATCCATTCGGACGAAGTCCATATGGATTATAAACGATTCACAACAGTTGATTACATCGCGAGGTACTTGACCTATATATGATACATTTTACAAACATTGCATTCGTTTTGAAAAGACAATCTTTCATTACATCTAAAGTTGACGACATGCATACCATTTTATAACATATCTTACTATATTGATTAAATAACAATCTTGATGAACTCAACGACTCGAATGCAACGTCTTTTGAAATATGCCATGAATGACTCCAAGTAATATCTCTAATATGAGTAAATGCACAGCGGAAGATTTCTTTCGTACCTGAGAATAAACATGCTTTCAAGTGTCAACCAAAAGGTTGGTGAGTTCATTAGTTTAACATAAATAAACATTTCATAATTTTAATAGACCACAAGATTTCATATTTCCATTTCTCATAAACATACGTCCCATGCATAGAGACAAAAATCATTCATATGGATTGAACACCTGGTAACCGACATTCACAAGATGCATATAAGAATATCCTCATCATTCCGGGATCCTTCTTCGGACATGATATAAATTTCGAAGTACTAAAGCATCCGATACTTTGGATGGGGCTTGTTGGGCCCGATAGATCTATCTTTAGAGTTCGCGTCAATTAGGGTGTCTGTTCCCTAATTCTTAGATTACCAGACTTAATAAAAAGGGGCATATTCGATTTCGATCATTCAACCATATAATGTAGTTTCAATTACTTGTGTCTATTTCGTAAAACAATTATAAAAATAGCGCATGTATTCTCAGTCCCAAAAATATATATTGCAAAAGCATTTAAAAAAAAAGGGATTAATGAAACTCACGCATATAAATATTGTAAAACAGTTAATAAAGCATTTGCATGTATTCTCAGCTCAAAAATGTAAAGAGTAAAAGGGAGCAAATGAAACTCACTATACTGTATTTTGTAGTAAAAATACATATGACGACATTGAACAATTCAGGGTTGGCCTCGGATTCACGAACCTCAATGAAGTAGCTCTTAAAAAAATGCCCAAGTCCGGGTTTGAACCCGCGAAGTCCCGCTAACCCGATTATACTCCTAAAAATAAAACGCCATTGCCAAGGCTCGAACCCGAGACCTCTTGTTTAACTAGAAACACCCTCAACCATCCTTCTCTCCACGCTTTTCAGATTTATACTTCGTATACATCATATTCATCCTATTTCAGTTTTTTTTTTTTTTAATCTTTTAGGATCAAGCACCAACAGGTTCTTCTAGTTTCATTATTATCTTTAATATACGTTTTTGATTATTGTTACTATGCTTGTACATCCCCATAACATCATCATATTACTATCATCATTATCACGGTTACTTAATAAAAACGGGAACAAACTTGGTTATCTAATAATCTTGGCTTAATAGTAATTTGGATCACAGCCCAACCTATTAAAAGCCCGTCCCAAACATTGATAGCCTAGTTAAATTCTTTGAAAAGCCCATCATTGACTTATTAATAGATATAGCAATCAGTTCCTTCTTCTTTGTATTTATTATATATTTTTTTTAAACATGCAAAGTAGAGAAAAGTTAAAGAGCACTAGTAATTGTCGGCCATCTTGGCATTTTCCAATATCATTTTATCAACTTCTACTAGACTCTTTTTCTTTGAGAAACAGTAGCTATCGAACAAAAGGAAGAAGAAATTGTAGCACCGAAACAGTGATATTGCAGCAGATTTTCGATTGTAATGGAGTTAGTGGTTGTTTTAATGGTGATGGGTGGCGGTTATCAAAGGTGGTTGGTTTGGTGATCGGTCAAAAGAAACTGAAACCAAAAGTAAAACCAGAAGGAAATTGGAGTTAGTAGAGTAGGAGTACTAGTTATTTTCGATGGGTAGGTTATGGTGTGGTTCTGTGATGATTTTCTGGAAGTTAAATTCGGTACAACAGCACAAATAATAGTAGGGATGGTGGCGATGAAGTGATTTGAAGATGAGAGAGAGTAAGAGAGAGAGAAGGTTCTTGTCGATGGTAGTGCAATGATTTTACAAAATAGAAACAAAACAGATGGTATGTGGCAGCCTGTAATAACCATAGTGGTGGTTTAATGTTGTTCTCGGTTGTAGATGGTTAATAAAACATAAGTATGTATATATCGAGAGAGAGAATGATATGAAAGTTGTGGTTGCTAGTGGTGTATGGTTGAGAGGTGGTGAAGGTTGTATCCGTAAAGGAATAAGAACCAAGTAAGATGGTGGGGATGATATTTGGTCGTAGTAGCCGAAGATGTACCGGTGGATGGTGTTCTCGATCATGAAGAAGAAGATTACTTAGGGTTTTTGTGTTGGTTAGTGAATGGCTTAGTGAATGAAGCCATGTAAGTTAATATGTATGTATATGCAGATAAAGTCAAGTAATAATAATAATGGTACATTCACTCTAACACTCAATTATAGAAACAATCTTTACAGCTCACAAAGAAATTAATAATTCATAAGATTCTAACACTAATAATATGTTAAACTAAATGAAACAAAATGTTTAACAGAAGGATCATGACACTACCTGTAATTATATCTGTCGACATTTATTTAGTTTACGGATACATATCGTGCTCCATTGATAATTAGTGGCGGATTAAAAGTCTTCGAAAAAATCCCAAATTTTTAAATTAACTTCCTTTATTTATTTTGGTCATTATGGTATCAAATTCGATCATTAATTATTAAATAAAAATTACATTAATTATTCCCTCCCAACCCCAAGTAAAATATAAAAAATTTTAAAATTAAACAAATAGTCCCTAAATATATTTTTAATAAGTCTATAATTTATAGAACTCATTTTCGGATCACCGTTTATTTTAAAATCATATAGGTTTGAATTAAACTTCTCTAAATAATAATCGAAACGTCCAACGAGTATTACAATCATTAAATAATTATATTTAATATACTCTATACATATATTTATATTTATTTTTATATGTATACACATTTATTTACAAATAATGGTTCGTGAATCGTCGAGAATGGTCGAAGGTCAATTAAATATATGAAACAGTTCAAAAATTTTGAGACTCAACCTACAGACTTTGCTTATCGTGTCTAAATCATATAAAGATTAAGTTTAAATTTGGTCGAAAATTTCCGGGTCATCACAGTACCTACTCGTTAAAGAAATTTCGTCCCGAAATTTGAGTGAGGTCGTCATGGCTAACAATAAATATGTTTTCCTGACGAATATGAGCTGATAAATAGAGTTTTATCATTATTGAATATTTTGAATAAAACGATTCGATTACTCGAAGCGTACAAGTGAAGCTATCACAAAAGAGTGAAATGAATAAATGAAGTTTCGTTTTAACTTCTGACGTTGCCTTGGTTGAATTCCGGAATTCAAGGGATTTAGAGAAAATCTTCGAAATCTAAAAGATTTGATTCTTCGGCGAGTAAGGAAATTAAGATCTCTATAATTAAATACGGTGATCTGCCTCGATTACTCTGTCTGATATTTCTATTATAAGTTAAGCTCTTCCGTTCCATTATTCCCACCATTCCCATACTCTCTTCCTTAGTTCATACATCCAAAAGATTGTGGAAATGCGTAATCCAGTTCTAATCCTTATCCTTATCCTTACTATCGTAACAATCATTCTCCTTTTCCAACTTCCACCCGAGGAATCTGCATTCTTCTACTTCGCCCTTGGGATTATAATATTTTTAATTCTCCTGTGTTTTTATGTTGCGATAAACATTGATATACACGGTTTGTAATTTATGTGTTGTTTTCGGGCTTTATATTCTTCCTTATTTTTTAAAGCTCTATGCTTTTGTTTTCTCTTCCCGACTTCAAGTCAAGCGAATAATGGTCCAGAATTTGTAGATATAGAGTTTCGAATGATTATAATGTTCTAAGCAGGAAGGAACGTGATAGCACGATTTGATTTTCAAATTTATCAACATCACGGAAGATAGAACCATCAAGAATACATTTTCTTGATTTGTTCAGGAGTTAAGTAGGATGAAAGAGTTATGTAACATGGCACATGATGACGTTATGATCTGTGAATCATCTCATCCCATTAGAACTCAGCATGACTTACTGTAATATAATCACGTTGATCAAGTGTCATTATATTATACTAACTCATACTTCAGTTCCCAACATTACTTCAATAACATTCCTATTTTAAGCTCGAAAGTTTACAGAATATAGAAACTAACAATTTCTATATGATGTAACACTGATATCACGAAGATTAATGAATTCAGATAAGAATAGTTATGAAATTATCTTCAGAAATATGGAGGATATTTATAATGAAAGATACGGTGATATCTTGGAATATATAAGATCAGAGGATGATAGAAACTATTGTCTGCAAGGGTTTAGAGTAAGGAGCAAGATATTCACTAAAGACTTTAGCAGACATTGAATCATTTAGATTCTTTGAAGTCAAACTTATTCTTTGTGATTTGTCCATGGCTTTCTTCATAGTCTCGCATAATCTGCTTTTCGGTACTAAATTTTCTGTTGAATGTTTCCAATATAATGATACACAGGAAGCACGAAGAGGTATATAATTTTGGACGAGAATATTTATGAAAATATCCTCAGAAATATCGAAGATATTGATGATGATATTTTGGAATTTCTAAGTTCGATGGGTGATGGAGAAAGATTTTTCGCAGGATTTTAACATGACTTCGGAGCAAGATGTTCTCTAAAGATTTCAACGGATCCAGAATTATCTGGATTCTTTGAATATAGGGTATAGTTCTTGTATTTGTCCTTGGCCTCCTTCAATGGTTAGCTCAATCCGTTTTTCAGTTCCAACTTTTCTAAGCTTTTCCAACATACTATTCTTTATCATCAAACTTTCGAGGATTAAGGTCGTTTTACGGTTGTCCATGGTTTCGGCTACTTCATTCAGCTTTTTCAATATTCAGAGTATTGATTTGTGACTGAGTGCTTTTCAGAATTTCAGAATAAGAGATCATAATTCTAGGAGATAAATGTCATACATATAACTGTTGATGTAGATATGCTGTGAGTTTTCAAAGTACTGATTCCTGATTCTTGGTAACTGTTATGGCAGTTCTCGTTACAAGATGCGGATGAGTATATGATAAGGTTTCAATGAATAAATATAATGATTTGTCAGGGAGATTTAAGCCAAGAAGCAACGAGGTTGCTGGTACGTCTACTGGTAATATGGTGAAATATAAAAGAATTCTCCGGTATCAAAAGGGTAATCGTATATATCAGGATTATAGTAAGGCTATTTCGAATGAAAAGTCGAAGTTGACTTGCTGAAGCTGTGACAAAATTGGCTACCTTGAAAAGGGATCGCAAAGTTATTTTTGCTAATAAATGTCAAAGGATCTGATGCGGCTACGTGTTAAACTTTTACTCAGTTGCCGAGAGTTTCTCAGGTGCATAACTATATGCATAAATCTTTCCTTCCGTAGATGAAGTGCGGTTGTTTCATCCTATCGATTGAGGTGTTTTCAAGAATCATGAAAGGTTTGAACGCAGAATATAATCGTGAAGATATAAATGATGTTTAAGATGAAATCAAGTGGCAACTTGAAGAATTGTTTAGTTTCATATATTATAATCAATATTTTAATTCATTTTAATTATCCAATGTTATTAGTCCACAGTCGATAGTTCACAATTGACAGTCCAATAATTCATATATAGTTTAATATATAACATTCGAATTAATTAATACGTGTCGTGACCCGTATACGTCTCAGACTCGATCACAACTCAAAGTATATATATTATTATAGAATCAACCTCAACCCTGTATAGAGAACTCGATCATTACTGCATATAGAGTGTCTATGGTGATTCCAAATAATATATATAGATGCGTCGATATGATATGTCAAAACCTTGTATACGTGTCCCGATATTTAAAGTGCGTAAAATAAATAACAGAAATTTAAATGACGAATAATAAAGTGCGTATAGTGAATAACAGAAATTAAATGACAATAAATAAAATTGCGAGAATATAAATTGCGATAAAATAAATTGCGATTATTAAATTGCGATAAATAAAATGTAATACGGAATTAACAGTTAGCTAGGAACAGTTAGCTAGGATTTTGTTAGCGTGGTTTCTTAATAAAATTTAATATTGTTAATTAGTCTATTTCTAATCAATTTTTATCGTGTCCATTATTTCTTCATTATGCCACTTGTTGGATTCTGATAGGTCAAAATCCAAATATGAAATTGGATGAAAATGGTTATTCTGTGGTGAACGAATTTGTATATCGGTGGATGTAAGTAAGATAGTAAAGGACTGTTGAATCAGATTCGAAGAATGTACAGTGTAACTTATTAATGTGAAATCTAAATATTTCCTCGGGTATTACCTACCCGTTAAAATATTTTCACCATTAACAGTTTGTACGAAAGAATTTTTAATTACAATCTTTATGAAAATATATATACATATATATTTTCTTCAGATGTAATCATCGATTTAATGAGTCAATGTGATATTAAACTCATCGGATTTATGGCTAGAACTAGAGTACATAATCTCTAAAACATTAGAGATTACATAATAGTCATGAAGAACGAAGATAATAGATATAGAACGATACGTAGAATGATGATTATACTCGAAGTCCAGATAGTGATATTGAAGCATGGATTGTTGATGGTACTGGTGCTGTTACTGATGGTATTGTTGGTGTCGGTGATGTTGCTGAAGCTGGTACATTTTGCACCATATTCTCCGAATTGATTATTCGAGCGCGAAGTTCGTTGACTCATTACTCCAGGACGATTGTCGATCGGAACGAGCGGATGAATAAGGTTCAGAATTGTGGATAGAATAAAATCTTGTAGAGTTACCCTGGAAATGAGACTGAAAATGGTGTCTCGAACAGGTTCGCCGGTAAACGCTTCAGGTTCATTGTCAAAAGGTGAATTCGGTTGGTGGAAGGGATTGCCTTCTTCTCGTCTCCATTAATTAAGTCGACTACGAACTCATCATATGAATTGAGGATGGTTGGTTGGTTGATTCATTCTGGTGACGCATGCTTTCGGAGCTAAGGTGGATATCCATATCGGAATAGCTGTCAGAATAACTATCGGAATAGCTATCGGAATCTGAGGAATTCGAACTGGTTGAGGGACTCATCTCGTACGATCAGATGAAGGATTTTCGATAAGGAATCGAATAGGATGTAGATTAGTACCCTGCAATACATAATTTACATATGTATATGTAATACTAAAATCCCATAAATTACAGAGGAATCTACGGAAGCTGTCAGGCAAAGGTAACAATAACAAATACACTAAGATATGAATTTATCTATACACTGTCTATGCAATAGAGGCAGTAAGACGTGTCTAGACTAAGAATGATAAGCAAGTGATTCCCTAAGAATGATAAGCAGATGATTCTCGACATAAATGATAAGCAAAACTTTTGACATGCAGACACGGTCGAAGTCCAGACTCACTAATGCATCCTAACGACTATCAGTTAGACTCACTAATGCAAGACCTGGTTCGCTAAGACCACCGCTCTGATACCAACTGTGATGACCCGTCCTAATCCATCCGGACGAAGTCCATATGGATTATAAACGATTCACAACAGTTGATTACATCGCGAGGTACTTGACCTCTATATGATACATTTTACAAACATTGCATTCGTTTTGAAAAGACAATCTTTCATTACATCTAAAGTTGACGACATGCATACCATTTTATAACATATCTTACTATATTGATTAAATAACAATCTTGATGAACTCAACGACTCGAATGCAACGTCTTTTGAAATATGCCATGAATGACTCCAAGTAATATCTCTAATATGAGCAAATACACAGAGGAAGATTTCTTTCGTACCTGAGAATAAACATGCTTTCAAGTGTCAACCAAAAGGTTGGTGAGTTCATTAGTTTAACATAAATAAACATTTCATAATTTTAATAGACCACAAGATTTCATATTTCCATTTCTCATAAACATACGTCCCATGCATAGAGACAAAAATCATTCATATGGATTGAACACCTGGTAACCGACATTCACAAGATGCATATAAGAATATCCTCATCATTCCGGGATCCTCCTTCGGACATGATATAAATTTCGAAGTACTAAAGCATCCGATACTTTGGATGGGGCTTGTTGGGCCCGATAGATCTATCTTTAGAGTTCGCGTCAATTAGGGTGTCTGTTCCCTAATTCTTAGATTACCAGACTTAATAAAAAGGGGCATATTCGATTTCGATCATTCAACCATATAATGTAGTTTCAATTACTTGTGTCTATTTCGTAAAACAATTATAAAAATAGCGCATGTATTCTCAGTCCCAAAAATATATATTGCAAAAGCATTTAAAAAAAAAAGGGATTAATGAAACTCACGCATATAAATATTGTAAAACAGTTAATAAAGCATTTGCATGTATTCTCAGCCCAAAAATGTAAAGAGTAAAAGGGAGCAAATGAAACTCACTATACTGTATTTTGTAGTAAAAATACATATGACGACATTGAACAATTCAGGGTTGGCCTCGGATTCACGAACCTCAATGAAGTAGCTCTTAAAAAAATGCCCAAGTCTGGGTTTGAACCCGCGAAGTCCCGCTAACCCGATTATAATCCTAAAAATAAAACGCCATTGCCAAGGCTCGAACCCGAGACCTCTTGTTTAACTAGAAACACCCACAACCATCCTTCTCTCCACGCTTTTCAGATTTATACTTCGTATACATCATATTCATCCTATTTCAGTTTTTTTTTTTTTTAATCTTTTAGGATCAAGCACCAACAGGTTCTTCTAGTTTCATTATTATCTTTAATATACGTTTTTTATTATTGTTACTATGCTTGTACATCCCCATAACATCATCATATTACTATCATCATTATCACGGTTACTTAATAAAAACGGGAACAAACTTGGTTATCTAATAATCTTGGCTTAATAGTAATTTGGATCACAGCCCAACCTATTAAAAGCCCGTCCCAAACATTGATAGCCTAGTTAAATTCTTTGACAAGCCCATCATTGACTTATTAATAGATATAGCAATCAGTTCCTTCTTCTTTGTATTTATTATATATTTTTTTTAAACATGCAAAGTAGAGAAAAGTTAAAGAGCACTAGTAATTGTCGGCCATCTTGGCATTTTCCAATATCATTTTATCAACTTCTACTAGACTCTTTTTCTTTGAGAAACAGTAGCTATCGAACAAAAGGAAGAAGAAATTGTAGCACCGAAACAGTGATATTGCAGCAGATTTTCGATTGTAATGGAGTTAGTGGTTGTTTTAATGGTGATGGGTGGCGGTTATCAAAGGTGGTTGGTTTGGTGATCGGTCAAAAGAAACTGAAACCAAAAGTAAAACCAGAAGGCAATTGGAGTTAGTAGAGTAGGAGTACTAGTTATTTTCGATGGGTAGGTTATGGTGTGGTTCTGTGATGGTTTTCTGGAAGTTAAATTCGGTACAGCAGCACAAATAATAGTAGGGATGGTGGCGATGAAGTGATTTGAAGATGAGAGAGAGTAAGAGAGAGAGAAGGTTCTTGTCGATGGTAGTGCAATGATTTTACAAAATAGAAACAAAACAGATGGTATGTGGCAGCCTGTAATAACCATAGTGGTGGTTTAATGTTGTTCTCGGTTGTAGATGGTTAATAAAACATAAGTATGTATATATCGAGAGAGAGAATGATATGAAAGTTGTGGTTACTAGTGGTGGATGGTTGAGAGGTGGTGAAGGTTGTATCCGTAAAGGAATAAGAACCAAGTAAGATGGTGGGGATGATATTTGGTCGTAGTAGCCAAAGATGTACCGGTGGATGGTGTTCTCGATCATGAAGAAGAAGATTACTTAGGGTTTTTGTGTTGGTTAGTGAATGGCTTAGTGAATGAAGCCATGTAAGTTAATATGTATGTATATGCAGATAAAGTCAAGTAATAATAATAATGGTACATTCACTCTAACACTCAATTATAGAAACAATCTTTACAGCTCACAAAGAAATTAATAATTCATAAGATTCTAACACTAATAATATGTTAAACTAAATGAAACAAAATGTTTAACAGAAGGATCATGACACTACCTGTAATTATATCTATCGACATTTATTTAGTTTACGGATACATATCGTGCTCCATTAATAATTAGTGGCGGATTAAAAGTCTTCGAAAAAATCCCAAATTTTTAAATTAACTTCCTTTATTTGTTTTGGTCATTATGGTATCAAATTCGATCATTAATTATTAAATAAAAATTACATTAATTATTCCCTCCCAACCCCAAGTAAAATATAAAAAATTTTAAAATTAAACAAATAGTCCCTAAATATATTTTTAATAAGTCTATAATTTATAGAACACATTTTCGGATCACCGTTTATTTTAAAATCATATAGGTTTGAATTAAACTTCTCTAAATAATAATCGAAACGTCCAACGAGTATTACAATCATTAAATAATTATATTTAATATACTCTATACATATATTTATATTTATTTTTATATGTATACACATTTATTTACAAATAATGGTTCGTGAATCGTCGAGAATGGTCGAAGGTCAATTAAATATATGAAACAGTTCAAAAATTTTGAGACTCAACCTACAGACTATGCTTATCGTGTCTAAATCATATAAAGATTAAGTTTAAATTTGGTCGAAAATTTCTGGGTCATCACATTAACTCCTGCTAATTATATATAATCAATTTACCTCTATAAATAATAGATTACAATAACTCAGTTTTTGAAATCGTTTTCTTATGTTTGAAAAATATGCCAGGCGAATATTATGAAATCCAGTTCTTCACTAACTTTTGTCTAACCTTTGTCAATTGACACATTTGTTCTTACATGTAAATTACTTTACCAAATATTCCGAATACTGTTAAAGAAAGTTTTCCTAAAGTGGACCTCTCAACAGAGACTCGTAATCATAATTCAATGTATCCAATAATTCAACCATTTAATATTATCTTCTAATTCCGTCGATAAACATATTTGAATATATATTTCGAAACAAATACGTTTATGTAAAGTATTATACGTCTAATACTTTGTTAATGTTTTCAAGTTATAATATATACATATATACATATATAATCATATCCGTTCCTATAATGGTTCGTGAATCTTTGGAATTTGGCCGAGGTTAAATGAATGTATGAACACAGTTTAAAATTCTTGAGATTCAACTTACAAACTTTGTTTATCGTGTCGGGAATATATAAAGACTAAAGTTTAAATTTGGTTGGAAATTTTTGGGTTGTCACAGTACCTACCCGTTAAAGAAATTTCGTCCCAAAATTTGAGTGGAAAGGTCGTGAATAATAATAAGTATGTTTTCATGATGCATACGAGCTAAAAATTAGAGTTTTATCATCAGCGAATAATTTGGATAAACAATCCATTTATATGAAGAGTACGAATGAAGCTAACATAGAAGAGTGAAATGAGTAAGTGTAGAATCATCTTATCATTTGACGTAGATATGATTGATTTCCAAATTTCAAGGGATTTGAAGAAAATCTTCGTAATAAGATTTGATTCTCCGGTAACCAAGGGAATTAGGATCCGCTTTAAATGCGATCGTCCATTTTAATTGTTCTGTCAGAGATTTTCTTATAAATTCACCTCTTTCGTTTCCTTACAACTCACACCTTCTGTTGATGCATTTTATGCAAGTCCCTAGACATCTACCCACGTCCATTGAAGGTACAACAGTTTACAGGCCACCATGATCGCTTGTTATTATCCTATCCGTGTTTGTATGTGGTTACAGGAACTGCAGGAATGAGATTTGGATGCTTGACTATGTTAGACTTAGTCAGACGTACGAGTGATGCCTCACTCGTACAGCTTACAGGCTCATAGGCACTGTTGATGCTGAGCTAAGTCACAATTACAACCTAAATGAGAAGACACGAGTGAGTGATCACCCGTACGGCTGATGAAGCCAACTCATACGTGTGATGGATGAATCATACGGGTGAGTTAACAGCAGGGGTATATAAAGTCTTATGTTCTTCATTTTAGGTTAATCCTCTCATTTGTTACACACACTCAGATCTGGTGAGCTCCTCCGATTCTCTCTCAACCCAAATCACTCAGGTGGTGAATAATAGCTCTAGGTGTTGATCTAATCACACTTGATTTAGTTATGGTTTGACTAAATTAATCCCAAAAAGGTTAACCTATTCACTACAGGGTTTGATTCACTTATTTTATCATTGTGTGAGTTAAATCTGTTGATTTCTAAGTTCCTAGTCATGTTTCATCACCTTCTATTCTTTCCCCCTCAACTCATATTTTAAAGTATTCATCAATATGCTCCGTCCAGTTCTGATTCTCGATATACTTCAAACTTTCATATCGGTCATTCTTCTTTTTCATCTACCACCGGAAGAATCTATTTACTTCTACTATACTCTTGGGTTTATAGTGTTTCTAGTTCTCCCGTGTCTTTATATTGCTATATGCATCGATATATATGGTTTATAATTTCTGGTTTGTCGTTGGGCTTTATATCTTCCCTTATATTTCAAAGTCTCTGCTTCTATCTTCTATAATCATTGTTATCCACAGTTAATGCTCTCTTTTATTTGCTGTAATTTATACCCCAATTTCTATTTCGGAGTTTTATCCTTTCGTTTCTTCTTATTGCGATTAAGCACCGTTTGTAATGGTCCAGAATTCACAGATATGAATTTCGGAATGAACATTGTTAATGTTCTAGGAAGGAAATTGTAATGGCATGATCTTAACTTGTCAAATTACCAGAATACCTCGGAAAAGACCAAATCTTCTAGGAATATTTTCTTGATATTTTAGAGATTAAATAGAATACAAGAGTCGTATAACATGGCACATGATGATGTATGATCTGTGAATCATCACATTCCATTTAGAAACTCAGCATGACTTATTATAATATAATCACGTTGATCAAGTGTCATTATATTATACTAACTCATGCTTCAGATTCCAACACTACTTCAAAAATGTTCCTATTTTAAACTCGAATGTTTCAGAACTTAGAAACTAAAATAGTTTCTTTTATGATGTAATACAGATAGCGCGAAGAGATAAATAATTTCAGATAAGAATAATTATGAAAATATCTTCAAAAATATGGAGGATATTTATAATGAAAGATATGATGCTATCTTAGAATTTCTAATATCAGAGGATGATGAAAGATATTGTCCGCAGGGGTTTAGAGTCAGGAGCAAGGTATTTGTTAATGTCTTCAGCAGATACTGAATCATTTGGATTCTTTGAAGGTAGTTTCAGTCTTTGTGATTTGTCCACAGCCTCCTTCATACTTTGCTCAATCCGTTTTCCAGTTCCAAAACTTCTCTTTTTTTCTGCGCTTTGCCAGCACAATATTCATTATCATCAAACTTTTTACTGTTAAGGTCGTTTTATAGTTTTTGCTGCTTCATCAATATTTCGAGAACTATCCCGCAGTTCAGGGTGTTTTTCAGAAACTTCACATTCAAGTATGTAAGTCCAGGAGATAGACGTTATATGTAAACATATAACTGTTGGCGTAGACATGCTGCGAGATTTCAAAATACTGATTGCTAATTCCCGATGATTCGTATAGCAATTCTCGTTACAAGATGCGAATGAGTAAATGATGAGGTTTCGATAAATATACTGATTCTTCGGAATGCCCAAGATCAGTGAAGTTGTTGGTAAGTTTATTGCTAATGGGGTGGAATATGAAAAGTTCTATGGTAACAAAAGGGTAATCATATATATCAAGGTTATGATAAGGCTACTCCGAATGAAAAATCGAAGTTGTCTTGCTGGAGCTGTGATATAATTTGCTAATTTGCAAAGGAATTACAAAGTTATTTTTGCTAATAAATGCCAAAGGATCTGACACAGATCTGTGTTGAATTATGACTTTGGTTTCGAGAGATTTTTAAGTACATAACTGTGGGTAATATGTGGTTGAATCATCATCTCGATTGCTCATTATTTGAAGTGTCTTCAGAAATTTTCGAAGGGTTTGAACACAGATTGTAATCGTTAATATACATTTGATGTTCTAACACATTTTGAAGTCAGTATAGCTTTGAAAGATGTAAGAATCTAAAAGTGATGGTACCGGTTATATTTCGTATTGAATTCTGAGGTTTCAAATTCAGAATATGTAATTGGGTTTGAATGAGTATTGTTGTTTTGATTGCTATAAAAGAATGTATATTATTGAGAAAGTATGAAGTATAGTTGATAATTTGCTTAATCAGATTCGAAGAATGTAACATATTAATTGTGAATATATATATCTCTCAGGTATTACCTACCCGTTAAAAAAATTCACAATTAATATTTTGTATAAAAGAATTTTATTACAGTCTTTATGAAAATATATATGTATATATTCTCTTCAGATGTAACATAGGTTTTAACGAGTCAATACTAAATTAAACTAATTCGATTTATGGTTGAAACAAGAATTGAATAATCCCTTGAAGGCTTTAGAGATTACCTAAGTATTTCTTCAATAATATTGAAATTATGAATCAATACTTCGTTATTTGTTGAGATGTGATGTTGGTTTTCATTAAATTCTTGTGAACTTCGCAGAGTACGAATGATGTTATCTGAAAAGTTTCGGGTACATCGATGATGAAAGTGTAAAATTAGATATATACTTGATTTATTATGAATTGGAATTTGTTGAATTGCGACAGAGATTGTAGTTAACGCTGGTTAAGTTGCGGCCGGAGGACGTACATTATTGCATATTTGTAATATGAATTAACCGAGTAGTTAAGATTCACACACAATAGCTTAGCACGGAAAGATTTATTTTTATTTCAATATATATATATATATATATATATATATATATATATATATATATATATATATATATATATATATATATATATATATATATATATATATAATATACATATAATTTCTTCAGAGGGAATGAGTTAATGTAACGACCCGGAAATTTCCGACCAAATTTAAACTCTAATCTCTATATGGTTCCGACACGATAAGCAAAAACCCTAAAGTTGACCCGCACTTTTTCGATCGTTCTATACTCATAAGATTAATATTTACATAAATTAAACCTTACCAACATGATAAGCAATCCAAATTGTTGAGACTTATGTTTTCGAAAAGAGTTTTACACAACGTTTGACCGTCTAGTTTGACCGATGATATCACGAACTATACAATATATGATAATTATACGTTTGTGTATATATATGTATATATACATATTTAACATGATCTAAGAATGTTTTAATATCTCATTTTGTATTAATAACAATAAGTTATAAGTATATTTTGAAACTACTAACTTAAGTTTTCAAAACGATAACCATACGTAACGTTATTTGACTTAAATACTTATGACCTATAATGTTTATACATATATCGTATAAGTAATGTATTTAATCACTTTTAAAGACTTAAATACATAAAACAATATAAGTATATTTACAAAAGATAGCTATATTTGAATCCTCGTTCCGTTTTCTCAAAGATTTCTATACGTATACCTAGGGTATATGTACCCGTATCATACGCAGCTTCTAGATGTATTTACTATTGGTATATACCAATAAAAATCTGCTCCTTAGCAGCCTTAAATGATTAAGAAACATGTGGAACCAACCATTTGTCAAGTAGCATGAATTATTTAGCAAGAAAACAAAGTTAGGTATTTTTTTCCTTTATAACCTAAAAACGTTTTTATGCATGCACACCATTTCTTCACCCCATTTTCTCATACTTACACTTCCATTTCTCTTTCAAAATACTCTTAACTTCATACTTGATCATCTCCAAGCATTTTCCCCATCATTTAGCTTCAAAAACCTTACTTAAACACCATAAGAAAACCATACAAAAACACTTCAAGAAATCCTTCCAAGAACACAAACTTACTTCCAATCTTTCATCCAATTCCATCACCCTTTTGGTTCTAGCTTTTTACTCCTATTTTACAGAAACCTTGTCCAAGGAACTTGAGGTAGTATCTATGTTCATAACCT
This sequence comes from Rutidosis leptorrhynchoides, assembly GCF_046630445.1. Classification (NCBI taxonomy): domain Eukaryota; kingdom Viridiplantae; phylum Streptophyta; class Magnoliopsida; order Asterales; family Asteraceae; genus Rutidosis; species Rutidosis leptorrhynchoides. The sequence continues at coordinate 184,603,170 of NC_092340.1, read as the reverse complement.
TATTCGATTCATATATATATAGCTATCATATTTTGTGGTATACAATTTTAACAACAAGAACATAGTTTGAAAGTTTTCAAACTTGTTTGCAAACTAAATAGATCCTTCTAACTTAACTTTTAAAATACTTCAAGACCTGTAATATAACTTAAATATATGCTAACTTAACAAGGTATAACTTGGTTTTTCAAAGAATATCTTAAAAACTGTTTTTACGACGTCGGAGTGTAACCGGGGACTGTTTTGGGTTGGATAATTAAAAACTATCTTAAACTTTGAATTGGAGGTTTATGTTCTGGAAAAATGATTTTTACTATAAATATGTTAACACATAAAAATTTCATGATTTAATTCAAAGTATAAGTATTTTTAGAAAAATGGTCATTAAGTGTTATTTTTTGTAACAAAAATGTTTAACTTCATAAGTTTCACTAAAGTTTCACCTATGCCGTGTGATTTTGAATACAAACCAAGGTATTTTCAGTTCATAGTCTTAAAGAGGGACTCGATCCAAGGAGATGGCAAGTTGAATCAACGAAAACGGATTTGTAACGAAGAAACTATGACCGAAACAAAATTGGTTATCCTAGACTTGTTTAACTTCGGGATTAATTGGGAAAAATTAAATAAATCACATATTTCTAAGATAACATGATATTTTATATATATGTACTTATAATTCAATTTTATATGGTTCAGGATCACCCGTAAACAACAGGAGAAGATTAATCATAAGATCCCATGTTTGTACGCAACACGTCATTTGACAACACCGGTACTTTATGTACGCAACACGTCATTTGACAACACCGGTACCGTGGGTCAAGATTAATCTCGACCAATACATATACGATGGGGTTTTATTTATTTCGTTGGGGGTTTTATTTATTTCATTGCGGGTATATTAAACATCTAAAAATGAACCATTAAAATTGAATTACTAACAACGAGCTGCTAACTACGGACTAAGGAATTATTCAAAGTATTAAAAGTATAACAAGTATATATATGTGACGTTTGTTTAAAAAGAAAAGGTATTGATATATTATATATGGATAGGTTCGTGATATCAACCGGAGACCAAGTCAAATTATATATATCTTCAAGACGAAAGTGAGTATATAGTCCCACTTTTAAACTCTAAATATTTCGGGATGAGAATACATGTATTTTATGTTTTACGATATGGACACAAGTAACTGAAAAATATATTCTACGTTGAGTTGTACCACTGGCATACTTCCCTGTAGCTTGGTAACTAATATTTACAGCGGTATTGTAAACGCGAATCCTGTTGATAGATCTATCAGGCCTGACAACCCCAACCGGACTGGACGACCAGTATTCAACGGTTGCACAGTACTTCGTTTCGTGACTACACTTGGTACAGTGTAGTAAGATTTCATATTAAAGGGAATATGCGACGTGATTAATTGTTAAGTATGGTTACCAAGTGCTCAACCACTTAGAATATTTTTATTAAAATGTTTATATATGAAATCTTGTGGTCTATATTTATATCGCTGTCGACATTAAACCTATATCTTACCAACTTTATGTTGATATTTTAAAGCATGTTATTCTCAGGTATGAATTAAGTCTTCCGCTGTGCATTATCTCGTACTAAGGATACTACTTGAGGCCATTAAGGACTTATATCATAAGGCGTTGCATTCGAGTCATTGAAGTTCATAGAGACTATTATTAAGTAAATGGCGGTTTAGGTCATTTGAATATTATGAAATGTCAGGCGAATATGTCAATTATGGATGTAACTATAGATTGCCTTTTAAGAATAAATGCAACGTTTGTAAGATGTATCATATAGAGGGCAAGTACCTCGCAATGTTATCAACTATTGTAATTCGTTTGTAATCAATATGGACAACGTCCGGATGATTAGTTTCGGATCCTTTCAGTTGGTATCAGAGCGTTGGTCTTAGCGAACCAGGCCTTGCATTAGTGTGTCTAACTAGTAGTTGTTAGGATACATTAAGTGAGTCTGGACTTTGACCGTGTCTGCCTGTCAAAAGTTTTGCTTATCAATCCTAGTCGGAAATCATCTGCTTATCATCCTTAAGGAACTGCCTGCTTATCATTCTTAAGTCTAGACACGTCTTACTGCATTTAGTGCATCGATAGTGTATAGACAAAATTCATATCCTAGCGTATCTGTTACGATAGACATTGCCTGACGTATTTCAAAGATTCTCCGTAATTCATGGGATTTTGATATTATATATACATATGTAAATTATGTATTGAAGAGTACCAAAACCAACTCCTATAATCTATTCCAAACCAAAAATTCATTTCTCCGACCATACAAGATGGATTCTTCATCCAACTCAAATTCCTCCGACTTCGATAGCTTCGCCGATATGGATTTCCATTCGAGCTCCGAGAACAGCGTTACCGGAATGGATCAACCAATTTCCCATCATCTATTCTGGATGAATTGGGGATGGGTTCGTAATATACTAAATTTTTGGAGGCAAGAAGAAGGTGATCCATTCCATCCACCAAATTGTCCTCTTAACGATGAACCTGAAGCACTTACCGGCGAACCTATTCGAAACACCATTTTCTCGCTCATTTCTAGAGTATCTCGTCATGATTACATACTATCCCATATTTCAAATCTTGTTCATTCGCTCGTTCCAACCGTCAATCATCCCGGTATAATAGAAGAAGTCAACGAACTCCGTGCTCGGGTAGTGGTTTTGGAGAATATGGTGCGAAGGTTACAAACACCAACAGCAGCACCAGCAGCATAATCCGTACTACCATCGTCAACGCCGACAGTACCTTTATCACCCCAATCACAACCGCGCCTTAAATCTCAACATCATAATCTGTATCTCGAATATCAACATCACACGACTCAATATCTGTACTTCGAGTATGATCTTCGTTCTATATATCGTTCTACATCGATTATCTTCGCTTTACGTATCGTATGACGATTATGTAATTTCTAAAGTCTTAGAGATTATGTAACCTAGAATTAACGATAAATCAAATGAGTTTAATATCTTATTGACTCATTAAATCTATGATTATCTCTGAAGAAAATATATATGCGAATATATTTTCATAAAGATAGTAATTAAAAATTCCTTCGTACAAACTATTAATGATGAAAATATTTTAACGGGTGGGTAGTACCCGAGGAATATTTAGAATTCACATTAATAAGTTATATTGTACATTCTTGAATCTGATTCAACGGTTATCTATTATCTTACTTACAACCACCGATATTCGTATCCGCTCACCCCAGAATAACCATTTTCAATCAAATTTCATATTCGGATTTTGACCTACCAGAATCCAACAAGTGGCATAAAGAAGAAAACATTGGACAAAATAAAATAAAAATTGTTAGAAACACACGATTTAACTAATTAAAAATCTATTAAGGATTCCACGCTAACTGTTCCGGCTAACTCTGGACAATTAAAATGAATTAAAATGTTGATTGTAACATATGAAGCTAAACAATTCTTCAAGCTTGCCACTTGATTTTATCTTAAACCTCATTCGTAACTTGACGATTACAATTCGCATTCAAATCCTTGCATGATTCCTGAAAACACCTCGACCGAGAAGTTGAACCCGCCGCACCTCGCCTACGGAATGAAGATTTATACATACAGTTATACACCTGAAGAACTCTCGAACCCAAATTCATAATTTAACACATAACGTATTGAATCCTTTGCCATTTATTAGCAAGAACAACCCTACAATTCCTTTTCAAGAAGTTAATTTTGTCACAGCTCCACTTCGACTTTTCAGTGAGATTATTTCTATTATAATCATGATATTTATACCTTGTCCTTTCGCCGTCATTACCGGAAAACCTTTTATATCCCTCGACAACATCAACAGGTGCACCAGCAGATCGTTATCCTTTTGGCGAAATCAACAATCAGTATTTTGAAAATCTCGCGGAACTTCTTCCATCATATCTATAATGTCTATCCCTAAGAATTTCATAATCTGAACGTGAAGTTTCTGAAAAACACCCGGGACTATGAAATAGTTCTTGAAATGCTAACGAAGCAGCAAAAACTGTAAACGACTTTAACGGTCAAAAGTTTGATGACAAAGAATAGTAAGGTGGTAAAGCTGAAAAAAAAAAAAAAAAGTTTGGAACTAGAAAACGGATGAAGCAAAGTATGAAAGAGGCTGTGGATAAATCACAGGGACAGAACCTGCTCTCAAAGAATACAAACGATTTCGTACCTGCTGAAACCGTCAGTAAGAACCCTACTCTTTATTCAAAACCTTGCCCGGATGATATTTTTCATCATCATCTTATCTTAGATATTATAAGATATCTTCATATCATTCGTTATACATATTTTTCATATTTCTGGAGATATTTTTACAACTATTCCTATCTGCGATCATTTATCTCTCCGTAACATCTGCATTACAATATAAAAGAAACTGTGTTAATTTCTAAATTCTGAAACCTCCGAGATTAAAATATAAATGATTTGAAGTAGTGTTGGGAACTGATGCATGAATTAGTATAATATAATGAAACTTGATCAACTTCATTATATTACAGTAAGTCATGTTAAGTTTCTAATGGAATGTGATGATTCACAGTACCGTCATCATGTGCCATGTTACATGGCTCTTACATTCTATCAAGTCTCCAAACATATTAGAACGTATCACCTTGATAGTTCTATTTTTCTGGAATATTCGAGTAATTTAACGAATCAAGATCGTGCCATTACAATTTCATTCTAAAACCAATAGCTAGGTTCATTCCAAATTTCCTACCTACGAATTTCGGACCATTGTTCGCTTGGCTCGAGGACGGGAAGAAGAAACGAAGGGACAAAACCTCAGAATAGAAATAGGAACATAAACCACAGCAAATAAGAGAGAGCATTAACTGTGGATGACAATGATTTTAAGGGACGGGAGTAGGAACATCGAAATATAAGGGAAGGTATAAAACCTAACAACAACCCCAAAACTACAAACCGTGCATATCAATACGTATTGCAACGTAAAGGCACGGGAGAATTAAAAACATTATAATTCCAAGGAAAGGATAAAAGAGAATAGATTCTTCTGGTGATAGATGAAAAAGAAGAATGAAAGATATGAAAGTTAGAAATATAACAAGGATTAGCATGGGATGGAGCATATTAGCGAATGTCTTAAAGTAGGAACTAAAGAGAAAGAATAGAAGATGTGGGAAGAAAGAAAGGGAAGGAGGTAAATTTATAGTGAAATATTCGACAAAGAAATCAAAACAGATTGCCGCGTTAAATCAAAGAAGATCCTGATCGCCGCAAAACTAAATCTTATTACATAAGATTTTCTTTAAAACCCTTAAATCCCGGAAATCGATCATAATCACGTCATCGGTTACAACAATTCTATATTTACTCATTTCACTCTTTTGTGATAGCTTCGCTCGTGCGTCTCACATAACCGAATCGTTTTATCTAAATCTTTCAATAATGATAAAATTTCATTATTACCTCATATTCGTCATGAAAACATTCCTATTGTTATTTATGACAACCTCTACCAAATTTCGAGGACGAAATTTCTTTAACGGGTGGGTACTGTAACGACCCGGAAATTTCCGACCAAATTTAAACTCTAATCTCTATATGGTTCCGACACGATAAGCAAAAACCCTAAAGTTGACCCGCACTTTTTCGATCGTTCTATACTCATAAGATTAATATTTACATAAATTAAACCTTACCAACATGATAAGCAATCCAAATTGTTGAGACTTATGTTTTCGAAAAGAGTTTTACACAACGTTTGACCGTCTAGTTTGACCGATGATATCACGAACTATACAATATATGATAATTATACGTTTGTGTATATATATGTATATATACATATTTAACATGATCTAAGAATGTTTTAATATCTCATTTTGTATTAATAACAATAAGTTATAAGTATATTTTGAAACTACTAACTTAAGTTTTCAAAACGATAACCATACGTAACGTTATTTGACTTAAATACTTATGACCTATAATGTTTATACATATATCGTATAAGTAATGTATTTAATCACTTTTAAAGACTTAAATACATAAAACAATATAAGTATATTTACAAAAGATAGCTATATTTGAATCCTCGTTCCGTTTTCTCAAAGATTTCTATACGTATACCTAGGGTATATGTACCCGTATCATACGCAGCTTCTAGATGTATTTACTATTGGTATATACCAATAAAAATCTGCTCCTTAGCAGCCTTAAATGATTAAGAAACATGTGGAACCAACCATTTGTCAAGTAGCATGAATTATTTAGCAAGAAAACAAAGTTAGGTATTTTTTTCCTTTATAACCTAAAAACGTTTTTATGCATGCACACCATTTCTTCACCCCATTTTCTCATACTTACACTTCCATTTCTCTTTCAAAATACTCTTAACTTCATACTTGATCATCTCCAAGCATTTTCCCCATCATTTAGCTTCAAAAACCTTACTTAAACACCATAAGAAAACCATACAAAAACACTTCAAGAAATCCTTCCAAGAACACAAACTTACTTCCAATCTTTCATCCAATTCCATCACCCTTTTGGTTCTAGCTTTTTACTCCTATTTTACAGAAACCTTGTCCAAGGAACTTGAGGTAGTATCTATGTTCATAACCTTATTCGATTCATATATATATAGCTATCATATTTTGTGGTATACAATTTTAACAACAAGAACATAGTTTGAAAGTTTTCAAACTTGTTTGCAAACTAAATAGATCCTTCTAACTTAACTTTTAAAATACTTCAAGACCTGTAATATAACTTAAATATATGCTAACTTAACAAGGTATAACTTGGTTTTTCAAAGAATATCTTAAAAACTGTTTTTACGACGTCGGAGTGTAACCGGGGACTGTTTTGGGTTGGATAATTAAAAACTATCTTAAACTTTGAATTGGAGGTTTATGTTCTGGAAAAATGATTTTTACTATAAATATGTTAACACATAAAAATTTCATGATTTAATTCAAAGTATAAGTATTTTTAGAAAAATGGTCATTAAGTGTTATTTTTTGTAACAAAAATGTTTAACTTCATAAGTTTCACTAAAGTTTCACCTATGCCGTGTGATTTTGAATACAAACCAAGGTATTTTCAGTTCATAGTCTTAAAGAGGGACTCGATCCAAGGAGATGGCAAGTTGAATCAACGAAAACGGATTTGTAACGAAGAAACTATGACCGAAACAAAATTGGTTATCCTAGACTTGTTTAACTTCGGGATTAATTGGGAAAAATTAAATAAATCACATATTTCTAAGATAACATGATATTTTATATATATGTACTTATAATTCAATTTTATATGGTTCAGGATCACCCGTAAACAACAGGAGAAGATTAATCATAAGATCCCATGTTTGTACGCAACACGTCATTTGACAACACCGGTACTTTATGTACGCAACACGTCATTTGACAACACCGGTACCGTGGGTCAAGATTAATCTCGACCAATACATATACGATGGGGTTTTATTTATTTCGTTGGGGGTTTTATTTATTTCATTGCGGGTATATTAAACATCTAAAAATGAACCATTAAAATTGAATTACTAACAACGAGCTGCTAACTACGGACTAAGGAATTATTCAAAGTATTAAAAGTATAACAAGTATATATATGTGACGTTTGTTTAAAAAGAAAAGGTATTGATATATTATATATGGATAGGTTCGTGATATCAACCGGAGACCAAGTCAAATTATATATATCTTCAAGACGAAAGTGAGTATATAGTCCCACTTTTAAACTCTAAATATTTCGGGATGAGAATACATGTATTTTATGTTTTACGATATGGACACAAGTAACTGAAAAATATATTCTACGTTGAGTTGTACCACTGGCATACTTCCCTGTAGCTTGGTAACTAATATTTACAGCGGTATTGTAAACGCGAATCCTGTTGATAGATCTATCAGGCCTGACAACCCCAACCGGACTGGACGACCAGTATTCAACGGTTGCACAGTACTTCGTTCCGTGACTACACTTGGTACAGTGTAGTAAGATTTCATATTAAAGGGAATATGCGACGTGATTAATTGTTAAGTATGGTTACCAAGTGCTCAACCACTTAGAATATTTTTATTAAAATGTTTATATATGAAATCTTGTGGTCTATATTTATATCGCTGTCGACATTAAACCTATATCTTACCAACTTTATGTTGATATTTTAAAGCATGTTATTCTCAGGTATGAATTAAGTCTTCCGCTGTGCATTATCTCGTACTAAGGATACTACTTGAGGCCATTAAGGACTTATATCATAAGGCGTTGCATTCGAGTCATTGAAGTTCATAGAGACTATTATTAAGTAAATGGCGGTTTAGGTCATTTGAATATTATGAAATGTCAGGCGAATATGTCAATTATGGATGTAACTATAGATTGCCTTTTAAGAATAAATGCAACGTTTGTAAGATGTATCATATAGAGGGCAAGTACCTCGCAATGTTATCAACTATTGTAATTCGTTTGTAATCAATATGGACAACGTCCGGATGATTAGTTTCGGATCCTTTCAGTTAATTCTTCATAACTCGTCGATACAATATACGTGTTATTGATTCGTAATGATGTCAATAGTGATTCTTGAACTGGCGGAGCTTTTGATGTTATAGGTGCTGCTGATTCTGACGATGAGGATGGCACTGACTGTGCTGGTGATGTTAACGGTACTGTTGATGCTGTTGGTAAAACAAGTCTAGCTTGTGAATCACGCATCATTCTTGTCAGGGTTTCTACTCTTCCTTCTATCATTTTGGTTCACTCATCTGATTTCTGGTTGGGGTTAGAATAGATAATCTCTAAGACTTTAGAGACTACATAATCATCGCAGAATGTTTCTCCAATGAAGTTATGAATCAACACTTCATTGTTTGTTGTTGTTGGTATTCCTTGGTATTTACAGGATTGGTGCTCGTGGGACAGATTGTAAAGTTGAAGTTTACGATGCGATTGTGTTTGGGGGTGGTAATGGTACTGTTGGCGTTGATGATGGTGGTACTGGTTATGCTGCTGGTGCTGGTGCTGGTATTTGTAATCTTTGCACCATATTCTCCAAAGCCACTACCCGAGCGCGAAGCTCGTTGACTTCTTCTATTACACCGGGGTGATTGTCGGTTCGGACGAGCAGATAAATAAAATCTAGAATTTGATGTAGTATATAATCGTGATGAGATACTCTGGAAATGAGAGAGAAAATGGTGTTTCGGACAGGTTCTCCGGTAAGTGCTTCACGTTCTTCGCTAAGAGGGCAATGTGGTGGATGGAAGGGATCACCTTCTTCTTGTCTCCAATGATTAAGGAGGCTACGAACCCATCCCCAATTCATCCAGAATAGATGATGACTAATTGGTTGATCCATTCCGGTCACACTGCTTTCGGAGCTGGAGTGGGATTCCATTTCGGAATCCGAGTGACTTGAACTGATGACAAATTCCATTTCGTACGATTGAATAAAGGATTTTTCGATATAAAATGATTTTCCGACTATTGGGTGATATTCTATTTACATAGGATATCTATATATATAGATCAAAAGATTTCGTAGATTACGGAGGAATTTGCGGGATATGTCAGGCAAAGTTTAAAGTAACAGATACGATAAGATATGAGTTAGCAGATACGCTAAGATATGAATTTTGTCTATACACTACTCATGCAATTAATGTAGCATGACGTGTCTAGACTAATAATGATAAGTAGGTAATTTCCTAAGGATGATAAGCAGATGATTTCTGACTATAAATGATAAGCAAAACTTTTGACATGCAGACACGGCCGAAGTCCAGACTCACTAATGCACCCTAACGACTTATCAGTTAGACACATTAATGCAGACCTGGTTCGCTAAGACCACCGCTCTGATACCAACTGAAAGGACCCGTTCATATACATTATAAACGATTCACAATAGTTGATTACATCGCGAGGTATTTGACCTCTATATGATACATTTTACAAACATTGCATTCGTTTTTTAAAAGACTAACTTTCTTTACATCAAAAATTGATAAGCATGCATACCATTTCATAATATCCACTATCCAACTATAAATTGACTTAATAATAATCTTTGATGAACTCAATGACTCGAATGCAACGTTCTTCGAAATATGCCATGAAAGACTCCAAATAATATCATTAAAATGAGCAAATGCACAGCGGAAGATTTCTTTAACACCTGAGAATAAACATGCTTTAAAGTGTCAACCAAAAGGTTGGTGAGTTCATTAATTTATCATAATCGATCATTTTCATCATTTTAATAGACCACAAGATTTCATATTTCAATATACATCCCATACATAGAGATAAAAATCATTCATATGGTGAACACCTGGTAACCGACATTAACAAGATGCATATAAGAATATCCCCTATCATTCCGGGAAATTTTTTGGAACATGATAAAAACAACATCGAAGTACTAAAGCATCTGGTACTTTGGATGGGGTTCGTTAGGCCCAATAGATCTATCTTTAGGATTCGCGTCAATTAGTAGATCGGTTTACTAATTCTTAGGTTACCAAGCAAAAAGGGGCATATTCGGCTTCGATCATTCAACCATATAATGTAGTTTCGATTACTTGTGTCTATTTCGTAAAACATTTATAAAAGCGCATGTATTCTCAGTCCCAAAAATATATATTGCAAAAGCATTTAAAAGGGGATTAATGAAACTCACCATACTGTATTTCGTAGTAAAAATAAATATAACATTATTGAACAAGTGCAAGGTTGGCCTCGGATTCACGAACCTAAATTAATTATATATATTTATATGTTGGTTAATATTTGTCTAACAAATTAAGTCAACTCATAGTGTACCACAATCCTAATGCTCGAGACTAATATGCCAAAGTCAACAAAAGTCAATTTGACTCAAAAATAATTTCCAAATTTATACATGATTATTATATAGTTTACATATCGTCGTTTTATATTTTTAAATATTTTTAAAAGATTTTATTAAAGTAAATAATATAATTCATTTGTTAATAAATAAAATTTTATATAGAAATATACCTTTATATATCTTAAGTAATAAAATTTATGATAGTTTTTATTAAGGTAATTATATTATTTGTGTTACATATTTATTTGATATAATAACATTGATAACAATAATAAGTAAAAGTTGTATTATTTTATAATAATAATTATTATTATCTTATTAATAAAAATATTAATTTTTATATTTACCAAAAATGATATTATGATAAAACGATAATAATAATAATAAAATTTTTGATTAACAATGATATTCCTCTTAAAAATAATAATTTTCGTAAAAATGATATTTTTAATATTAATAATACTTTTAATAATAATAGTGATAAAAATAATGAAAAAACGATAATTTTATCTAAATCAATGTCTTACAATATTTTAAATTTCATCATGATACTCATACTCATTATTTCCTAATCGATTTGTTAGTAGCTTTTAAATCCTCTTTTATATCGCGTTCATTTTAATGATAATAATAATAATCATAATAATTAAGAGTTACTAATATTAGTTTTAATTATAATCATACTAATAATAATAAATATTATGATAAGGATAATACTAATAACTATTTTAATGATAATAATAATAATAATACTAATTATAACTTTAACGATAATAACGATAGTAATAATAATAAAAATAACAATTTTTAATGATAATACTTTTTATTGATAACAATAATAATAATAATAATAATAATAATAATAATAATAATAATAATAATAATAATAATAATAATAATAATAATAATAATAATAATAATAATAATAATAATAATAATAATAATAATAATAATAATTTGATAAAAACTAGAACGACGATAATAACGATGATAATAATAATCATTTTTACAAAAAATTCCATTGACTATAACTTCTAATCCGTTCATCGAAACCATTCGACATCTAAATGAAAAGTTCTTAATTTTTCGCTAGCTTTTTAACGACATGCATATCTTATACCTTATCTCAACCACATAGGTAACTAATTTAAGATTCAACATAACCTATCAAAGGGGAATATCAAAAGTACAAGCATGCATAATCCTAAATACTCAAGCACTAGTCAGGGATACACTATTAATAAATAAAAGTTAATTTACGAGTACTCACATATCAATATTGAGATTCAATATTGCAGGAAAGGTACGTAGATGCAATGAAGATGATAAACACTAGATTGACCTCACGAGCATACCCTCGACCCATACCCATAACCTCCATAGCTATTGCCCATAATTTCCATAGCTTTATCCCGCTCATAAAAATCCGTTTTGAAAATAATGCACTCATGACCTCGTCTTAATATTTTATGTATAATACTAATTATAATAATACTAGTACTATTAATAATAAGTTTAATGATAATAATCTTTATAATATTAATAATATATATATATATATATATATATATATATATATATATATATATATATATATATATATATATATATATATATATATATATATATATATATATATATATATATATATATATATAACGAGAGAGATAGAAGGTAGATTAAAGAATGATTCGACAGTTTTATAGTCCCAAATCTTGGAATCCCCACCTCCGCAATCTCGGAGAGTTGGTGAATAAAAGGTACGTAATTTAAGGAACTAATTTTCAAACTTCATTCTTCATTCGTATTACCATTTTTTTATGCTTTATTAATTATTATTTTATATAATATATTTAATTTATATAATTAATTAAATATTATATTATATTTACGTGCATAGTTGATCTGTAATTTTTACACCGATGTGTTCTACGTTGACCCTCGACTTAAGTACCAGTTCCGGTTTTTCGAAGGCATTTTCATACGCTTAGAAAACTGGTACTTTACGTTTCGTGTAATGTACCTTTATCAATAACAAGACTCAAATCAATGAAAAATTATCCCACTCAAAGTGTAACTTATTCATTTGAGTGTTTTCGTCATTTGCTTCTATAAATCAGGGGCTCTCTGTTTATCAGAACATATTATTTTAAATTAGGACGTTTTATGACTAAGTTATATATATTTATATTTTCATTTCGAAATATAAGTTTGAACTATTTTCTTAATATAGTTTTTCAAAGCTAATGTCATTCAAAACTTATATATTTAGAACTCGTTTAAATATTAAGAATTACTATTTCGTAACATTTGTATTTTAAGGTTTAGAAATTGATATAGTTCATTTATATACAAACGTTCATAAACATTTTAATAATCAAACTATTTTATATTAAAAAATCATTTTATTACAAAGGTTACAATAATAGAAGTTGTTACGTCATAATACGTTCTTACTAATAGAAGTCTATTATATCGAAAAACGTTTTCGTTTAAGGAACACTATATATATACCTTTATAATATAAAGCTTAACTCCTGCTAATTATATATAATCAATTTACCTCTATAAATAATAGATTACAATAACTCATATTTTGAAATCGTTTTCTTATGTTTGAAAAATATGTCAGGCGAATATTATGAAATCCAGTTCTTCACTAACTTTTGTCTAACCTTTGTCAATTGACACATTTATTCTTACATGTAAATTACTTTACTAAATATTCCGAATACCGTTAAAGAAAGGTTTCCTAAAGTGGACCTCTCAACAGAGACTCGTAATCATAATTCAATGTATCCAATAATTTAACCATTTAATATTATCTTCTAATTCCGTCGATAAACATATTTGAATATATATTTCGAAACAAATACGTTTATGTAAAGTATTGTACGTCTAATACTTTGTTAATGTTTTCAAGTTATAATATATACATATATACATATATAATCATATCCGTTCCTATAATGGTTCGTGAATCTTTGGAATTTGGTCGAGGTTAAATGAATGTATGAACACAGTTTAAAATTCTTGAGATTCAACTTACAAACTTTGCTTATCGTGTCGGGAATATATAAAGACTAAAGTTTAAATTTGGTTGGAAATTTCTGGGTTGTCACAATGCATACCATTTCATAATATATCTAACTATAATTGACTTAATAATAATCTTGATGAACTCGACGACTCGAATGCAACGTCTTTTGAAATATGTCATGTATGACTCCAAGTAATGTCTCTAAAAAGAGCAAATGCACAGCGGAAGATTTCTTTCGTACCTGAGAATAAACATGCTTTAAAGTGTCAACCAAAAGGTTGGTGAGTTCATTAGTTTATCATAAATAATCATTTCATAATTTTAATAGACCACAAGATTCTCATTTCTCATAAACATACGTCCCATGCATAGAGACAAAAATCATTCATATGGATTGAACACCTGGTAACCGACGTTAACTTAATGCATAGAATATCCCCAAACAGAACCTCTCGTCTGTATAATAATAATCTCGAAGTACTAAAGCATTCGAACCCCGAATGGGACTTGTCAAGGTCCGTAGATCTATCTTTAGGATTCGCGTCAATCAGGGGCCATTTCCCTTAATTCTTAGGTTACCAGACTTGAAGGGCGATATTCGGTTAATAATCCAACCATATAATGTAGTTTAATTACTTGTGTCTTGTAACGACCCGACCAAAACCGTTATTGACGGCGCCGTTAACTTAGGTCCCGTTGCGTGGTCGTAGTCCCTATATGAGACTCGTTTGACCAAAATTATGTCGCATTCATTTGAAAGGTACAAGACTTGCAAGTTTAGTTTACAAAACCGTTCGACAACAAGTCTAAGTTTACAAAAGTCATAAAGTATAAATGAAATAACTTGCGACATAATTAGTTTAAAAACACAGTTGCTATAAATAGCGTAAGTATGTAAACAAAAGTTTGAATCCAAAAGTGCTATCCCTAGCGTATGCATGCATGGTTGACTCCAATCAAGTAATCAAAGAGTGCGGAAGCATGTATCAAGTAGCCAAGTATGAACCTGAGAAAACATGTAGAAAACTGTCAACGAAAGACGTTGGTGAGATCATAAATGTATTTGTAAAAGTATATTTTGAACCACAATAGTTTGTATAGATGATTATCCAAATCGTATTTATTCCGAAGAATGTAGTTTGTATTGCGAGCACCCAATTACCAAAGCTTAACTGAATCTTCCCTCTGAATTTTGAATATAGTGTTAGAACATACACTATGCACGTTGAAATTATATTTCATCCACTAACGGTAGCGAACCGTCTGAATGAGGGTTCGTTAAACCCGTATGGCCACACAACATAATCACTCGCTTACACTTACACCCTGCAAGTGGAACTAATGATAATTGGATTGAGGACTTTTGTTCTAACTCGTCTGTATCTTTGTATTCGTATTTGTGTTCAAAGTATAAAAGTATGAAAAGTATATATACATGTGAAATGTATATAAGTATGTAATGTATATGTTTCTCAGCCCACGATTTAAAAGAATAAAAGTTGTTGAAAAGGTGGGACTATGATCTCACCTCGAGTGCACGAGTATAAAAGTACTTCACAAAGTAACGTATGCATGAAAGTTGCTTAGCCTTGACCTAAACAAGTAAGTTGTGTCAATTAACCGGTTACGATACAAGGTCGGGTGAAATGTGTTCAATTAGTCCTATGGCTCGTTACGACTCGATTAATATAGCATGTGAATCAATTTGTCAAGTTTCATGCACGATACAAGTAGTTAAGTATGTTAGAACGATTGTATAATCGTTTGGTTAAGTTTGACTAAAAGTCAAACTTGGTCAAAGTCAAAGTCAACGGGGTCGGGTCGGGTATCCGACAATTTTCCCATGATGAGAAATCATTTATGAGCAGAATGGCCAAGTTTCATGTTAATTGGAGTTACGGTTAAGCGGGAAACATTTTGTGAAAGGAAAAATAAAAACAAAAATGAGCTGGGCATATGCGCGGCGCGCAATGGGTTGCGCGGCGCGCACCCAAGTGTAAATCCTGGTCAGAACTTAACCACGAAGGCAAACATCTGGGATTTCTAATTCTGCGCGGCGCGCAGGTATATGCGCGGCGCGCAATACCTGGGAAACATGCAGTTTGCAGAAAAATGGTCCAAGTCACGAACCAAAACTCAAATTAACATATTTCATGATCCGCAAACAATTAGAACATGTATCTTATATCATCGGAAAGGTATTTTGACAAGGAATACAACTAACCACTTTTCATCAAGCAAAAACATTATTTACAATAACCGAAAACTCGTCAATTGATCAAGAAAGGTTTATTTTCAAAGTTTCAAGTTCGTAAAACGTATTTTATGATTCGGGAATCCAATTTACACATACGATATGCCGTTTTGAAGGTAATGAAGCATACATTACTACTAAACACTAACAATTAACATTTCATGGCATTCAAGCATCAAAAGTTCATGTCAAGAACTATCAAACCCTAGTCAAACATCACAAAATCATTAATCGGATTTTTGAAGTTTTCTTAATCAACCTACACATCAAAATGTGGCTAATGATACTAGTAACACAATTAAAACATGCACTTTAACAATTAAACAACATTTAATCATCCAAAATCAAAGATTAAGCACACCCATTTCAAAATTCATACTAGTTACTCTAAATCAACAAATCGAGCAAACAAAACATATATTCATATTATACACGAGCCATAGACACTAACTAACACAATTTCAAGTCAAAAACACGAATTTAAAGAAAATTAGAGTTTTAGAAATGTTACCCAAACGAGATGAAGTTGGTATCAAATTGTAGAGGATGAAGAGAGGATTCCAAATATGTAATTTGTTTTGTTGCTAGCTCCCTAAACCGAATTTAGATGATGATTTTGTGTTTGAGGTTTTGAGAGAATAAAAATGGAAGTAATGAAATGGGGAGGTTGAAATGAATGGAGGAGGGTGAAGGTTGACTAGTTGACCTAGTCATCTCTTTGCCCTCTTGGCAAGTTTAGTCCCTCAAGTTTCAAAGCGGGTGCGGGAATTAACCAAACGAATATTTTAAAAACGCTCGTGTAAACGAGTGATGTTATAATTAAATAACGAGAATATTATGAACGTTTGTTAACGGAATCTACGAATATAAATAACGAAAGATATTATAAAAAAAAAGACAGTGTTAAAATAATTTTAACGGAAAAACGCGGGATGTTACATTACCTACACCTTAAAAGAAATTTCGTCCCGAAATTTAGTTGGAAGTAGTTGTTGTTGTTTCTTCCTCGAGATCTTGCGTTGTAAATTATACGGATAAGTGAAGGTACGTCCTTGGGCATTTCAACGAACTTCGACGGTCGGGATTTTTACGTTGGATTGAAGTTTGGTTTCACGATTCATGGTTTCAACCGGTCCTCCTAGGAATGAAGTTTATCGTCGATAGTAAGCTTATCGAAAAGGAATGACAAGTTCTTGTTTCGCAAAATACGTCTTTGAGTTGATACATCGAATGTAGGATAAACGGAGACCCAAAATGAGTCGGAAAAGTCTAAACGGCTAGCGACGGGTCCAAAACACCCCAAGAATTTAAAGGATCAAAATATCGCGGATTTAGCTTCCTACGTTTTCCCGAAACGGATTGCACTTTTCCAAGGTGCGACTCTTAACGTGACGCGGTTTCCCACGTGGAATTTGAAATGTTTACGTCTAACATCGGCGTAGCTCTTGGTGATTACGAGTCGCGTAGGGTTTTACCTGAATATGAATAAATTTTCTCGGTTGCTCATGAATAACCTCGGCCCCGGTGAATTGATCATCGTTTACTTGGTTCGACAAAGGAGAATGACGTTTCCAGTCACATGTGGTTTCAAAAGGAGTGACGTTAAAACTCGAATGAAAATCATTGTAGTACGAGGATTCGGTTAAAGGAAAATACTTTTCTCAAGTAAATTTGAAGTTGGTAATACAAACCTGTAATTATGGTTTCCAAGGTTTAAATCGCATGTTTGTTCGGTCCGTCGGGTTGTGGATGGTACGCGGTACTCATGTCTAAACGCGGTCCCGAGGCTTTTTGTAAGGTACTCCAAAATCTAGAAGTGAAACGAGGATCTCGATCCGAAATGGGGTACATTTCCCTAAGGCATATTGAACAAGTTTGCTAGGAATTGAAAACGTTAGCTAGGACAAGTTTCTCAAGAAAATTCGCGTCGCGGAAGATTTATCGGTTTCCAAAAACGTTCGTCGGGGCAAGTTCTTATCGGGTTTTGAAAACAATTGTTAGGACTATCCACCCTCGCGGCGAATACTTGTATGACGTGAAGAGTCGCTCTCCATTGAGAATTTAGAATAAGGACCTCCTGAACCGGAAGTACGAGGGTGATGCAAGAGAAGTTTCCGCCCCGATGTGAGCATAACGAGTAAATTGTAGTTAGTCAATAAGGCTGCGCGAGGACGAGCTAGTATACCCGTGTGACATACGGTTGAAGTCGAATGGAATCGGTAATTCATTCGGAAGCATAAATATAATTTGACAATAATTGAAGGTGTGTCCCCGGTATGGTTGTTATAAATATTCTCGGAGTTTTCGGATGTCCAAACCTGAAAAGATGAAGTCATGTACATGGCACATGGTGGTGTTTAGGTTGATCGAGTCTAACCACCATCACGTGTCACTAGAACTTTGGTATGTCTTACCGTAATATAACCACGTTGATCGAGTGTCGTTATATTACGCTAACTCATACCTCCATTCCCACATCACTCCATAGATTCAAGTTCGTGTCATCGTGAAGACCTAAAATGAACAAAATGTAACGACGTCTCAAACGTGACTCATATTATATCGAAAGAATTTCTACAACTCTAAAGAAGCGTTTCCCCGTGGGAAGTGTATAAATGATTGTTCACGTCAAATCGGTTCGATTCAAACAATAATGTATTTAGGTACGAAAAGAGTAACGAGTCATGATAACGAGTAGTACGCAACCGTAGCGATAAACAGTGATGACGATACTCATCTAGAGTAGTGACGGTGACTTTACAATATTCATGGATAGTAAGATGAGACGGGGGGAATAACAACCAAGGAGTCAGAGTTCCCGAACTAAAGTGGCAGGATACGAGTTCGTATAATGAAGGTTGGGTACCATTAAAAAGTTTTCCTAAGAATGATTCAAGTATAATGCACAAGTAGTCAAGTAAGTGCTATCTATAGCAAATGTATGTCAGAATGCAAATGCTAACTATCTGGTTGTAGTCTAGACTCACTAATGCGTCCTAACGACTCTGTTAGACACACTAATGCACGTCCTAGTTCCCTACAACCAACGCTCTGATACCACTTGTAACGACCCGACCAAAACCGTTATTGACGGCGCCGTTAACTTAGGTCCCGTTGCGTGGTCGTAGTCCCTATATGAGACTCGTTTGACCAAAATTATGTCGCATTCATTTGAAAGGTACAAGACTTGCAAGTTTAGTTTACAAAACCGTTCGACAACAAGTCTAAGTTTACAAAAGTCATAAAGTATAAATGAAATAACTTGCGACATAATTAGTTTAAAAACACAGTTGCTATAAATAGCGTAAGTATGTAAACAAAAGTTTGAATCCAAAAGTGCTATCCCTAGCGTATGCATGCATGGTTGACTCCAATCAAGTAATCAAAGAGTGCGGAAGCATGTATCAAGTAGCCAAGTATGAACCTGAGAAAACATGTAGAAAACTGTCAACGAAAGACGTTGGTGAGATCATAAATGTATTTGTAAAAGTATATTTTGAACCACAATAGTTTGTATAGATGATTATCCAAATCGTATTTATTCCGAAGAATGTAGTTTGTATTGCGAGCACCCAATTACCAAAGCTTAACTGAATCTTCCCTCTGAATTTTGAATATAGTGTTAGAACATACACTATGCACGTTGAAATTATATTTCATCCACTAACGGTAGCGAACCGTCTGAATGAGGGTTCGTTAAACCCGTATGGCCACACAACATAATCACTCGCTTACACTTACACCCTGCAAGTGGAACTAATGATAATTGGATTGAGGACTTTTGTTCTAACTCGTCTGTATCTTTGTATTCGTATTTGTGTTCAAAGTATAAAAGTATGAAAAGTATATATACATGTGAAATGTATATAAGTATGTAATGTATATGTTTCTCAGCCCACGATTTAAAAGAATAAAAGTTGTTGAAAAGGTGGGACTATGATCTCACCTCGAGTGCACGAGTATAAAAGTACTTCACAAAGTAACGTATGCATGAAAGTTGCTTAGCCTTGACCTAAACAAGTAAGTTGTGTCAATTAACCGGTTACGATACAAGGTCGGGTGAAATGTGTTCAATTAGTCCTATGGCTCGTTACGACTCGATTAATATAGCATGTGAATCAATTTGTCAAGTTTCATGCACGATACAAGTAGTTAAGTATGTTAGAACGATTGTATAATCGTTTGGTTAAGTTTGACTAAAAGTCAAACTTGGTCAAAGTCAAAGTCAACGGGGTCGGGTCGGGTATCCGACAATTTTCCCATGATGAGAAATCATTTATGAGCAGAATGGCCAAGTTTCATGTTAATCGGAGTTACGGTTAAGCGGGAAACATTTTGTGAAAGGAAAAATAAAAACAAAAATGAGCTGGGCATATGCGCGGCGCGCAATGGGTTGCGCGGCGCGCACCCAAGTGTAAATCCTGGTCAGAACTTAACCACGAAGGCAAACATCTGGGATTTCTAATTCTGCGCGGCGCGCGGGTATATGCGCGGCGCGCAATACCTGGGAAACATGCAGTTTGCAGAAAAATGGTCCAAGTCACGAACCAAAACTCAAATTAACATATTTCATGATCCGCAAACAATTAGAACATGTATCTTATATCATCGGAAAGGTATTTTGACAAGGAATACAACTAATCACTTTTCATCAAGCAAAAACATTATTTACAATAACCAAAAACTCATCAATTGATCAAGAAAGGTTTATTTTCAAAGTTTCAAGTTCGTAAAACGTATTTTATGATTCGGGAATCCAATTTACACATACGATATGCCGTTTTGAAGGTAATGAAGCATACATTACTACTAAACACTAACAATTAACATTTCATGGCATTCAAGCATCAAAAGTTCATGTCAAGAACTATCAAACCCTAGTCAAACATCACAAAATCATTAATCGGGTTTTTGAAGTTTTCTTAATCAACCTACACATCAAAATGTGGCTAATGATACTAGTAACACAATTAAAACATGCACTTTAACAATTAAACAACATTTAATCATCCAAAATCAAAGATTAAGCACACCCATTTCAAAGTTCATACTAGTTACTCTAAATCAACAAATCGAGCAAACAAAACATATATTCATATTATACACGAGCCATAGACACTAACTAACACAATTTCAAGTCAAAAACACGAATTTAAAGAAAATTAGAGTTTTAGAAATGTTACCCAAACGAGATGAAGTTGGTATCAAATTGTAGAGGATGAAGAGAGGATTCCAAATATGTAATTTGTTTTGTTGCTAGCTCCCTAAACCGAATTTAGATGATGATTTTGTGTTTGAGGTTTTGAGAGAATAAAAATGGAAGTAATGAAATGGGGAGGTTGAAATGAATGGAGGAGGGTGAAGGTTGACTAGTTGACCTAGTCATCTCTTTGCCCTCTTGGCAAGTTTAGTCCCTCAAGTTTCAAAGCGGGTGCTGGAATTAACCAAACGAATATTTTAAAAACGCTCGTGTAAACGAGTGATGTTATAATTAAATAATGAGAATATTATGAACGTTTGTTAACGGAATCTACGAATATAAATAACGAAAGATATTATAAAAAAAAAGACAGTGTTAAAATAATTTTAACGGAAAAACGCGGGATGTTACATGTCTATTCCGTAAAACATTTATAAAACCAGCGCATGTATTCTCAGTCCCAAAAATATATATTGCAAAAGCATTTAAAAAGGGAGCAAATGAAACTCACAATACTGTATTTTGTAGTAAAAATACATATGACGACATTGAACACTGAACAATGCAGCGTTGTCCTTGGATTCACGAACCTATATCATTTGTATATTCATTAATACATATTCTTGTAATCGAATTTATATATCTTTAATTTTGTATTAAGATTAATATTTATATATATATATATATATATATATATATATATATATATATATATATATATATATATATATATATATATATATATATATATATATATATAATTTTATTAATACTTATAATGTATTATAATGTTCATTTGACATATAATTTAATTAACGTTATTTTAATATAGATGACATTATATTTGTTAAAACGTAATATTATGTAATATTAATATACTTATATAATAAATATATCCTTATATAATTTTCTTTGGTTTGAAAAGTATTTATGATAATAGTACTATAATAAGGATATTAATAGTTATAATAATTAATGATAATGATAATGATAATAATAATAATAACTTCAGTAAAGATGACAATTTTTAACAATAATGAGAGGATAAAATGATAGTTTTCATAAAGATAATGTTTTTAACAATAATAGTACCTTTAGTAAACATGATACTTTTTAATAGAAGTTTAACTAATCGTATTACTACTAATATTAATATTAATGTTAAATGATAACCCTAATACTAACTATTAATAATAACGGTACTTAGTACTAGGACTAATTTTAATGATAACCAGTGGATAATTTTTTAAAAAAAAATGACAATAGTAATAATAATTTGTAATAATAACAATGCTAATAACGATAATATTACTAACAACAATACTATAATAATAATACTAATAATAATAATAATATTAGAAATGATAATACTACTAGTTTTTCTTTCCAAAATGATAATACTAATAATAATAATGATAATATCATAATTTACATTAATGAAGTTAATGATATCAATAATAATAACTAATAAAAATATCATAATTAATAATATAACAACAATAATAACAATTAATAATAATAATAGCAAAAAAAAATTATAATAATAATAACAAAAATGAAAATGGTAATAAAACTACCTTCCAAGAGTTTTAGTAAAAAGAATGCCACGAACCGGGCTCGAACCCACAACCCCTCGCCCACCGGCAATCACTCTTAACCACTACACCGTATTCATTTTTCTGATTAAACCCACAAACAAATATCTATAACCCGTCTTCCTTGGTTTTACTTCATCTTCCTCTTTAATCAAAAATCCAAACGATTACACTAAAATTTCCACTCGAATTCAGTTAATAGTTTTTGGTTTTAAAAATTTCAAACGAGATAAAATGATCATTTGTGGTGATTGGAATAAAAAAAATTAAAAGCAGCAGTAGCAGTAAGCTTCGCGAAAAAAAAATGAACTCATAAATTGATTTTAAAATCTGGACACAATTAAGTTATGATTACAACATAGAATATGTGTTAAACCGTTCATAGAATCTTCGGAACTCGTTAATTGATCCAGAAACAACAACAAGAAATCGAATTTCATGAAAAACAAATTGTTTGACTTTTTGAAATATAATTTTGACTCAAAAATTCGAGTTCGATATTACGAATTGAGGGATGAAACTTTGCAGAAAGATTGAGCGTGAGAATCCTAACAAAACTGTATTTATACATTTTGCAAAATTGTTTGATTTCATGTTTTGGTTAATATGAATCAAGAACATGGACTATCGCCTATTTTTTTCTATATAATTTTGTTTTTTCCCATTTAATTTACAGAAGGTAACTTAATATAGGTGTTTGTACAATTAAGGGTTGTCTGTATTTAATCCATGACATCGACTCCTAACAGAAATCCGACAGAATCCAGCTTGAAGAATAGTTTGATGGTTAGTTTCAACAAATTGAAACGATTTTTGACTTAATTAGTATCCAGCAATATTCAAATAAGGATCGATGTGGACAGCAAAGAAAAATAAAGAGAAGTAAACAAAAAAAAGCGGGATCGTGTTTGGTAACAGAATCAAGTAATGTTGTCTCTAAGATTTGCATATATATATACATATATATATATATATATATATATATATATATATATATATATATATATATATATATATATATATATATATATATATATATACTTATATGAATAAATAATATATTTATTAATAATATTAAACTTAATAATATATATTTCGTAATATTTATTAAAAAATTTGTTACTATTATTAATTTTAATATGTA
This sequence comes from Rutidosis leptorrhynchoides, assembly GCF_046630445.1. Classification (NCBI taxonomy): domain Eukaryota; kingdom Viridiplantae; phylum Streptophyta; class Magnoliopsida; order Asterales; family Asteraceae; genus Rutidosis; species Rutidosis leptorrhynchoides. The sequence continues at coordinate 184,579,008 of NC_092340.1, read as the reverse complement.
TACTATAATAATAATAATAATAATAATAATAATAATAATAATAATAATAATAATAATAATAATAATAATAATAATATTAATGATAACTCTATTAAAATTATACTAATAATAAAAGTAATTATAAAAATGTTAATAATAGTATTATTAATGTTAACCATAACATGTTGTATAATAATATTGGTATTTATAATAAAAATGATGATTATTAATAGTAATAGTAAAAATTATAATAATATTAACAATGATGCTAATAATAATATAAATTACAAAATTCTTAGTAATAATAATATAACCATATATATATATATATATATATATATATATATATATATATATATATATCCTTTTTCATAATTATATTAATAATACTAATGTAGATGTTAAAATTGAAAGTAATAATAATATTATGATAACAATTATAATTTAACTTATAATTAACCTTATTATATTAGATATTAATATTACATACTAGTAATTATTTGATATATATAATATCATACATTGAATATTCCATAATCAAACATTATAATATAGGAATCATATTTCAATAACAACTTAATAATTTTATGTATTACATTAACTATTCAATTAAATTCAAATGATTAAATTGTATTTTATTATTTCAAATTATTATATATATTATTATTATTTATATTTACATATATCTATATATACATATTTATTTACAACAATTGTTCGTGAATCAGCTAGCAAGGTCAAAGGTTAACTGAATTCATAAAACAGTTCAAAATTTCGAGACTCGTCATTACAGACTTTGCTTATCGTCTTGGAAACATATAGAGATTAAGTTTAAATTTGGTCGGAAATTCTCGGATCGTCACATATACCAACAGTACATACATCTAAAAGCTGTGTATTGTACGAGTACGAATACGGGTGCATACGAGTAGAATTATTGATGAAACTGAACGAGGATGTAATTGTAAGCATTTTTGTTAAGTAGAAGTACTTTGATATGTGTCTTGAAGTCTTTCAAAAGTGTAAGAATACATATCAAAACACAACATGTATATACATTCTAATGGAATCGTTAAGTCTTCGTTAGTCGTTACATGTAAGTGTTGTTTTGAAACCTTTAAGTTAACGATCTCAATTAATGTTGTTAACCCAATGTTTACTATATCAAATGAGATGTTAAAATATTATATTATCATGATATTATGATGTATGAATATCTCTTAATATGATATATACATTAAAATATCGTTACAACGATAATCGTTACATATAAGTCTCGTTTCGTAATTCTTGGGTTAGTAGTCTTGTTTTTACATATGTAGTTCATTGTTAACACACTTAATGATATATTTAAATATCATTTTATCATGTTAAATATAGTGTATCAATATCTTAATATGATACATATGTATTTAGTAGACGTTATCATAACGATAATCGTTATATATATCATTTCGAGTTCCTTAACTTAGTAATCTCATTTCTTATGTATATCACACATTGTTAATATACTTAGTGTGATACTTACTCATCATAATCTTATGTCAACCATATATATGTCTATATATACCAAAACATGTAGTTTTTACAAATTTGTAACGTTCGTGAATCGCCGGTCAACTTGGGTGATCAATTGTCTATATGAAACTTATTTCATTTAATCAAGTCTTAACAAGTTTGATTGCTTAACACATTGAAAACATTTAGTCATGTAAATATCAATCTCAATTAATATATATAAACATGGAAAAGTTTGGGTTACTACAGTACCTATCCGTTAAATAAATTTCGTCCCGAAATTTTAAGCTGTTGAAGGTGTTGACGAATCTTCTGAAAATAGATGTGGGTATTTCTTCTTCATCTGATCTTCACGCTCCCAGGTGAACTCAGGTCCTCTACTAGCATTCCATCGAACCTTAACAATCGGTATCTTGTTTTGCTTAAGTCTCTTAACCTCACGATCCATTATTTCGACGGGTTCTTCAATGAATTAAAGTTTTTCATTGATTTGGATTTCGTCCAACGGAATAGTGAGATCTTATTTAGCAAAATATTTCTTCAAATTCGAGACGTGGAAAGTGTTATGTACAGCAGCGAGTTGTTGAGGTAGCTCCAGTTGGTAAGCTACTGGTCCGACACGATCTATAATCTTGAATGGTCCAATGTATCTTGGATTTAGTTTCCCCCGTTTACCAAATCGAACAACGCCTTTCCAAGGTGAAACCTTAAGCATGACCATTTCTCCAATTTCAAACTCTATATCTTTTCTTTTACTGTCCGCGTAGCTCTTTTGTCGACTCTCGGCGATTTTCAATCGTTGTTGAATTTGGATGATTTTCTCGGTAGTTTCTTATATTATCTCCGGACTCGTAATCTATCTATCCCCCACTTCATTCCAACAAATCGGAGACCTGCACTTTCTACCATAAAGTGCCTCAAACGGCACCATCTCAATACTAGAATGATAACTGTTGTTGTAGGAAAATTCTGCTAACGGTAGGTGTCGATCCCAACTATTTCCGAAATCAATAACACATGCTCGTAGCATGTCTTCAAGCGTTTGTATCGTCCTTTCAATCTACCCATCAGTTTGTGGATGATAGGCAGTACTCATGTCTAGACGAGTCCCCAATGCTTGTTGCAATGTCTGCCAGAACCTTGAAACAAATCTACCATCCCTATCAGAGATAATAGAGACGGGTATTCCATGTCTGGAGACAACCTCCTTCAAATACAATCGCGCTAACTTCTCTATTTTGTCAACTCCTCTCATTGGCAGGAAGTGTGCTGACTTGGCGAGACGGTCAACTATTACTCAAATAGTATCATAACCACTTGCAGTCCTTGGCAATTTAGTAATGAAATCCATGGTAATGTTTTCCCATTTCCATTCCGAGATTTTAGGTTGTTGTAGTAGACCTGATGGTTTCTGATGTTCAGCTTTGACCTTAGAACACGTCAAACATTCTCCTACATATTTAGAAATATCGGCTTTCATACTCGGCCACCAAAAGTGTTTCTTGAGATCTTTATACATCTTCCCCGCTCCAGGATGTATTGAATATCTGGTTTTATGTGCTTCTTTAAGTACCATTTCTCTCACATCTCCAAACCTTGGTACCCAAATTCTATCAGCCCTATATCGGGTTCTGTCTTCCCAAATATTAAGATGTTTCTCTGATCCTTTGGGTATCTCATTCTTCAACTTTCCTTCTTTTACAACCCCCTGTTGCGCCTCCTTTATTTGAGTAGTAAGGTTAGTACGAATAATTATATTCATAGCTTTTACCCGTATAGGTTCTCTGTCCTTTCTACTCAAAGCGTCAGCTACCACATTCGCCTTCCCCGGGTGGTATCGAATCTCAAAATCATAATCATTCAACAGTTCAATCCACCTGCGTTGTCTCATATTCAGTTACTTCTGATTAAATATATGTTGGAGAATTTTGTGGTCGGTATATATAATACTTTTGACCCCATATAAATAATGCCTCCAAGTCTTTGATGCAAAAACAACAGCACCCAATTCCAAATCGTGAGTTGTATAATTTTGCTCGTGAATCTTCAATTGTCTAGACGCATAAGCAATCACCTTCGTTCGTTGCATTAATAAACAACCGAGACCTTGCTTTGATGCGTTACAATAAATCACAAAATCATCATTCCCTTCAGGCAATGACAATATAGGTGCCGTAGTTAGCTTTTTCTTCAATAACTGAAACGCCTTCTCTTGTTCATCCTTCCATTTAAATTTCTTCCCTTTATGCATTAATGCAGTCAAGGGTTTTGCTATTTTGGAGAAATCTTGGATGAATCTTCTGTAGTAACCAGCCAATCCTAAAAATTGACGTATATGCTTCGGAGTTTTTGGGGTTTCCCACTTTTCAACGGTTTCGATCTTTGCCGGGTCCACCTGGATACCTTCTTTGTTCACTATGTGACCGAGGAATTGAACTTCTTCCAACCAAAATGCACACTTTGAAAACTTAACGTACAGTTTTTCTTTCCTCAATACTTCTAGCACTTTTCTCAAATGTTCTTCGTGCTCTTGATCATTCTTTGAGTAAATAAGTATGTCATCGATGAAAACAATGACAAACTTATCAAGATATAGCCCACACACTCGGTTCATAAGGTCCATGAACACAGCTGGTGCGTTAGTCAATCCAAACGGCATAACCATAAACTCGTAATGACCATAACGCGTCCTAAAAGCAGTTTTTGGAATATCATCCTCCTTTACTCGCATTTGATGATATCCAGAACGTAAATCGATTTTCGAATAAACCGACGAGCCTTGTAATTGATCAAATAAGTCATCAATTCTCGGCAGTGGATAACGGTTTTTGATGGTAAGTTTATTCAACTCTCTGTAGTCAATACACAACCTAAATGTACCATCCTTCTTCTTGACAAACAAAACAGGAGCTCCCCATGGTGATGTGCTTGGTCGAATGAAACCATGTTCTAATAGTTCTTGCAGTTGGCTTTGCAGTTCTTTCATCTCGCTGGGTGCGAGTCTGTAAGGAGCACGAGCTATTGGTGCAGCTCCTGGTACAGGATCTATTTGAAATTCAACAGATCGATGTGGAGGTAGTCCCGGTAATTCTTTCGAAAATACATCGGGAAATTATTTTGCGACGGGAACATCATTGATGCTCTTTTCTTCAGTTTTTACTTTCTCGACGTGTGCTAGAACAGCATAGCAACCTTTTCTTATTAGTTTTTGTGCCTTCAAATTACTAATAAGATGTAGCTTCATGTTGCCCTTTTCTTCGTACACCATTAAGGGTTCTCCTTCTTCTCGTACAATGCGAATTGCATTTTTGTAACATACGATCTCTGCTTTCTTCTCCTTCAGCTAGTCCATGCCAACTATTACATCAAAACTCCCTAACTCTACTAGTATCAAATCAATCTTAAATATTTCGCTACCCAGTTTAATTTCTCGATTCCGGCATATATAATCTGCTGAAATTAATTTACCGTTTGCTAATTCGAGCAAAAATTTACTATCCAACGGCGTCAATGGACAACTTAATTTAGCACAAAAATCTCTACTCATATAGCTTCTATCCGCACCCGAATCAAATAAAACGTAAGCAGATTTATTGTCAATAAGAAACGTACCTGTAACAAGCTTTGGGTCTTCCTGTGCCTCTGCCGCATTAATATTGAAAATTCTTCCGCGGTCTTGTCCATTCGTGTTCTCCTGGTTCGGGCAATTTCTAATAATGTGGCCCGGTTTTCCACATTTATAACAAAAAACATTGGCATAACTTGCTCCGACACTACTTGCTCCGCCATTACTTGTTCTGACACCATTTGTTGCTGTCGTGCTGTTAACCCCTGGTTCGTAGACCTCACACTTCCCCGCGCTATGACCATTTCTTTTACACTTGTTGTAAAATTTGGTGCAAAACCCCGAGTGATACTTTTCACACCTTTGGCATAGCTGCTTCTGATTGTTGTTGTTGTTGCGGTTGTTATTGTTGTTGGGATGATTGTTGTAGTTGTTGTTGTTGTTGTTGTTATTGTTGTTGTTGTTGTTGTTGTTGTTGTTGTTGTTGTTGTTGTTGTTGTTGTTGTTGTTGTTGTTGTTGTTGTTGTTGTTGTTGTTGTTGTTGTTGTTGTTGTTGTTGTGCCGTTTGTTGATGTTGCGATTGTTGGGATAGTTGTTGTTGTTTTGGTGACTCTTATCACCGTTTTCCTCCCACTTTCTTTTGACTAACTTCACGTTGGCCTCTTCGGCAGCCTGTTCTTTAATTCTTCCCTCAATCTGGTTCACTAGTTTATGAGCCATTCTACATGCCTTTTGTATGGAGGCAGGCTCGTGTGAACTTATATCTTCTTTGATTCTCTCCGGTAACCCTTTCACAAACGCGTCGATCTTCTCTTCCTCATCTTCGAATGCTCTCGGACACAATAGGCACAATTCTGTGAATCGTCTTTCGTACGAAGTAATATCGAATCCCTATGTTCGTAACCCTCTAAGTTCTGTCTTGAGCTTATTGACCTCGGTTCTGGGATGGTACTTCTCGTTCATCAAGTGCTTGAATGCTGACCACGGTAGCGCGTAAGCAGCATCTTGTCCCACTTGCTCTAGATAGGTATTCCACCATGTCAACGCAATACCTGTGAAGGTATGCGTAGCGTACTTCACTTTGTCTCCTTCAGCACACTTACATATGGCAAACACCGATTCAACTTTCTCGGTCCACCGTTTCAATCCGATTGGTCCTTCGGTCCCATCAAATTCTGAAGGTTTGCAGGCAGTGAATTCCTTGTAGGAGCATCCTACACGATTTCTTGTGCCGTTAGCTGTATTGCTAGATTCAGAGTTATTGTTGGTATATAGCGCGGCCTGTACTGCGGCTATGTTTGAAGCAAGAAAGGCACGAAATTCCTCTTCGCTCATATTCAAGGTGTGTCGAGTAGTCAGTGCCATTTCCTTCAAAATAGTCAAATGAAACAATTTAATCATACAGAATATTAAGAGTAGTCAATAGTATCTCGTAGCATAATATGAACTCATTTATAAAAGCTTTTTCTTCATATTATCGTTTTATAAGTTTAAATTCGGGTACTACCTACCCGTTAAGTTCATACTTAGTAGCTAATATACAATTCAACTACTACAATTCTATATGAAAAACTTATTATAATAATATATCACATACAAATATTCTTCAAACTTACAACGTCGCTATATTACATATAACATGAAATATAGTACACTATGATACAGGACAGTTTTGAAGATAAATCTAGTTAATACGCAAGTTGTTCAGCAAAGGAAATAAAGACACGTAATTCATAAGTCCAGAAACAAGTCATTCATTCTGGTTTTACTAAGACTAATTCCCATCCTTGGTCTTGTGGAAAATAACCGTTATGACCATTGGCTAGGCAGCATGTTGTAATGTCGTCAAAAGGACGAGAGTTTCGTAATGTCCAACAGCCCCGTAATAATCTAAAAACCTTGTTTCTCACCCCAACTACTGAATCCGTCACTTGTGGGAAAGTTTTATTTAAAAGCTGCAATCCGATGTTCTTTTTCTCACTTTGGTAAGAAGCGAACATCACTAACCCGTAAGCATAACATGCTTCTTTATGTTGCATGTTAGAAGCTCTTTCTAATTCATGAAATCCTATGTTGGGATATGTTGAGTCAAAATAGGTTCTTAACCCATAGCGTAAAATTGCATTTGGGTTCCCCGCATTTACCGCTTTAAAGAAAACACGGTGTAACTTAAAGTCTCCCCAATGTGATATACCCCACCTATCAAAGGAAAGCCTTTTATAAATAAGGCATTTCTGGAAAGTCTTTCAAATGTTTGACAAGTTAATTTCGCCATAACTAAATGTGCTGATGAATTCTGACCGACTCTAGACAAGATTTCCTCAATCAATCCTCTGGTAGGTCTTCTAAAATATTCGGTTGTCTACCCTTAACGTCCGTTTTGTTTTTATACTGTAAAATAGACAAGGATTAGATTCGTAATAACAAACAATACAAGCAATTTTTACATAGAACATAAAAGTACAAGTACACTACAATACATTTATTACACAACATGCTCACACCCCTCTAATCGGAATCACTGGTTTCTTCTTCTTCGGACTTGGTTCTTTTTCCTAATTTTCTAGGGATATATGATGTTCCTCTAATACGAGCCGTCGTTTCCACATTGGTTTAGAAAAACCTGGTGGTTTAGAGGTTCCCGGGTTATTGTCACGATATTAAAAATACGGGTGTTGACGGTACATATAAAGTTCATCGGGGTCGGAATCAGATTTCTCTATTTTGATGCCTTTTCCCTTATTATTTTCTTTTGCCTCATTAAATTGGGTCGGGGTAATTTCTATAACATCATCGGAATCCTCATCAGGATCCGATTCATCGGAAAATTGGTAATTTTCCCAATATTTTGCTTCCTTAGCGGAAACACCATTGACCATTATTAACTTTGGTCCATTGGTTGAGGATTTTCTTTTATTTGACCGGTTTTCTGTGGTTCCTACTATTCCCCCCTCCTAAACCTCTTCTTCTTCCGGTTCCTCTTCTTCTGGTTCCTCTTCTTCCGGTTCCTCTTCTTCCGATTCTTCGGGAACTTGTGAATCTTGCCAATATATATTCGACTCTTCGTTATTATTAGGTGAGTCAATGGGATTTGTGCTAGAGGTAGACATCTATCACACAATATCAAACATGCTAAGAGATTAATATATCACATAATATTTACATGTTAATAATATATAGTTTCCAACAAAAATGTTAAGCAATCATTTTTAAAGAAAACACGGTCGAAGTCCAGACTCATTAATGCATCCTAACAAACTCGATAAGACACACTAATGCAAATTTTCTGGTTCTCTAAGACCAACGCTCGGATACCAACTGAAATGTTCCGTTCATATTGATTATAAACGTTCCATATTAATTGATTTCGTTGCGAGGTTTTGACCTCTATATGAGACGTTTTTCAAAGACTGCATTCATTTTTAAAACAACCATAAGCTTTATTTTATCAATAAAGGTTTTAAAAGCATTACGTAGATTATCAAATAATGATAATCTAAAATATACTGTTTACACATGACCATTACATATTGGTTTACAATAGAAATATATTACATCGACATATGTTTCTTTAATGCAGTTTTTACACAATATCATACAAACATGGACTCCAAATCTTGTCCTTATTTTAGTATGCAACAGCGGAAGCTCTTAGTATTCACCTGAGAATAAACATGCTTTAAACGTCAACAAAAATGTTGGTGAGTTATAGGTCTAACCTATATATATCAAATCGTAACAATAGACCACAAGATTTCATATTTCAATACACATCCCATACATAGAGATAAAAATCATTCATATGGTGAACACCTGGTAACCGACATTAACAAGATGCATATATAAGAATATCCCCATCATTCCGGGACAATCTTCGGATGTGATATAAATTTTGAAGTACTAAAGCATCCGGTACTTTGGATGGAGTTTGTTAGGCCCAATAGATCTATCTTTAGGATTCGCATCAATTAGGGTGTCTGTTCCCTAATTCTTAGATTACCAGACTTAATAAAAAGGGGCATATTCGATTTTGATAATTCAACCATAGAATGTAGTTTCGCGTACTTGTGTCTATTTTGTAAATCATTTATAAAACCTGCATGTATTCTCATCCCAAAAATATTAGATTTTAAAAGTGGGACTATAACTCACTTTCACAGATATTTCCTTCCTCGGAAATAAGACTTGGCCACGGATCGATTCACGAACCTATACAAATATGTACATATATATTAAAGTATGATCAAAATATAATTACAACAATTTTTTTTATGTTTTAAAGATTTGAGTGTATTAAGTCAGATGTCCTCGTTAATAACCTACAACTAGTTGTCCACAGTTAGATGTACAGAAATAAATCGATATATATTATCTTGAATCAATCCACGACCCAGTGTATACACGTCTCAGGTTAGATTACAACTCAAAGTATATATATTTTTGGAATCAACATCAACCCTGTATAGCTAACTCCAACATTACTGCATATAGAGTGTCTATGGTTGTTCCAAATAATATATACATGAGTCGATATGATATGTCAAAACATTTGCATACGTGTCTATGGTATCCCAAGATTACATAATATATTAGAATACATGTATAATACAATATAAGTTAGCTAGGATATGATTTGTATAGATTTGTTAAACATTTCTTGTAGCTAAAAAGATCAAAAATATCCAATCTTGTTTTACCCATAACTTCTTCATTTTAAATCCGTTTTAAGTGAATCAAATTGCTATGGTTTCATATTGAACTCTAATTTAAGAATCCAAACAGAAAAATTATAGGTTTATTGTCCGAAATTTAAGTTACATGTCAATTACTAAAGAGGTAGTCATTTTCGTCGAAAGAACGACATCTTGATGACCATTTTGAAAAACATACTTTCACTTTGAGTTTAACCAAGATTTTTGGATATAGTTTCATGTTCATATGAAAAATAATTTTCCCAGAAGAACAACTTTTAAATCAAAGTTTATCATAGTTTTTAATTATCCAAACCAAAACAGCCCCCGGTTTCACTACGACGGCGTATATCCGATTTTATGGTGTTCATCGTGTTTCCAGGTTTTAAATCATTAAGTTAGCATATCATATACATATAGAACATGTATTTAGTTGATTTTAAAATTCAAGTTAGAAGGATTAACTTTTGTTTGCGAACAAGTTTAGAATTAACTAAACTATGTTCTAGTGATTACAAGTTTAAACCTTCGAATAAGATAGCTTTATATATATGAATCGAATGATGTTATGAACATCATTACTACCTCAAGTTTTCTGGATAAAACTACTAGAAATGAGAAAACTGGATCTAGCTTCAAAGGATCCTTGGATGGCTTGAAAGTTCTTGAAGCAGAATCATGACACAAAAACAGTTCAAGTAAGATTTTCACTCGAAATAAGATTGTTATAGTTGTAGAAATTGAATGAAAGTTTGAATATGAATGTTACCTTGAATTACAAAGATAACCTACTATAAATAACAAAGATTCCTTGATCTTAGATGATTACTTGGAATGGATTAGAAAGCTTGGAAGTAGACTTGCAAACTTGGAAGTATTCTTGATTTTTATGAAACTATACTTATGGAATTTATGAAGAACACTTAGAACTTGAAGATGGAACTTGAGAGAGATCAAATAGATGAAGAAAATTGAAGAATTAAAGTGTTTGTAGGTATTTTTGGTCGTTGGTATATGGATTAGATATAAAGGATATGTAATTTTGTTTTCATGTAAATAAGTCATGAATGATTACTAATATTTTTATAATTTTATGAGATATTTCATGCTAGTTGCCAAATGATGGTTCCCACATATGTTAGGTGACTCACATGGGCTGCTAAGAGCTGATCATTGGAGTGTATATACCAATAGTACATACATCTAAAAGCTATGTATTGTACGAGTACGAATACGGGTGCATACGAGTAGAATTGTTGATGAAACTGAACGAGGATGTAATTGTAAGCATTTTTGTTAAGTAGAAGTACTTTGATATGTGTCTTGAAGTCTTTCAAAAGTTTAAGAATACATATCAAAACACAACATGTATATACATTCTAATGGAGTCGTTAAGTCTTCGTTAGTCGTTACATGTAAGTGTTGTTTTGAAACCTTTAAGTTAACGATCTCAATTAATGTTGTTAACCCAATGTTTATTATATTAAATGAGATGTTAAATTATTATATTATCATGATATTATGATGTATGAATATCTCTTAATATGATATATACATTAAAATATCGTTACAACGATAATCGTTACATATAAGTCTCGTTTCGTAATTCTTGGGTTAGTAGTCTTGTTTTTACATATGCAGTTCCTTGTTAACACATTTAATGATATATTTAAATATCATTTTATCATGTTAAATATAGTGTATCAATATCTTAATATGATAATATGTATTTAGTAGACGTTATCATAACGATAATCATTATATATATCATTTCGAGTTTCTTAACTTAGTAATCTCACTTCTTATGTATATCACACATTGTTAATATACTTAGTGCGATACTTACTCATCATAATCTTATGTCAACCATATATATATGTCTATATATACCACAACATGTAGTTTTTACAAATTTGTAACGTTCGTGAATCGCCAGTCAACTTGGGTGATCAATTGTCTATATGAAACTTATTTCATTTAATCAAGTCTTAACAAGTTTGATTGCTTAACACGTTAGAAACATTTATTCTTGTAAATATCAATCTCAATTAATATATATAAACATGGAAAAGTTTGGGTCTCTACATCTATGGTATTCCAAGATTACATAATATATTAGAATACATGTATAATACAATATGAGTTAGCTAGGATATGATTAATATAGATTTGTTACCAATTTTCACGTAGCTACAACAAGCAAAAATATCCAATCTTGTTTTACCCATAACTTCTTCGTTTTAAATCCGTTTTGAGTGAATCCAATTGCTATGGTTTCATATTGAACTTAAGTTTATGAATCTATACATAAAAAGTATAAGTTTATAGTCGGAAATACAGGTTACAAGTCATTTTTGTAAAGGTAGTCATTTCAGTCGAAAGAACGACGTCTAGATGACCATTTTGGAAAACATACTTCCACTTTGAGTTTAACCATGATTTTTGGATATAGTTTCATGTTCATAAGAAAAATCATTTTCCCAGAAGAACAACTTTTAAATCAAAGTTTAACATAGTTTTTAATTAACTAATCCAAAACAGCCCGCGGTGTTACTACGACGGCGTATATCCAGTTTTACGTTGTTTTTTGTGTTTTCAGGTTTTAAATCATTAAGTTAGCATATCATATAGATATAGAATATGTGTTTAATTGATTTTAAAAGTCAAGTTAGAAGGATTAACTTTTGTTTGTGAACAAGTTTAGAATTAACTAAACTATGTTCTAGTGATTACGAGTTTAAACCTTCGAATAAGATAGTTTTATATATATGAATCGAATGATGTTATGAACATTATTACTACCTCAAGTTTAGTAGGTAAACCTACTGGAATTTACAAGAAATGATCTAGCTTCAAAGGATCTTGGATGGCTTGAAAGTTCTTGAAGTAGGATCATGACACAAAACAAGTTCAAGTAAGATTTTTACTCGAATTAAGATAGTTTATAGTTATAGAAATTGAAACAAAGTTTGAATATGAATATTAACTTGAATAAGAAAGATAACCTACTGTAAATAACAAAGGTTTCTTGATCTTAGATGATTACTTGGAATGGATTAGAAAGCCTGGAAGTAAACTAGTAAACTTGAAAGGATTTTCGAAGTGTTCTTGAAGTGTTCTTCCTAAGATGATTATAGCTTGATTCTTGAAGTAATTTTTGATGAAGATGATGATTAGCTACTGGAAAAATTCGTTCATAAGAGTGTGTGTGTGTGTGTGTGTGTGTGTGTGTGTGTGTGTGTTGAGAGAGAATTAGAAAGAGAATTGGAAGTGAAATGGAGTGAATGATGAGTGGTAAATGGTGAGTGGTGAGTGGGGTTAAAAGGAGTTCTAGTTAGTTGACTAGTTCATGGTAGAAGTTAAAATTGATTAGTCATGCATGACATAATCAAGAGTGGAATCCCATGCTAGTTCCTATTGGTATATACCCATAGTAAGTACGTCTAGAAGCTGTGTATAGTACGGGTATGAATACGACTAGAATTCTTGATGAAAAAAGAATGGGAATGTAACTGTAACCATTTTCGTTAAGTATGAGTGTTTTGATATATGTCTTGAAGTCTTCAAAAATTATATTAATACATCTAAATACACTACATGTATACAAATTTTAACTGAGTCGTTAAGTCATCGTTAGTCTTTACATGTAAGTGTTGTTTTGAAACCTTTAAGTTAACGATCTCATTTAATGTTGTTAACCCATTGTTTATTATATCTAATGAGATGTTAAATTATTTTATTATCATGATATTATGATATATTAATATATCTAAATATGATATATATACATTTAAATGTCGTTACAACGATAATTGTTACATATATGCCTCGTCTCAAAATCCTTAAGTTAGTAGTCTTGTTTTTACATATGTAGTTCATTGTTAATATACTTAATGATACGTTTACTTATCATAATACCATGTTAACTATATATATCCATATATATGACATCATATAGTTTTTACAAGTTTTAACGTTCGTGAATCACCGGTCAACTTGGGTGGTCAATTGTCTATATAAAACCTATTTCAATTAATCAAGTCTTAACAAGTTTGATTACTTAACATCTTGGAAACACTTAATTATATAAATATCAATTTCATTTAATATATATAAACATGGAAAAGTTTGGGTCACTACACTTAACAGTAAGAAGTTTGATGATAAAGAATAGTGTGTGGGCAAAGCTCAGAAAAAGAGAAGATTTGGAACTGAAAAATGAATTGAGCAAAGTATGGAGGAGGCTATGGGTAAATCACAAGGACTGAACCTGCCTTCAAAGAATCTAAATGATTCAGTATCTGCTAAAGTCATTAACGAATACCTTGATCCTGATTCTAAACCCTTGCGGACAATATTCTTCATCATCCTCTGATATTAGAAATTCTAAGATATCATCGTATCTTTCATTATAAATATCCTCCATATTTCTGAAGATATTTCCATAATTATTTTTATCTGAAATCATTTACCTCTTCGCGCTATCTGTATTACATCATAAAAGAAACTATTTTAGTTTCTAAATTCTGAAACTTTCGAGTTTAGCATAAGAATGTTTTTAAAGTAGTGTTGGGAACTGAAGCATGAGTTAGTATAATATAATTACACTTGATCAACGTGATTATATTATAGTAAGTCATGCTGAGTTTCTAAATGGACATGATGATTCATAGACCATCTACGAATTCTGGACCATTACATACGGTGCTTAATCGCAAGAAGAGGAAACGAAAGAATGAAGCTCCGAAATAAAAATAGGAGTATAAATCGCAGCAAATAGAAGGGAGCATTAACTGTGGATGACAATGATTATAGGAAGACAGAAACAGGGGCTCTGAAAAAAATAAGGAAAGATATAAAGCCCGACGACAACACATAAATTACAAATCGTGTATATATATATATATATATATATATATATATATATATATATATATATATATATATATATATATATATATATATATATAACGAGAGAGATAGAAGGTAGATTAAAGAATGATTCGACAATTTTATAGTCCCAAATCTTGGAATCCCCACCTCCGCAATCTCGGAGAGTTGGTGAATAAAAGGTACGTAATTTAAGGAACTAATTTTCAAACTTCATTCTTCATTCGTATTACCATTTTTTTATGCTTTATTAATTATTATTATATATATAATATATTTAATTTATATAATTAATTAAATATTACATTATATTTACGTGCATAGTTGATCTGTAATTTTTACACTGATGTGTTGTACGTTGACCCTCGACTTAAGTACCAGTTCCGGTTTTTCGAAGGCATTTTCATACGCTTAGAAAACTGGTACTTTACGTTTCGTGTAATGTACCTTTATCAATAACAAGACTCAAATCAATGAAAAATTATCCCACTCAAAGTGTAACTTATTCATTTGAGTGTTTTAGTCATTTGCTTCTATAAATCAGGGGCTCGCTGTTTATCAGAATGTATTATTTTAAATCATGACGTTTTATGACTAAGTTTATATATTTATATTTTCATTTCGAAATATAAGTTTGAACTATTTTCTTAATATAGTTTTTCAAAGCTAATGTCATTCAAAACTTATATATTTAGAACTCGTTTAAATATTAAGAATTACTATTTCGTAACATTTGTATTTTAAGGTTTAGAAATTGATATAGTTCATTTATATACAAACGTTCATAAACATTTTAATAATCAAACTATTTTATATTAAAAAATCATTTTATTACAAAGGTTACAATAATAGAAGTTGTTACGTCATAGTACGTTCTTACTAATAGAAGTCTATTATATCGAAAAACGTTTTCGTTTAAGGAACACTATATATATACCTTTATAATATAAAGCTTAAGTCCTGCTAATTATATATAATCAATTTACCTCTATAAATAATAGATTACAATAACTCATATTTTGAAATCGTTTTCTTATGTTTGAAAAATATGCCAGTCGAATATTATGAAATCCAGTTCTTCACTAACTTTTGTCTAACCTTTCTCAATTGACACATTTATTCTTACATGTAAATTACTTTACCAAATATTCCAAATACCGTTAAAGAAAGGTTTCCTAAAGTGGACCTCTCAACAGAGACTCGTAATCATAATTCAATGTATCCAATAATTCATCCATTTAATATTATCTTCTAATTCCGTCGATAAACATATTTGAATATATATTTCGAAACAAATACGTTTATGTAAAGTATTATACGTCTAATACTTCGTTAATGTTTTCAAGTTATAATATATACATATATACATATATAATCATATCCGTTCCTATAATGGTTCGTGAATCTTTGGAATTTGGTCGAGGTTAAATGAATGTATGAACACAGTTTAAAATTCTTGAGATTCAACTTACAAACTTTGCTTATCGTGTAGGGAATATATAAAGACTAAAGTTTAAATTTGGTTAGAAATTTCCGGGTTGTAACAATGCATACCATTTCATAATATATCTAACTATAATTGACTTAATAATAATCTTGATGAACTCGATGACTCGAATGCAACGTCTTTTGAAATATGTCATGTATGACTCCAAGTAATGTCTCTAAAATGAGCAAATGCACAGCGGAAGATTTATTTCGTACCTGAGAATAAACATGCTTTAAAGTGTCAACCAAAAGGTTGGTGAGTTCATTAGTCTATCATAAATAATCATTTCATAATTTTAATAGACCACAAGTGTAAAGACCCGTCCTAATCCATCCGGACAAAGTCCATATTGATTATTAACGATTAACAACAGTTGATTACATCGCGAGGTACTTGACCTCTATATGATACATTTTACAAACATTGCATTCGTTTTTGAAAAGACAAACTTTCATTACATCGAAGGTTGATGGCATGCATAACATTTCATAATATATCCAACTATAATTGACTTAATAATAATCTTGATGAACTCCATGAATCGAATGCAACGTCTTTTGAAATATGTCATGAATGACTCCAAGTAATATTTCTAATACGAGCAAAATGCACAGCGGAAGATTTCTTTCGTACCTGAGAATAAACATGCTTTAAAGTGTCAACCAAAAGGTTGGTGAGTTCATTAGTTTAACATAAATAATCATTTCATAATTTTAATAGACCACAAGATTTCATATTTCCATTTCTCATAAACATACGTCCCATGCATAGAGACAAAAATATCATTCATATGGATTGAACACCTGGTAACCGACATTAACAATATGCATATAAGAATATCCCCATCATTCCGGGATCCTCCTTCGGACATGATATAAATTTCAAAGTACTAAAGCATCCGGTACATTGGATGGGGCTTGTTGGGCCCGATAGATCTATCTTTAGAATTCGCGTCAATTAGAGTGTCTGTTCCCTAATTCTTAGATTACCAGACTTAATAAAAAGGGGCATATTCGATTTCGATAATTCAACCATATAATGTAGTTTCGATTACTCGTGTCTATTTCGTAAAACAGTTATAAAAGCAGCGCATGTATTCTCAGCCCAAAAATATAAAGGGTAAAAAGGCAAATGAAACTCACGCATATAAATATTGTAAAACCGTTAATAAAGGATTTGCATGTATTCTCAGCCCAAAATGTATATGAAAAGGGGATAATGAAACTCACCTAATGTATTTTGTAGTAAAAATACATATGACAACATTGAACAACTAAACAATGCGGGGTTGACCTCGGATTCACGAACCTATATCAGGTATATATATTAATACATGTAATCGTAATCGAACAATTTATTTATTATTATTATTAATTGTTACTTTAGTAAGTTATATGGTTTCATTAATAATTTAGCTATATTTATTTTATGTATACTTTAGATACAAATTGTTGAAAATAATTATTTTAATGTTAATAATAATGATAATAATAATAATAACAATAATAATAATAATAATATTCATAAAATTAATAGTAATAGTAATTTTCATAGAGATAATATTAATATTCATAAAGTGATAATAATGATAATAATAATAAAAATAATGATAATAGTAGTAGTTTTTAGTAAAGATAAAAGTTTAATAATAATAATAATGAAAATAATAGTTTTTATAATAATACCTACTACTTAATAATAATAATAATAATAATAATAAAAATAAAAATACTAATAAATAACAAAATTACTACCTCACATAAAACAGGCTTCAAAAAGAATAGAATGCCATTGCCCGGACTCGAACACACGACCTCCCGCTTAACTCGAAACATTCCAAGACCACTCCTCCATTTTGTTTTTCTGATTAAACTTGTAACCCAAATATTTAACCCATTTAGCTGGCTTCTTCTCCAATCACTCAACGTTTGGCTCACTTGCAAAAGACTGCTATCGACCCAACTACATAGGATGAATCTTCGGCCCACATCTCATTTAATCAAACCCAACAGCACATAGGCCAAACGAAACGCAAGCCAGACAGAAAAAAAAATGATGATCTCGGTCCACTCATTAAAACCCCACGGCCCAACATT
This sequence comes from Rutidosis leptorrhynchoides, assembly GCF_046630445.1. Classification (NCBI taxonomy): domain Eukaryota; kingdom Viridiplantae; phylum Streptophyta; class Magnoliopsida; order Asterales; family Asteraceae; genus Rutidosis; species Rutidosis leptorrhynchoides. The sequence continues at coordinate 184,560,780 of NC_092340.1, read as the reverse complement.
AAAAGAATTATTTAGCTTTAAGGATGCCCGATTCCAAATAGATAGGTTGATAAATTTGCTGTATAGCATTGTGGAATCCAGCAAAGCATAAATCAATAAATCTTTGGTTTATTTGTCTGCCATAACTTCAATTAAAAAGGCAAGCTTACGTTTGTATTTGGAATCTAATCACCTACTATGAATTCAAGTGGGGTTCGTCAGGTAATGGGAGCAACAAACACCTCGTAATTAATTCTATTCATCATGCAAAATGAATAAAAAAAAACGTGTGGCTGTATACCTAGGATCTCATTGTCGACCAAAAATTGAGTGGCTTGTCCCACATTAACTTCCATATATTTATATAATCACAAGTGGTCTTTTTCTTGTATATAAAAAAAAATTACCGACTCAAAGTTTTGTTGGATGGAATCCAAAGTGTAGGTCTTTATTAAGTCCCCCACTCACCACTTATTTTATTAGCAAAAGCATTCCAATCAATCACCAACTTTATTTGTTTCATTCTTGTTTCTTTATGATAACAAACATTTTCGATGGGTCCTTGCTGATTTTCGAACAGAAAGGTGGAGAGCAAAAACAATAATAATTAACGAGTGGTTGTAGTTGTGGTTTAATAGTAGGATGTTCGATTTTTGTATAAAGGTGGCGATGGTGGTGTGAATAACTCGAAACAGATACATGGGAAGGTGCAGCAGCAATACATAAAGTGTTGGGGAGTGGTGGCGGGTTATGTTTGCTCACGATAGGAAAAGTCTAAAATAAGGGTGGTGATTAAATGGGTGTTTGCATCGGTTTGTAACAGAATCATAAACAAGTAAACGATGATTATGGCATTTAGGTTGGTGTTTAGATGGATTTGGTTTCTTTCGATTGAAACAGTTACACAGAAGTGATTGTTGGGAGATTGAGGGTGGCGGTGGTTTGGGTGTGCGTTTAGAAATAGAAATCATACAATAGTCATGATCAAAAATCGTTTGCAGTGGGTTTCTTGTTCTAACAGAAACAGTAACATAGTAATAACAACGACGAATCAATAACAGCTTATTTAATAGTAGTAGTTTATGGTTTGATGGAGGTGATTTAGTTCGTAAAAGGTGATGGTTTAATGTGATATTCGAGCTGCAGTTCATTCGAAACAGAAGAAGACTAGCTGCAGTAGCAGCATAATCGAATTGCAATTTAGAGATGGGGTTCGTGGTTCTTGATTTGTTAAACAGAAACATGAAGAAGAGAAAAGAAGAAATTAAAGAAAAGTGGTACCGGGGGTGTTCTTGATGGAATGGTGGTGACGGGTATTTGATCTTCTCAACCGAAAACAGAAAAGAAATATTACCTATGATTTTATGATGATGATTTAGTGTGGTGTCCTTCATCTAGAATACAGCTCACGACAACAAAAGGGTGTTTGGTTTATAGCAAGAAGAGGTTCAATCCTTTTGGTTAATCGTACGTACCAAAGATTAAATAAATAAAAGAAATAAAAAGTGATAACAATTGTTAACTGAATTTGTAATTATCCTAGTGTTTGGAATCTGAATCGTACAAATTTATCAATCTCTAACAGTTAGACAAAGACTTGAAACAACTTCAGATTTACTAAATCTATATATATACGTTCCTTTTACATATTTGATTTAAATAATTAAATAAGTTAATATTAATAATAATATTAATGTTAGTAATAATAATTTTGTAAATAATAACACTAATAATTAATAATAACATTAACAATAATAACAATAATCATTATGCACATATATACATATATATATGATTATATAAATGTAATAATAATAGTAATGTAATGTATATATATAAAAAAAAAAAAAAAAAAAAGAACATGTGTGAAAAGATATACCACTCATAGTTTTTGGTTTTCATGTACCAAAGATTTTATCCTTATATAATACGGACTTACGTTTATCTTTAAATCATCACAAGTTTGTATTAACTTGTTTAATCAAAATGTCAAACGAGTATTATAACCATTAAATATTATTATATATATATATACATATATATATTTATAAATATATATATATATATATATATATATATATATATATATATATATATATATATATATGTATCTATTTATTACAATTAATAGTTTCGTGAATCGTCAGGCATGGTCAAAGGGTAATTGATTACATGAATATAGATTTCAAAACTTTCGAGACTCAACATTACAGATTTTGCTTATCGTGTCGGAAACATATAAAGATTAAAGTTTAAATTTGGTTGGAAATTCCCGGGTCATCACAGTACCTACCCGTTAAAGAAATTTCGTCCCGAAATTTGAGTGAGATGGTCATGGCTAACAATAAAAATGTTTTCATGACGAATATGAGTTGATAAATTGAGTTTTATCATCATTGAGTAATATGGATAAAAATAATTCGATTATTCGAAGAGTACGAATGAGGCTATCACCAAGGAGTAAAATAGGAAAGTAAAGATTCACCTTAACTTTTGACAGAGTCAGGGTTGAATTTAGAAAATAAGGTGCGTCTTAGCTTTTGACGTTGACTTGGTTGAATTCCGGAATTCAAGGGATTTAAAGAAAATTTTCGAAATCTAAAAGATTTGATTATTCGGCGAATAAGGAAATTAAGATCTCTATAATTAATGCGGAAATCTGCCTTGATTTCTTTGTCTGGTATTTTCACTATAAATGATCTTCTTCTGTTCCATTACTTTCACCATTCCTATACTTTCTTCCTCTATTCATACTTCTAAAGCTTATAAAGATGCTTAATCCAGTTCTGATCCTTGTCCTTATCCTAACTATCACAACAATCATTCTCCTTTTCCATCTTCCACCAGAGGAATCTGCTTACTTCTACTTTGCCCTTGGGATTATAGTGCTTTTAATTCTCCCGTGTCTTTACGTTGCGATCAACATTGATATACACGGTTTGTAACTTCTGTGTTGTTATTGGGTTTTATATCTTCCCTTATATTTCAATGTCCCTGCTTCTGTCTCCTATAATTATTGTCATCCACAGTTAATGCGCTCTCTTATTTGCTGCGATATATACCCCCTTTCTATTTCGGAGCTTCATGTTTTGATTTACTTTTCGCAAGTAACGGTCCAGAATTCATAGGTATAGAGTTTCGAATTATCATAATATACAAGGTAGAAAGGAAAGGTAGTAGCACGATTTGTTTTGTCAAATTACCTGAATCACCGAAAATAGAACTATCAAGAATATATTTTCTTGATATGTTTAGAAGTTAAGCAGAATGAAAGAGTTATGTAACATGGCACATGATGACGTTATGATCTGTGAATCATCACGACCCATTAGAAACTCAGCATGCCTTACTGTAATATAATCACGTTGATCAAGTGTCATTATATTATACTAAATCATGCATCAGTTCCCAACACTACTTCAAAAATATTCATATTTTAAATTCGAAAGTTTACAGAATATAGAAACTAACAGTTTCTATATGATGTAACACTGATAGCACGAAGAGATTAATGATTTCAGATAAGATTAGTTATGAAAATATATTCAGAAATATCAAGGATATTTATAATGAAAGATACGATAATATCTCGGAATATCTAAGATCAGAGAATGATAGAAACTATTGTCCGCAAGGGTTTAGAGTAAGGAGCAAGATATTCACTAAAGACTTTAGCAAACATTGAATCTGTTGGATTCTTTGAAGTCAAACTTATTCTTTGTGATTTGTCCACGGTTTTCTTCATAGTTTCGCATAATCTGCTTTTCGGTACTAAATTTTCTATTGAATGTTTCCAATATAATGATACACAGGAAGCACGAAGAGGTATATAATTTCGGACAAGATTATTTATGAAAATATCCTCAGAAATATCGAAGATATTGATGATGATATTTTGGAATTTCTAAGTTCGATGGTTGATGGGGAAAGATTTTCCGCAAGATTTTAACATGACTTCGGAGCAAGATATTCTCTAAAGATTTTCAACGGATCTAGAATTACCTGAATCCTTTGAATATAGGGTTTGGTCCTTGTATTTGTCCTTGGTCTCCTTCGTGGTTAGCTCAATCCGTTTTCCAGTTCCAACTTTTCTGAGCTTTTCCAACATACTATTCTTTATCATCTAACTTCCGATGATTAAGGTCGTTTACGGTTGTCTATGGTTTCTGCTGCTTCATTCAACTTTTTCAACATTCATAGTATTGATTTGTGACAGGGTGCTTTTCAGAATTTTAGAATGAGAGATCATAATTCAAAGAGATAAATGTCATACATATAACTGTTGATGTAGATATGATGTGAGTTTTCAAAGTACTGATTGCTGATTCCAGGTAATGGATATGGCAGTTCTCGTTACAAGATGCGGATGAGTATATGATAGGGTTTCAATGAATAAATATAATGATTTGTTAGAGAGATCTAAACCAAGAAGCAACGAGGTTACTGGTACGTCTGTTGGTAATATGGTGGAATATAAAAGAATTCTCTGATATCAAAAGGGGTAATCGTATGTATATCAGGATTATAGTAAGGTTACTTCGAATGAAAAGTCGAAGTTGAATTGCTGGAGCTGTGACAAAATTTGCTACTTTGGAAAGGGATTGCAAAGTTATTTTCGCTAATAAATGCCAAAGGATCTGAGGCGGCTACGTGTTAATCTTTTACTCAGTTGCCGAGAGTTTCTCAGGTGCATAACTATATGCATAAATCTTTCCTTCCGTGGATGAAGTGCGGTTGATTCATCCTATCGATTGAGGTGTTTTCAAGAAACATGAAATGTTTGAATGCAGATGTAATCGTGATGATACGAATGGGGTTTAAAATGAAATCAAGTGGCAAACTTGAAAAATTATTTAGTTTCATATGTTATAATCAATATTTTAACTCATTTTAATTGTCCAATGTTGCTAGTCCACAGTTAACAATTCAATAATTCATATATATATATATATATATATATATATATATATATATATATATATTCGAATTAATTAATACGTATCGTGACCCGTGTACATGTCTCAGACTCGATCACAACTCAAAGTATATATATTATTGTAGAATCAACCTCAACCCTGTTTAGAGAACTTGATCATTACTGCATATAGAGTGTCTATGGTGATTCCAAATAATATATATAGATGCGTCGATATGACATGTCAAAACCTTGTATACATGTCCCGATATTTAAAGTGCGTAAAATAAATAACGGAAATTTAAATGACGATAAATAAAGTTGCGATAATTAAATTGCGATAAATAAACTGCGATAAATAAAATGTAATCAGTTAGCTAGGAACAGTTAGCTAGGAACAGTTAGCGTGGATTCTTAACAAAATTTCTCATAGTTAATTTGTTTGTTTCTAACAATTTTATTTTGTCCAATATTTTCTTCATTATGCCACTTGTTGGATTCTGATAAATAAAAATCCAAATATGTAATTGGATGAAAATGGTTATTCTGCGGTGAACAGATATGTATATCGATGGTTGTAAGTAGGATAGTAAATGACTGTCGAATCAGCTTCGAAGAATGTACAGTGTAACATACTAATGTGAGAACTAAATATTCCTCGGGTATTACCTACCCGTTAAAATATTTTCACCATTAATAGTTTGTACGAAGGAATTTTTTTTTTTTAATTACAATCTTTATGAATATATACTTACATATATATTTTCTTCAGATGAAATCACGGATTTAATGAGTTAATATAATATTAATCTCATTTGATTTATCGTTAAAACTAGAATACATAATCTCTAAAACATTAGAGATTACATAATCGTCATGAAGAACGAAGATAATTGATGTAGAACGATATGTAGAATGATGATTATACTCGAGGTATAGAATGAGATGTTGAGTCATGGATTATTGATGGTACTGATGCTGTTATAGATGGTATTGTTGGTGCCGGTGATGTTGCTGAAGCTGGTACGTTTTGCACCATATTCTCCAAATTGATTACTAGAGCGCGAAGTCCATTGACTTCTTGTATTACTCAGGGATGATTGTCGGTCGGAACGAGCGAATGAATAAGATCTAGGATTTGAGATAGTATATAGTCGTGATGAGATAATCTGAAATGAGGCTGAAAATGGTGTTTCGGATAGCTTCGCCGGTAAGTGCTTCAGGTTCTTCGCCAAGAGGTGAATTCGGTTGGTGTAAAGGATTGCCTTCTTCCCGTCTCCATTGATTAAGTAGGCTACGATTTCATCAGATGAATTGGGGATGGATGATTGGTTGATTCATTCTGGGTATACTGCTTTCGGAGTTCGAGTGGAAATCCATATTGAAATAGCTGTCGGAATAACTATCGGAATAGCTATCGGAATCTGAGGGACTCGAACTGGTTGAGGGATTCATCTCGTACGATCAGATGAAGGATTTTCGATAAGGAACATATTATAGGATGTAGATTAGTACCCTGCAATACATAAGTTACATATGCATATATAATACTAAAATCCCATAAGTTACGGAGGAATCTACGGAAGCTGTCAGGCAAAGTCTACAGTAACATATATGCTAAGATATGAATTAGCAGATACGCTAAGATACGAATTTTGTCTATACACTATTCATGCAATCATTGCAGTAAGATGTGTCTAGACTAGGAATGATAAGCAGGTAATTTCCTAAGGATGATAAGTAGATGATTCCCGACACAAAATGATAAGCAAAACTTTTGACATGCAGACACGGTCGGAGTCCAGACTCACTAATGCATCCTAACAACTATCAGTTAGACACACTAATGCAAGACCTGGTTCACTAAGACCACCGCTCTGATACCAACTGTAAAGACCCGTCCTAATCCATCCGGACAAAGTCCATATTGATTATTAACGATTAACAACAGTTGATTACATCGCGAGGTACTTGACCTCTATATGATACATTTTACAAACATTGCATTCGTTTTTGAAAAGACAAACTTTCATTACATCGAAGGTTGATGGCATGCATAACATTTCATAATATATCCAACTATAATTGACTTAATAATAATCTTGATGAACTCCATGAATCGAATGCAACGTCTTTTGAAATATGTCATGAATGACTCCAAGTAATATTTCTAATACGAGCAAAATGCACAGCGGAAGATTTCTTTCGTACCTGAGAATAAACATGCTTTAAAGTGTCAACCAAAAGGTTGGTGAGTTCATTAGTTTAACATAAATAATCATTTCATAATTTTAATAGACCACAAGATTTCATATTTCCATTTCTCATAAACATACGTCCCATGCATAGAGACAAAAATATCATTCATATGGATTGAACACCTGGTAACCGACATTAACAATATGCATATAAGAATATCCCCATCATTCCGGGATCCTCCTTCGGACATGATATAAATTTCGAAGTACTAAAGCATCCGGTACATTGGATGGGGCTTGTTGGGCCCGATAGATCTATCTTTAGAATTCGCGTCAATTAGAGTGTCTGTTCCCTAATTCTTAGATTACCAGACTTAATAAAAAGGGGCATATTCGATTTCGATAATTCAACCATATAATGTAGTTTCGATTACTCGTGTCTATTTCGTAAAACAGTTATAAAAGCAGCGCATGTATTCTCAGCCCAAAAATATAAAGGGTAAAAAGGCAAATGAAACTCACGCATATAAATATTGTAAAACCGTTAATAAAGGATTTGCATGTATTCTCAGCCCAAAATGTATATGAAAAGGGGATAATGAAACTCACCTAATGTATTTTGTAGTAAAAATACATATGACAACATTGAACAACTAAACAATGCGGGGTTGACCTCGGATTCACGAACCTATATCAGGTATATATATTAATACATGTAATCGTAATCGAACAATTTATTTATTATTATTATTAATTGTTACTTTAGTAAGTTATATGGTTTCATTAATAATTTAGCTATATTTATTTTATGTATACTTTAGATACAAATTGTTGAAAATAATTATTTTAATGTTAATAATAATGATAATAATAATAATAACAATAATAATAATAATAATATTCATAAAATTAATAGTAATAGTAATTTTCATAGAGATAATATTAATATTCATAAAGTGATAATAATGATAATAATAATAAAAATAATGATAATAGTAGTAGTTTTTAGTAAAGATAAAAGTTTAATAATAATAATAATGAAAATAATAGTTTTTATAATCATACCTACTACTTAATAATAATAATAATAATAATAAAAATAAAAATACTAATAAATAACAAAATTACTACCTCACATAAAACAGGCTTCAAAAAGAATAGAATGCCATTGCCCGGACTCGAACACACGACCTCCCGCTTAACTCGAAACATTCCAAGACCACTCCTCCATTTTGTTTTTCTGATTAAACTTGTAACCCAAATATTTAACCCATTTAGCTGGCTTCTTCTCCAATCACTCAACGTTTGGCTCACTTGCAAAAGACTGCTATCGACCCAACTACATAGGATGAATCTTCGGCCCACATCTCATTTAATCAAACCCAACAGCACATAGGCCAAACGAAACGCAAGCCAGACAGAAAAAAAAAAATGATGATCTCGGTCCACTCATTAAAACCCCACGGCCCAACATTAAAAGAATTATTTAGCTTTAAGGATGCCCGATTCCAAATAGATAGGTTGATAAATTTGCTGTATAGCATTGTGGAATCCAGCAAAGCATAAATCAATAAATCTTTGGTTTATTTGTCTACCATAACTTCAATTAAAAAGGCAAGCTTACGTTTGTATTTGGAATCTAATCACCTACTATGAATTCAAGTGGGGTTCGTCAGGTAATGGGAGCAACAAACACCTCGTAATTAATTCTATTCATCATGCAAAATGAATAAAAAAAAAGCGTGTGGCTGTATACCTAGGATCTCATTGTCGACCAAAAATTGAGTGGCTTGTCCCACATTAACTTCCATATATTTATATAATCACAAGTGGTCTTTTTCTTGTATATAAAAAAAATTACCGACTCAAAGTTTTGTTGGATGGAATCCAAAGTGTAGGTCTTTATTAAGTCCCCCACTCACCACTTATTTTATTAGCAAAAGCATTCCAATCAATCACCAACTTTATTTGTTTCATTCTTGTTTCTTTATGATAACAAACATTTTCGATGGGTCCTTGCTGATTTTCGAACAGAAAGGTGGAGAGCAAAAACAATAATAATTAACGAGTGGTTGTAGTTGTGGTTTAATAGTAGGATGTTCGATTTTTGTATAAAGGTGGCGATGGTGGTGTGAATAACTCGAAACAGATACATGGGAAGGTGCAGCAGCAATACATAAAGTGTTGGGGAGTGGTGGCGGGTTATGTTTGCTCACGATAGGAAAAGTCTAAAATAAGGGTGGTGATTAAATGGGTGTTTGCATCGGTTTGTAACAGAATCATAAACAAGTAAACGATGATTATGGCATTTAGGTTGGTGTTTAGATGGATTTGGTTTCTTTCGATTGAAACAGTTACACAGAAGTGATTGTTGGGAGATTGAGGGTGGCGGTGGTTTGGGTGTGCGTTTAGAAATAGAAATCATACAATAGTCATGATCAAAAATCGTTTGCAGTGGGTTTCTTGTTCTAACAGAAACAGTAACATAGTAATAACAACGACGAATCAATAACAGCTTATTTAATAGTAGTAGTTTATGGTTTGATGGAGGTGATTTAGTTCGTAAAAGGTGATGGTTTAATGTGATATTCGAGCTGCAGTTCATTCGAAACAGAAGAAGACTAGCTGCAGTAGCAGTATAATCGAATTGCAATTTAGAGATGGGGTTCGTGGTTCTTGATTTGTTAAACAGAAACATGAAGAAGAGAAAAGAAGAAATTAAAGAAAAGTGGTACCGGGGGTGTTCTTGATGGAATGGTGGTGACGGGTATTTGATCTTCTCAACCGAAAACAGAAAAGAAATATTACCTATGATTTTATGATGATGATTTAGTGTGGTGTCCTTCATCTAGAATACAGCTCACGACAACAAAAGGGTGTTTGGTTTATAGCAAGAAGAGGTTCAATCCTTTTGGTTAATCGTACGTACCAAAGATTAAATAAATAAAAGAAATAAAAAGTGATAACAATTGTTAACTGAATTTGTAATTATCCTAGTGTTTGGAATCTGAATCGTACAAATTTATCAATCTCTAACAGTTAGACAAAGACTTGAAACAACTTCAGATTTACTAAATCTATATATATACGTTCCTTTTACATATTTGATTTAAATAATTAAATAAGTTAATATTAATAATAATATTAATGTTAGTAATAATAATTTTGTAAATAATAACACTAATAATTAATAATAACATTAACAATAATAACAATAATCATTATGCACATATATACATATATATATGATTATATAAATGTAATAATAATAGTAATGTAATGTATATATATAAAAAAAAAAAAAAAGAACATGTGTGAAAAGATATACCACTCATAGTTTTTGGTTTTCATGTACCAAAGATTTTATCCTTATATAATACGGACTTACGTTTATCTTTAAATCATCACAAGTTTGTATTAACTTGTTTAATCAAAATGTCAAACGAGTATTATAACCATTAAATATTATTATATATATATACATATATATATATATTTATATATATATATATATATATATATATATATATATATATATATATATATATATATATATATATATATATATATATATATATGTATCTATTTATTACAATTAATAGTTTCGTGAATCGTCAGGCATGGTCAAAGGGTAATTGATTACATGAATATAGATTTCAAAACTTTCGAGACTCAACATTACAGATTTTGCTTATCGTGTCGGAAACATATAAAGATTAAAGTTTAAATTTGGTTGGAAATTCCCGGGTCATCACAACAAGATTCTCATTTCTCATAAATATACGTCCCATGCATAGAGACAAAAATCATTCATATGGATTGAACACCTGGTAACCGACATTAACTTAATGCATAGAATATCCCCAAACAGAACCTCTCGTCTGTATAATAATAATCTCGAAGTACTAAAGCATTCGTACCCCGAATGGGACTTGTCAAGGTCCGTAGATCTATCTTTAGGATTCGCGTCAATCAGGGGCCATTTCCCTAAATTCTTAGGTTACCAGACTTGAAGGGCGATATTTGGTTAATAATCCAACCATATAATGTAGTTTAATTACTTGTGTCTATTCCGTAAAACATTTATAAAAGCAGCGCATGTATTCTCAGTCCCAAAAATATATATTGCAAAAGCATTTAAAAAGGAGGCAAATGAAACTCACAATACTGTATTTTGTAGTAAAAATACATATGACGACATTGAACACTAAACAATGCAGGGTTGGCCTCGAATTCATGAACCTATATCATTTGTATATTCATTAATACATATTCTTGCAATCGAATTTATATATCTTTAGTTTTGTATTAAGATTAATATTATATATATATATATATATATATATATATATATATATATATATATATATATATATATATATATATATATATATATATATATATATATATAATTTTATTAATACTTATCATATATTATAATGTTCATTTGACATATAATTTAATTAACGTTATATTAATATAGATGACATTATATTTGTTAAAACGTAATATTATGTAATATTAATATACTTATATAATAAATATATCCTTATATAATTTTCTTTGGTTTGAAAAGTATTTATGATAATAGTACTATAATAAGGATATTAATAGTTATAATACTTAATGATAATGATAATGATAATAATAATAATAACTTCAGTAAAGATGACAATTTTTAACAATAATGATAGGATAAAATGATAGTTTTCATAAAGATAATGTTTTTAACAATAATAGTACCTTTAGTAAACATGATACTTTTTGATAGAAGTTTAACTAATCATATTACTACTAATATTAATATTAATGTTAAATGATAACCCTAATACTAACTATTAATAATAACGGTACTTAGTACTAGGACTAATTTTAATGATAACCAGTGGATAATTTTTAGAAAAAAAATGACAGTAGTAATAATAATTTTAATAATAACAATGCCAATAACGATAATATTACTAACAACAATACTATAATAATAATACTAATAATAATAATATTAGAAATGATAATACTACTAGTTTTTCTTTCCAAAATGATAATACTAATAATAATAATGATAATATCATAATTTACATTAATGAAGTTAATGATATCAATAATAATAACTAATAAAAAGATCATAATTAATAATATAACAACAATAATAACAATTAATAATAATAATAGCAAAAAAAAATAATAATAATAATAATAATAATAACAAAAATGAAAATGGTAATAAAACTACCTTCCAAGACTTTTAGTAAAAAGAATGCCACGAACTGGGCTCGAACCCACAACCCCTCGCCCACCCGCAATCACTCTTAACCACTACACCGTATTCATTTTTCTGATTAAACCCACAAACAAATATCTATAACCCGTCTTCCTTGGTTTTACTTCATCTTCCTCTTTAATCAAAAATCCAAACGATTACACTAAAATTTCCACTCGAATTCAGTTAATAGTTTTTGGTTTTAAAAATTTCAAACGAGATAAAATGATCATTTGTGGTGATTGGAATAAAAAAAAATTTAAAGCAGCAGTAGCAGTAAGCTTTGCGGAAAAAAAAATGAACTCATAAATTGATTTTAAAATCTGGACACAATTAAGTTATGATTACAACATAGAATATGTGTTAAACCGTTCATAGAATCTTCGGAACTCATTAATTTGTAGTGACCCGAACTTTTCCATGTTTATATATATTAATTGAGATTGATGTTTACATGATTAAATGTTTCCAACATGTTAAGCAATCAAACTTGTTAAGACTTGATTAATTGAAATATGTTTCATATAGACAATTGACCACCCAAGTTGATCGGTGATTCACGAACGTTAAAACTTGTAAAAACTATATGATGACATATATATGGATATATATATATAGTTAACATGATACTATGATAAGAAAACATATCATAAAGTATATTAACAATGAACTACATATGTAAAAACAAGACTACTAACTTAATGATTTTTAAACGAGACATATATGTAACGATTATCGTTGTAAAGACATTTAATGTATATATATCATATTAAGAGATATTCATACATGATAATATCATGATAATATAATAATTTAAAATCTCATTTGATATTATAAACATTGGGTTAACAACATTTAACAAGATCGTTAACCTAAAGGTTTCAAAACAACACTTACATGTAACGACTAACGATGACTTAACGACTCAGTTAAAATGTATATACATGTAGTGTTTTAATATGTATTTATACACTTTTGAAAGACTTCAATACACTTATCAAAATACTTCTACTTAACAAAAATGCTTACAATTACATCCTCGTTCAGTTTCATCAACAATTCTACTCGTATGCACCCGTATTCGTACTCGTACAATACACAGCTTTTAGATGTATGTACTATTGGTATATACACTCCAATGATCAGCTCTTAGCAGCCCATGTGAGTCACCTAACACATGTGGGAACCATCATTTGGCAACTAGCATGAAATATCTCATAAAATTACAAAAATATGAGTAATCATTCATGACTTATTTACATGAAAACAAAATTACATATCCTTTATATCTAATCCATACACCAACGACCAAAAACACCTACAAACACTTTCATTCTTCAATTTTCTTCATCTAATTGATCTCTCTCAAGTTCTATCTTCAAGTTCTAAGTGTTCTTCATAAATTCCAAAAGTTCTAGTTTCATAAAATCAAGAATACTTTCAAGTTTGCTAGCTCACTTCCAATCTTGTAAGGTGATCATCCAACCTCAAGAAATCTTTGTTTCTTACAGTAGGTTATCATTCTAATACAAGGTAATAATCATATTCAAACTTTGGTTCAATTTCTATAACTATAACAATCTTATTTCAAGTGATGATCTTACTTGAACTTGTTTTCGTGTCATGATTTTGCTTCAAGAACTTTGAGCCATCCAAGGATCCATTGAAGCTAGATCCATTTTTCTCTTTTCCAGTAGGTTCATCCAAGGAACTTAAGGTAGTAATGATGTTCATAACATCATTCGATTCATACATATAAAGCTATCTTATTCGAAGGTTTAAACTTGTAATCACTAGAACATAGTTTAGTTAATTCTAAACTTGTTCGCAAACAAAAGTTAATCCTTCTAACTTGACTTTTAAAATCAACTAAACACATGTTCTATATCTATATTATATGCTAACTTAATGATTTAAAACCTGGAAACACGAAAAACACCGTAAAACCGGATTTACGCCGTCGTAGTAACACCGCGGGCTGTTTTGGGTTAGTTAATTAAAAACTATGATAAACTTTGATTTAAAAGTTTTTATTCTGAGAAAATGATTTTTATTATGAACATGAAACTATATCCAAAAATTATGGTTAAACTCAAAGTGGAAGTATGTTTTCTAAAATGGTCATCTAGACGTCGTTCTTTCGACTGAAATGACTACCTTTACAAAAACGAATTGTAACTTATTTTTCCGACTATAAACCTATACTTTTTCTGTTTAGATTCATAAAATAGAGTTCAATATGAAACCATAGCAATTTGATTCACTCAAAACGGATTTAAAATGAAGAAGTTATGGGTAAAACAAGATTGGATAATTTTTCTCATTTTAGCTACGTGAAAATTGGTAACAAATATATTCCAACCATAACTTATTCAACTTGTATTGTATATTATGTAATCTTGAGATACCATAGACACGTATACAATGTTTCGACCTATCATGTCGACACATCTATATATATTTCGGAACAACCATAGACACTCTATATGTGAATGTTGGAGTTAGCTATACAGGGTTGAGGTTGATTCCAAAATATGTATAGTTTGAGTTGTGATCAATACTGAGATACGTATACACTGGGTCGTGGATTGATTCAAGATAATATTTATCGATTTATTTCTGTACATCTAACTGTGGACAACTAGTTGTAGGTTACTAACGAGGACAGCTGACTTAATAAACTTAAAACATCAAAATATATTAAAAGTGTTGTAAATATATTTTGAACATACTTTGATATATATGTATATATTGTTATAGGTTTGTGAATCAACCAGTGGCCAAGTCTTACTTCCCGACGAAGTAAAAATCTGTGAAAGTGAGTTATAGTCCCACTTTTAAAATCTAATATTTTTGGGATGAGAATACATGCAGGTTTTATAAATGATTTACAAAATAGACACAAGTACGTGAAACTACATTCTATGGTTGAATTATCGAAATCGAATATGCCCCTTTTTATTAAGTCTGGTAATCTAAGAATTAGGGAACAGACACCCTAATTGACGCGAATCCTAAAGATAGATCTATTGGGCCTAACAAACCCCATCCAAAGTACCGGATGCTTTAGTACTTCGAAATTTATATCATATCCGAAGGGTGTCCCGGAATGATGGGGATATTCTTATATATGCATCTTGTTAATGTCGGTTACCAGGTGTTCACCATATGAATGATTTTTATCTCTATGTATGGGATGTGTATTGAAATATGAAATCTTGTGGTCTATTATTATGATTTGATATATATAGGTTAAACCTATAACTCACCAACATTTTTGTTGACGTTTTAAGCATGTTTATTCTCAGGTGATTATTAAGAGCTTCCGCTGTTGCATACTTAAATAAGGACGAGATTTGGAGTCCATGCTTGTATGATATTGTGTAAAAACTGCATTCAAGAAACTTATTTTGTTGTAACATATTTGTATTGTAAACCATTATGTAATGGTCATGTGTAAACAGGATATTTTAGATTATCATTATTTGATAATCTACGTAAAGCTTTTTAAACCTTTATTGATGAAATAAAGGTTATGGTTTGTTTTAAAATGAATGCAGTCTTTGAAAAACGTCTCATATAGAGGTCAAAACCTCGCAACGAAATCAATTAATATGGAACGTTTTTAATCAATAAGAACGGGACATTTCAGTTGGTATCCGAGCGCTGGTCTTAGAGAACCAGAAAATTTGCATTAGTGTGTCTTATCGAGTTTGTTAGGATGCATTAGTGAGTCTGGACTTCGACCGTGTTTTCTTTAAAAATGATTGCTTAACATTTTTGTTGGAAACTATATATTTTTAACATATGAATATTATGTGATATATTAATCTCTTAACGTGTTTGATATTATGTGATAGATGTCTACCTCTAGAACAAGTCCCATTGACTCACCTAATAATAATGAAGAGTCAAATGTAAATTGGAATGATTTGTGGACTGATTCACAAGTTCCCGAAGAGGAACCGGAAGAAGAGTCGGAACCGGAAGAAGAATCGGAACCGGAAGAAGAATCGGAACCGGATGAAGAAATAGAACCGGTGGGGGAAATAATAAAACGGTTAAGTAAAAGAAAATCCTCAACCAACCGACCAAAGTTAATTATGGTCAATGGTGTTTCCGCCAAGGAAGCAAAATATTGGGAGGATTACCAATTCTCCGATGAATCGGATTCCGACGAGAATTCCGATGATGTTATAGAAATTACCCCAACTGAATTTAAAAAGGCAAAAGAAAATAATAAGGGAAAGGGCATAAAAATAGAGAAATCTAATTCCAACCCCGATGAACTTTATATGTATCGTCAACCCCCGAAGTCCTTAAGTTGTAACAATGACCCGGGAACCTCTAAACCACCAGGTTTTTCTAAACCAATGTGGACAACGACGGCTCGTATTAGGGGAACATCATATATCCCTAGAAACTTGGCAAAACGAACCAAAACCGAAGAAGAAGAAACGAGCGAGTCGGAATAAGATAGTTGTATTCGTGTGGTGTAATATATGGAATATAGTGTTCTTATGCTTTATGATATATGTAAAAATTGCTTGTATTAATAAGTATTTTTTTTATGAATCTAACTCTTGTCTATTTTACAGTTTAAAAACACAAAATGGATAGACAACCCAATATTTTAAGAGACCTACCCGGAGACATGATTGATGAAATCTTGTCTAGAGTCGGCCAGAATTCTTCGGCACAACTATTTAAGGCGAGATCAGTTTGTAAGACATTCGAAGAACGTTCCAAGAATGTCTTGGTTTATAAGAGACTTTCGTTTGAAAGATGGGGGATATCACATTGGGAAACCCATAAGTTACGATGTGTTTACTTTGACGCATATATTGCGGGGAACCCAAATGCTATTTTACGCAACGGGTTAAGAAATTATTTTGACTCAATATATCCGAATATTGGACTTCGTGATTTAGAAAAAGCGGCTAACATGCAACATAAAGAAGCATGTTATGCTTACGGATTAGTAATGTTCGCTTCTCACCAAAGTGAGAACAAGAACATCGGGCTACAACTATTAAACAAAACGTTTCCACAAGTGACGGAGTCGGTAATTGGGGTAAGAAATGAGGTTTTTAGATTATTACGGGACTGTTGGACATTACATAACCCTCGTCCCTTTGATGACGTTACAACACGCTGTCTTATCAACGGCCATAATGGTTATGTTGCACAAGACCAAGGATGGGAAGTAGTCCTAGTAAAACCAGAATGCATGACTTGTTTCTGGACGTATGAATTACGTGTCTTTATTGCCTTTGCTGAACGACTTGTGTACTAGCTAGAATTGTATTCACAACTATCTTGTATCAAAGTTATTGTGTGCTATATTTCATGCTTTATGTAAAATAAGCGGTATTGTAAGTTTGTAAAATATTGTATAAAAGTTTGAACGCGAAATATTATTATAATCAGTTTTTTCATATAGAATTGTAGTAGTTGAATTGTATATTAGCTACTAAGTATGAACTTAAAGGGTAGGTACTACCCGAATTTAAACTTATAAAACGCTAATATGAAGAAAAAGCTTTTATAAATGAGTTCATATTATGCTACGAAATACTATTAACTACTCTTAATATTCTGTATGATTAACTTGTTCCATTTAACTATTTTGAAGGAAATGGCACCGACTACTCGACACACCGTGAATATGAATGAAGAGGAATTCCGTACTTTTCTAGCTTCAAACATAGCCGCAGTACAGGCTGCGCTACATACCAACAATAACCTTGGATCTAGCAGTACAGGAAATCGTGTAGGATGCACCTACAAAGAATTCACTGCCTGCAAACCTTTGGAATTTGATGGAACCGAAGGACCGATCGGATTGAAACGGTGGACCGAGAAGGTTGAATCGGTGTTTGCCATAAGTAAGTGTACTGAAGAGGACAAAGTGAAGTACGCTACGCATACCTTCACAGGTTCTGCGTTAACATGGTGGAATACCTATCTAGAGCAAGTGGGACAAGATGATGCGTACGCACTACCGTGGTCAGCATTCAAGCACTTGATGAACGAGAAGTACCGTCCCAGAACCGAGGTCAATAAGCTCAAGACAGAACTTAGAGGGTTACGAACCCAAGGATTTGATATTACCACGTACGAAAGACGATTCACAGAATTGTGCCTATTGTGTCCGGGAGCATTCGAAGATGAGGAAGAGAAGATCGACGCGTTTGTGAAAGGATTACCGGAAAGAATCCAAGAAGATATAAGTTCACACGAGCCCGCCTCCATACAACAGGCATGTAGAATGGCTCACAAACTAGTGAACCAGATTGAAGAAAGAATTAAAGAACAGACTGCTGAAGAGGCCAATGTGAAGCAAGTCAAAAGAAAGTGGGAGGAAAACGGTGATAAGAATCACCAATACAACAACAACAGCAATTACAACAATAATCGCAACAATTATCCCAACAATCGCAACATCAATCGCAACTACAACAAACGGCCCAACAACAACAACAACAACAACAACAGCAACTACAACAATCATCCCAACAACAATAATAACCGCAACAACAACAACAATCAGAAGCAACTATGCCAAAGGTGTGAAAAGAATCACTCGGGGTTCTGCACCAAATTTTGCAACAAGTGTAAAAGAAATGGTCATAGCGCGGAGAAGTGTGAGGTCTACGGACCAGGGGTTAATAGAACGAAAGGAACAAATGGTGTCGGAACGAGTAATGGCGGAGCAAGTAGTGTCGGAGCAAGTTATGCCAATGTAGTTTGTTATAAATGTGGAAAACCAGGCCACATTATTAGAAATTGCCCGAACCAGGAGAACACGAATGGACAAGGCCGTGGAAGAGTTTTCAATATTAATGCGGTAGAGGCACAGGAAGACCCGGAGCTTGTTACGGGTACGTTTCTTATTGACAATAAATCTGCTTACGTTTTATTTGATTCGGGTGCGGATAGAAGCTATATGAGTAGAGATTTTTGTGCTAAATTAAGTTGTCCATTGACGCCTTTGGATAGTAAATTTTTACTCGAATTAGCAAATGGTAAATTAATTTCAGCAGATAATATATGTCGGAATCGAGAAATTAAACTGGTTAGCGAAACATTAAAATTGATTTGATACCAGTAGAGTTAGGGAGTTTTGATGTGATAATCGGTATGGACTGGTTGAAAGAAGTGAAAGCGGAGATCGTTTGTTACAAAAATGCAATTCGCATTATACGAGAAAAAGGAAAACCCTTAATGGTGTACGGAGAAAAGGGCAACACGAAGCTACATCTTATTAGTAATTTGAAGGCACAAAAACTAATAAGAAAAGGTTGCTATGCTGTTCTAGCACACGTCGAGAAAGTACAAACTGAAGAAAAGAGCATCAATGATGTTCCCATTGCAAAAGAATTTCCCGATGTATTTCCAAAAGAATTACCGGGATTACCCCCACATCGATCCGTTGAATTTCAAATATATCTTGTACCAGGAGCTGCACCAATAGCTCGTGCTCCTTACAGACTCGCACCCAGCGAGATGAAAGAACTGCAAAGCCAATTACAAGAACTTTTAGAGCGTGGTTTCATTCGACCAAGCACATCACCGTGGGGAGCTCCTGTTTTGTTTGTCAAGAAGAAAGATGGTACATTCAGGTTGTGTATCGACTACCGAGAGTTGAACAAACTTACCATCAAGAACCGCTACCCACTACCGAGAATCGATGACTTATTTGATCAACTACAAGGCTCGTCTGTTTATTCAAAGATTGACTTACGTTCCGGGTATCATCAAATGCGGGTGAAAGAAGATGATATTCCAAAGACTGCTTTCAGAACACGTTACGGTCATTACGAGTTTATGGTCATGCCGTTTGGTTTAACTAATGCACCAGCTGTGTTCATGGACCTTATGAACCGAGTGTGTGGACCATACCTTGACAAGTTTGTCATTGTTTTCATTGATGACATACTTATTTACTCAAAGAATGACCAAGAACACGGTGAACATTTGAGAAAGGTGTTAGAAGTATTGAGGAAGGAAGAATTGTACGCTAAGTTTTCAAAGTGTGCATTTTGGTTGGAAGAAGTTCAATTCCTCGGTCACATAGTGAACAAAGAAGGTATTAAGGTGGATCCGGCAAAGATAGAAACTGTTGAAAAGTGGGAAATCCCGAAAACTCCGAAACACATACGCCAGTTTTTAGGACTAGCTGGTTACTACAGGAGGTTCATCCAAGACTTTTCCAGAATAGCAAAACCCTTGACTGCATTAACGCATAAAGGGAAGAAATTTGAATGGAATGATGAACAAGAGAAAGCGTTTCAGTTATTGAAGAAAAAGCTAACTACGGCACCTATATTGTCATTGCCTGAAGGGAATGATGATTTTGTGATTTATTGTGATGCATCAAAGCAAGGTCTCGGTTGTGTATTAATGCAACGAACGAAGGTGATTGCTTATGCGTCTAGACAATTGAAGATTCACGAACAAAATTATACGACGCATGATTTGGAATTAGGCGCGGTTGTTTTTGCATTAAAGACTTGGAGGCACTACTTATATGGGGTCAAAAGTATTATATATACCGACCACAAAAGTCTTCAACACATATTTAATCAGAAACAACTGAATATGAGGCAGCGTAGGTGGATTGAATTATTGAATGATTACGATTTTGAGATTCGTTACCACCCGGGGAAGGCAAATGTGGTAGCCGATGCCTTGAGCAGGAAGGATAGAGAACCCATTCGAGTAAAATCTATGAATATAATGATTCATAATAACATTACTACTCAAATAAAGGAGGCGCAACAAGGAGTTTTAAAAGAGGGAAATTTAAAGGATGAAATACCCAAAGGATCGGAAAAGCATCTTAATATTCGGGAAGACGGAACCCGGTATAGGGCTGAAAGGATTTGGGTACCAAAATTTGGAGATATGAGAGAAATGGTACTTAGAGAAGCTCATAAAACCAGATACTCAATACATCCTGGAACGGGGAAGATGTACAAGGATCTCAAGAAACATTTTTGGTGGCCGGGTATGAAAGCCGATGTTGCTAAATACGTAGGAGAATGTTTGACGTGTTCTAAGGTCAAAGCTGAGCATCAGAAACCATCAGGTCTACTTCAACAACCCGAAATCCCGGAATGGAAATGGGAAAACATTACCATGGATTTCATCACTAAATTGCCAAGGACTGCAAGTGGTTTTGATACTATTTGGGTAATAGTTGATCGTCTCACTAAATCAGCACACTTCCTACCAATAAGAGAAGATGACAAGATGGAGAAGTTAGCACGACTGTATTTGAAGGAAGTCGTCTCCAGACATGGAATACCAATCTCTATTATCTCTGATAGGGATGGCAGATTTATTTCAAGATTCTGGCAGACATTACAGCAAGCATTAGGAACTCGTCTAGACATGAGTACTGCCTATCATCCACAAACTGATGGGCAGAGCGAAAGGATGATACAAACGCTTGAAGACATGCTACGAGCATGTGTTATTGATTTCGGAAACAGTTGGG
This sequence comes from Rutidosis leptorrhynchoides, assembly GCF_046630445.1. Classification (NCBI taxonomy): domain Eukaryota; kingdom Viridiplantae; phylum Streptophyta; class Magnoliopsida; order Asterales; family Asteraceae; genus Rutidosis; species Rutidosis leptorrhynchoides. Next base: position 184,538,923 of record NC_092340.1, on the reverse strand, counting down.
ATCGACATCTACCGTTAGCAGAATTTTTCTACAACAACAGCTACCATTCAAGCATTGAGATGGCGCCGTTTGAAGCACTTTATGGTAGAAAGTGTAGGTCTCCGATTTGTTGGAGTGAGGTGGGGGATAGACAGATTACGGGTCCGGAGATTATACAAGAAACTACCGAGAAGATCATCCAAATTCAACAACGGTTGAAAACCGCCCAAAGTCGACAAAAGAGCTACGCTGACATTAAAAGAAAAGATATAGAATTTGAAATTGGAGAGATGGTCATGCTTAAAGTTTCACCTTGGAAAGGCGTTGTTCGATTTGGTAAACGAGGGAAATTAAATCCAAGGTATATTGGACCATTCAAGATTATTGATCGTGTCGGACCAGTAGCTTACCGACTTGAGTTACCTCAACAACTCGCGGCTGTACATAACACTTTCCACGTCTCGAATTTGAAGAAATGTTTTGCTAAAGAAGATCTCACTATTCCGTTAGATGAAATCCAAATCAACGAAAAACTCCAATTCATCGAAGAACCCGTCGAAATAATGGATCGTGAGGTTAAAAGACTTAAGCAAAACAAGATACCAATTGTTAAGGTTCGATGGAATGCTCGTAGAGGACCCGAGTTCACCTGGGAGCGTGAAGATCAGATGAAGAAGAAATACCCGCATCTATTTCCAGAAGATTCGTCAACACCTTCAACAGCTTAAAATTTCGGGACGAAATTTATTTAACGGGTAGGTACTGTAGTGACCCGAACTTTTCCATGTTTATATATATTAATTGAGATTGATGTTTACATGATTAAATGTTTCCAACATGTTAAGCAATCAAACTTGTTAAGACTTGATTAATTGAAATATGTTTTATATAGACAATTGACCACCCAAGTTGATCGGTGATTCACGAACGTTAAAACTTGTAAAAACTATATGATGACATATATATGGATATATATATATAGTTAACATGATACTATGATAAGAAAACATATCATAAAGTATATTAACAATGAACTACATATGTAAAAACAAGACTACTAACTTAATGATTTTTAAACGAGACATATATGTAACGATTATCGTTGTAAAGACATTTAATGTATATATATCATATTAAGAGATATTCATACATGATAATATCATGATAATATAATAATTTAAAATCTCATTTGATATTATAAACATTGGGTTAACAACATTTAACAAGATCGTTAACCTAAAGGTTTCAAAACAACACTTACATGTAACGACTAACGATGACTTAACGACTCAGTTAAAATGTATATACATGTAGTGTTTTAATATGTATTTATACACTTTTGAAAGACTTCAATACACTTATCAAAATACTTCTACTTAACAAAAATGCTTACAATTACATCCTCGTTCAGTTTCATCAACAATTCTACTCGTATGCACCCGTATTCGTACTCGTACAATACACAGCTTTTAGATGTATGTACTATTGGTATATACACTCCAATGATCAGCTCTTAGCAGCCCATGTGAGTCACCTAACACATGTGGGAACCATCATTTGGCAACTAGCATGAAATATCTCATAAAATTACAAAAATATGAGTAATCATTCATGACTTATTTACATGAAAACAAAATTACATATCCTTTATATCTAATCCATACACCAACGACCAAAAACACCTACAAACACTTTCATTCTTCAATTTTCTTCATCTAATTGATCTCTCTCAAGTTCTATCTTCAAGTTCTAAGTGTTCTTCATAAATTCCAAAAGTTCTAGTTTCATAAAATCAAGAATACTTTCAAGTTTGCTAGCTCACTTCCAATCTTGTAAGGTGATCATCCAACCTCAAGAAATCTTTGTTTCTTACAGTAGGTTATCATTCTAATACAAGGTAATAATCATATTCAAACTTTGGTTCAATTTCTATAACTATAACAATCTTATTTCAAGTGATGATCTTACTTGAACTTGTTTTCGTGTCATGATTTTGCTTCAAGAACTTTGAGCCATCCAAGGATCCATTGAAGCTAGATCCATTTTTCTCTTTTCCAGTAGGTTCATCCAAGGAACTTAAGGTAGTAATGATGTTCATAACATCATTCGATTCATACATATAAAGCTATCTTATTCGAAGGTTTAAACTTGTAATCACTAGAACATAGTTTAGTTAATTCTAAACTTGTTGGCAAACAAAAGTTAATCCTTCTAACTTGACTTTTAAAATCAACTAAACACATATTCTATATCTATATTATATGCTAACTTAATGATTTAAAACCTGGAAACACGAAAAACACCGTAAAACCGGATTTACGCCGTCGTAGTAACACCGCGGGCTGTTTTGGGTTAGTTAATTAAAAACTATGATAAACTTTGATTTAAAAGTTGTTATTCTGAGAAAATGATTTTTATTATGAACATGAAACTATATCCAAAAATTATGGTTAAACTCAAAGTGGAAGTATGTTTTCTAAAATGGTCATCTAGACGTCGTTCTTTCGACTGAAATGACTACTTTTACAAAAACGAATTGTAACTTATTTTTCCGACTATAAACCTATACTTTTTCTGTTTAGATTCATAAAATAGAGTTCAATATGAAACCATAGCAATTTGATTCACTCAAAACGGATTTAAAATGAAGAAGTTATGGGTAAAACAAGATTGGATAATTTTTCTCATTTTAGCTACGTGAAAATTGGTAACAAATATATTCCAACCATAACTTATTCAACTTGTATTGTATATTATGTAATCTTGAGATACCATAGACACGTATACAATGTTTCGACCTATCATGTCGACACATCTATATATATTTCGGAACAACCATAGACACTCTATATGTGAATGTTGGAGTTAGCTATACAGGGTTGAGGTTGATTCCAAAATATGTATAGTTTGAGTTGTGATCAATACTGAGATACGTATACACTGGGTCGTGGATTGATTCAAGATAATATTTATCGATTTATTTCTGTACATCTAACTGTGGACAACTAGTTGTAGGTTACTAACGATGACAGCTGACTTAATAAACTTAAAACATCAAAATATATTAAAAGTGTTGTAAATATATTTTGAACATACTTTGATATATATGTATATATTGTTATAGGTTCGTGAATCAACCAGTGGCCAAGTCTTACTTCCCGACGAAGTAAAAATCTGTGAAAGTGAGTTATAGTCCCACTTTTAAAATCTAATATTTTTGGGATGAGAATACATGCAGGTTTTATAAATGATTTACAAAATAGACACAAGTACGTGAAACTACATTCTATGGTTGAATTATCGAAATCGAATATGCCCCTTTTTATTAAGTCTGGTAATCTAAGAATTAGGGAACAGACACCCTAATTGACGCGAATCCTAAAGATAGATCTATTGGGCCTAACAAACCCCATCCAAAGTACCGGATGCTTTAGTACTTCGAAATTTATATCATATCCGAAGGGTGTCCCGGAATGATGGGGATATTCTTATATATGCATCTTGTTAATGTCGGTTACCAGGTGTTCACCATATGAATGATTTTTATCTCTATGTATGGGATGTGTATTGAAATATGAAATCTTGTGGTCTATTATTATGATTTGATACATATAGGTTAAACCTATAACTCACCAACATTTTTGTTGACGTTTTAAGCATGTTTATTCTCAGGTGATTATTAAGAGCTTCCGCTGTTGCATACTTAAATAAGGACGAGATTTGGAGTCCATGCTTGTATGATATTGTGTAAAAACTGCATTCAAGAAACTTATTTTGTTGTAACATATTTGTATTGTAAACCATTATGTAATGGTCATGTGTAAACAGGATATTTTAGATTATCATTATTTGATAATCTACGTAAAGCTTTTTAAACCTTTATTGATGAAATAAAGGTTATGGTTTGTTTTAAAATGAATGCAGTCTTTGAAAAACGTCTCATATAGAGGTCAAAACCTCGCAACGAAATCAATTAATATGGAACGTTTTTAATCAATAAGAACGGGACATTTCATAATTGATCCAGAAATAACAACAAGAAATTGAATTTCATGAAGAACAAATTGTTTGACTTTTTGAAATATAATTTTGACTCAAAAATTCGAGTTCGATATTACGAATTGAGGGATGAAACTTTGCAGAAAGATTGAGCGTGAGAATCCTAACAAAACTGTATTTATACATTTTGCAAAATCGTTTAATTTCGTGTTTTGGTTAATATGAATCAAGAACAGGGACTATCGCCTATTTTTTTCTATATAATTCTGTTTTTTCCCATTTAATTTACAGAAGGTAACTTAATATAGGTGTTTGTACAATTAAGGGTTGTCTATATTTGATCTATGACATCGACTCCTAACAGAAATCCGACAAAATCCAGCTTGAAGAATAGTTTGATGGTTAGTTTCAACAAATTGATACGATTTTTGACTTAATTGGTATCCAGTAATATTCAAATAAGGATCGATGTGGACAGCAAAGAAAAATAAAGAGAAGTAAACAAAAAAAAATGGGATCGTGTTTGGTAACAGAATCAAGTAATGTTGTCTCTAAGATTTGCATATATACACACTTATATGAATAAATAATATATTTATTAATAATATTAAACTTAATAATATATATTTCATAATATATATTAAAAAATTTGTTACTATTATTAATTTTAATATGAATACTATAATAATAATAATAATAATAATAATAATAATAATAATAATAATAATAATAATAATAATATTAATGATAACTCTATTAAAATTATATTAATAATAAAAGTAATTATAAAAATGTTAATAATAGTATTATTAATATTAACCATAACATGTTGTATAATAATATTGGTATTTATAATAAAAATGATGATTATTAATAGTAATAGTAAAAATTATAATAATATTAACAATGATGCTAATAATAATATAAATTACAAAATTCTTAGTAATAATAATATAACCATATATATATATATATATATATATATATATATATATATATATATATATATATATATATATATATATATATATATATATACAAATATCCTTTTCATAATTATATTAATAATACTAATGTAGATGTTAAAATTGAAAGTAATAATAATAATATAATAACAATTATAATTTAACTTATAATTAACCTTATTATATTAGATATTAATATTACATACTAGTAATTATTTGATATATATAATATCATACATTGAATATTCCATAATCAAACATTATAATATAGGAATCATATTTCAATAACAACTTAATAATTTTATGTATTACATTAACTATTTAATTAAATTCAAATGATTAAATTGTATTTTATTATTTCAAATTATTATATATATTATTATTTATATTTACATATATCTATATATACATATTTATTTACAACAATTGTTCGTGAATCATCGGGCAAGGTCAAAGGTTAACTGAATTCATAAAACAGTTCAAAATTTTCGAGACTCATCATTACAGACTTTGCTTATCGTCTTGAAAACATATAAAGATTAAGTTTAAATTTGGTCGGAAATTCTCGGGTCGTCACATACCAACAGTACATACATCTAAAAGCTGTGTATTGTACGAGTACGAATACAGGTGCATACGAGTAGAATTGTTGATGAAACTGAACGAGGATGTAATTGTAAGCATTTTTATTAAGTAGAAGTACTTTGATATGTGTCTTGAAGTCTTTCAAAAGTGTAAGAATACATATCAAAACACAACATGTATATACATTCTAATGGAGTCGTTAAGTCTTCGTTAGTCGTTACATGTAAGTGTTGTTTTGAAACCTTTAAGTTAACGATCTCAATTAATGTTGTTAACCAATGTTTACTATATCAAATGAGATGTTAAATTATTATATTATCATGATATTATGATGTATGAATATCTCTTAATATGATATATACATTAAAATATCGTTACAACGATAATCGTTACATATAAGTCTCGTTTCGTAATTCTTGGGTAAGTAGTCTTGTTTTTACATATGTAGTTCATTGTTAACACACTTAATGATATATTTAAATATCATTTTATCATGTTAAATATAGTGTATCAATATCTTAATATGATACATGTGTATTTATTAGACGTTATCATAACGATAATCGTTATATATATCATTTCGAATTCCTTAACTTAGTAATCTCATTTCTTATGTATATCACACATTGTTAATATACTTAGTGCGATACTTACTCATCATAATCTTATGTCAACCATATATATATGTCTATATATACCAAAACATGTAGTTTTTACAAATTTGTAACGTTCGTGAATCGCCGGTCAACTTGGGTGATCAATTGTCTATATGAAACTTATTTCATTTAATCAAGTCTTAACAAGTTTGATTGCTTAACACATTGGAAACATTTAGTCATGTAAATATCAATCTCAAATAATATATATAAACATGGAAAAGTTCGGGTTACTACAGTACCTATCCGTTAAATAAATTTCGTCCCGAAATTTTAAGGTGTTGAAGGTGTTGACGAATCTTCTGAAAATAGATGTGGGTATTTCTTCTTCATCTGATCTTCATGCTCCCAGGTGAACTCGGGTCCTCTACTAGTATTCCATCGAACCTTAACAATCGGTATCTTGTTTTGCTTAAGTCTCTTAACCTCACGATCCATTATTTCGACGGGTTCTTCAATGAATTGAAGTTTTTCATTGATTTGGATTTCGTCCAACGGAATAGTGAGATCTTCTTTAGCAAAACATTTCTTCAAATTCGAGACGTGGAAAGTGTTATGTACAGCCGCGAGTTATTGAGGTAGCTCCAGTTAGTAAGCTACTGGTCCGACACGATCTATAATCTTGAATGGTCCAATGTACCTTGGATTTAGTTTCCCCCGTTTACCAAATTGAACAACGCCTTTCCAAGGTGAAACCTTAAGCATGACCATTTCTCCAATTTCTAACTCTATATCTTTTCTTTTACTGTCCCTGTAGCTCTTTTGTTGACTCTGGGCGGTTTTCAATCGTTGTTGAATTTGGATGATTTTCTCAGTAGTTTCTTGTATTATCTCTGGACCCGTAATCTGTCTATCCCCCACTTCATTCCAACAAATCGGAGACCTGCACTTTCTACCATAAAGTGCCTCAAATGGCGCCATCTTAATACTAGAATGATAATTGTTGTTGTAGGAAAATTCTGCTAACGGTAGGTGTCGATCCCAACTGTTTCCGAAATCAATAACACATGCTCGTAGCATGTCTTCAAGCGTTTGTATCATCCTTTCAATCTGCCCATCAGTTTGTAGATGATAGGCGGTACTCATGTCTAGACGAGCCCCCAATGCTTGTTGTAATGTCTGTCAGAACCTTTAAACAAATCTACCATCCCTATCAGAGATAATAGAGACGGGTATTCCATGTCTGGAGACAACCTCCTTCAAATACAATCGCGCCAACTTCTCTATTTTGTCATCTCCTCTCATTGGCAGGAAGTGTGCTGACTTGGTGAGACGATCAACTATTACCCAAATAGTATCATAACCACTTACAGTCCTTGGCAATTTAGTAATGAAATCCATGGTAATTTTTCCCATTTCCATTCAGAGATTTCAGGTTGTTGTAGTAGACTTGATGGTTTCTGATGTTCAGCTTTGACCTTAGAACACGTCAAACATTCTCCTACATATTTAGCAATATCGCTTTCATACCCGGCCACCAAAAGTGTTTCTTGAGATCTTTATACATCTTCCCCGCTCCGAGATGTATTGAATATCTGGTTTTATGTGCTTCTTTAAGTACCATTTCTCTCACATCTCCAAACCTTGGTACCCAAATTCTATCAGCCCTATATCGGGTTCTGTCTTCCCAAATATTAAGATGTTTCTCTGATCCTTTGGGTATCTCATTCTTCAACTTTCCTTCTTTTACAACCCCCTGTTGCGCCTCCTTTATTTGAGTAGTAAGATTAGTACGAATAATTATATTCATATCTTTTACCCGTATAGGTTCTCTGTCCTTTCTACTCAAAGCATTAGCTACCACATTCGCCTTCCCCAGGTGGTATCGAATCTAAAAATCATAATCATTCAACAGTTCAATCCACCTGCGTTGTCTCATATTCAGTTACTTCTGATTAAATATATGTTGGAGAATTTTATGGTCGGTATATATAATACTTTTGACCCCATATAAATAATGCCTCCAAGTCTTTAATGCAAAAACAACAGCACCCAATTCCAAAGCGTGAGTTGTATAATTTTGCTCGTGAATCTTCAATTGTCTAGACGCATAAGAAATCACCTTCGTTCGTTGCATTAATAAACAACCGAGACCTTGCTTTGATGCGTCACAATAAATCACAAAATCATCATTCCCTTCAGGCAATGACAATATAGGTGCCGTAGTTAGCTTTTTCTTCAATAACTAAAACGCCTTCTCTTGTTCATCCTTCCATTCAAATTTCTTCCCTTTATGCATTAATGCAGTCAAGGGTTTTGCTATTTTGGAGAAATCTTGGATGAATCTTCTGTAGTAACCAGCCAATCCTAAAAATTGACGTATATGCTTCGGAGTTTTTGGGGTTTCCCACTTTTCAACGGTTTCGATCTTTGCCGGGTCCACCTGGATACCTTCTTTGTTCACTATGTGACCGAGGAATTGAACTTCTTCCAACCAAAATGCACACTTTGAAAACTTAGCGTACAGTTTTTCTTTCCTCAATACTTCTAGCACTTTTCTCAAATTTTCTTCGTGCTCTTGATCATTCTTTGAGTAAATAAGTATGTCATCGATGAAAACAATGACAAACTTATCAAGATATGGCCCACACATACGGTTCATAAGGTCCATGAACACAGCTGGTGCGTTAGTCAATCCAAACGGCATAACCATAAACTCGTAATGATCATAACGCGTCCTAAAAGCAGTTTTTGGAATATCATCCTCCTTTACTCGCATTTGATGATATCCAGAACGTAAATCGATTTTTGAATAAATCGACGAGCCTTGTAGTTGATCAAATAAGTCGTCAATTCTTAGCAGTGGATAACGGTTTTTGATGATAAGTTTATTCAACTCTCTGTAGTCAATACACAACCTGAATGTACCATCCTTCTTCTTGACAAACAAAACAGGAGCTCCCCATGGTGATGTGCTTGGTCGAATGAAACCACGTTCTAATAGTTCTTGAAGTTGGCTTTGCAGTTCTTTCATCTCGCTGGGTGCGAGTCTGTAAGGAGCACGAGCTATTGGTGCAGCTCCTGGTACAAGATCTATTTGAAATTCAACAGATCGATGTGGAGGTAGTCCCGGTAATTCTTTCGGAAATACATCGGGAAATTCTTTTGCGACGGGAACATCATTGATGCTCTTTTCTTCAGTTTGTACTTTCTCGACGTGTGCTAGAACAGCATAGCAACCTTTTCTTATTAGTTTTTGTGCCTTCAAATTACTAATAAGATGTAGCTTCATGTTGCCCTTTTCTTCGTACACCATTAAGGGTTCTCCTTCTTCTCGTACAATGCGAATTTCATTTTTGTAACATACGATCTCTGCTTTCATCTCCTTCAGCCAGTCCATGCCAACTATTACATCAAAACTCCCTAACTCTACTAGTATCAAATCAATCTTAAATATTTCGCTACCCAGTTTAATTTCTCGATTCCGGCATATATAATCTGCTGAAATTAATTTACCGTTTGCTAATTCGAGTAAATATTTACTATCCAACGGCGTCAATGGACAACTTAATTTAGCATAAAAATCTCTACTCATATAGCTTCTATACGCACCCGAATCAAATAAAACGTAAGCAGATTTATTGTCAATAAGAAACGTACCTGTAACAAGCTCCGGGTCTTCCTGTGCCTCTGTCGCATTAATATTGAAAACTCTTCCGCGGCCTTGTCCATTCGTGTTCTCCTAGTTTGGGCAATTTCTAATAATGTGGCCCAGTTTTCCACATTTATAACAAACAACATTGGCATAACTTGCTCCGACACTACTTGCTCCGCCATTACTCGTTCCGACACCATTTGTTGTTGTCGTTCTGTTAACCCCTGGTTCGTAGACCTCACACTTCGCCGCACTATGACCATTTCTTTTACACTTGTTGTAAAATTTGGTGCAAAACCCCGAGTGATACTTTTCACACCTTTGGCATAGCTGCTTCTGATTGTTGTTGTTGTTGCGGTTGTTATTGTTGTTGGGATGATTGTTGTAGTTGTTGTTGTTGTGGTTGTTATTGTTGTTGGGATGATTGTTGTAGTTGTTGTTGTTGTTGTTGTTGTTGTTGTTGTTGTGCCGTTTGTTGATGTTGCGATTGTTGGGATAGTTGTTGTTGTTTTGGTGACTCTTATCACCGTTTTCCTCCCACTTTCTTTTGACTAACTTCACATTGGCCTCTTCGGCAGCCTATTCTTTAATTCTTCCCTCAATCTGGTTCACTAGTTTGTGAGCCATTCTACATGCCTTTTGTATGGAGGCAGGCTCGTGTGAACTTATATCTTCTTGGATTCTCTCCGGTAACCCTTTCACAAATGCGTCGATCTTCTCTTCCTCATCTTCGAATGCTCTCGGACACAATAGGCACAATTCTGTGAATCGTCTTTTATACGAAGTAATATCAAATCCCTGTGTTCGTAACCCTCTAAGTTCTGTCTTGAGCTTATTGACCTTGGTTCTTGGACGGTACTTCTCATTCATCAAGTGCTTGAATGCTGACCACGGTAGCGCGTAAGCAGCATCTTGTCCCACTTGCCCTAGATAGGTATTCCACCATGTTAATGCAATACCTGTGAAGGTATGCGTAGCGTACTTCACTTTGTCTCCTTCAGCACACTTACATATGGCAAACACCGATTGGTCCTTCGGTCCCATCAAATTCTGAAGGTTTGCAGGCAGTGAATTCCTTGTAGGAGCATCCTACACGATTTCTTGTGCCGTGAGCTGTATTGCTAGATTCAGAGTTATTGTAAGTATGTAGCGCGGCCTGTACTGCGGCTATGTTTGAAGCAAGAAAGGCACGAAATTCCTCTTCGCTCATATTTAAGGTGTGTCGAGTAGTCGGTGCCATTTCCTTCAAAATAGTCAAATGAAACAATTTACTCATACAGAATATTAAGAATAGTCAATAGTATCTCGTAGCATAATATGAACTCATTTATAAAAGCTTTTTCTTCATATTATCGTTTTATAAGTTTAAATTCGGGTACTACCTACCCGTTAAGTTCATACTTAGTAGCTAATATACAATTCAACTACTACAATTTCATATGAAAAACTGATTATAATAATATATCACATACAAATATTCTTCAAACTTACAACTTCGCTATATTACATATAACATGAAATATAGTACACGATGATACAGGACAGTTTTGAAGATAAATCTAGTTAATACGCAAGTTGTTCAGCAAAGGAAATAAAGACACGTAATTCGTAAGTCCAGAAACAAGTCTTGCATTCTAGTTTTACTAAGACGAATTCCCATCCTTGGTCTTGTGGAAAATAACCATTATGACCATTGGCTAGGCAGCATGTTGTAATGTCGTCAAAAGGACGAGAGTTTTGTAATGTCCAACAGCCCCGTAATAATCTAAAAACCTTGTTTCTCACCCCAACTACTGAATCCGTCACTTGTGGGAAAGTTTTATTTAAAAGCTGTGATCCGATGTTCTTTTTCGCACTTTGGTAAGAAGCGAACGTCACTAACCCGTAAGCATAACATGCTTCTTTATGTTGCATGTTAGAATCTCTTTCTAATTCATGAAATCCTATGTTGGGATATGTTGAGTCAAAATAGGTTCTTAACCCGTAGCGTAAAATTGCATTTGGGTTCCCCGCATTTAACGCTTTAAAGAAAACATGGCGTAACTTAAAGTCTCCCCAATGTGATATACCCCACCTATCAAAGGAAAGCCTTTTATAAACTAAGGCATTTCTGGAAAGTCTTTCAAATGTTTGACAAGTTAATTTCGCCATAACTAAATGTGCTGATGAATTCTGACCGACTCTAGACAAGATTTCCTCAATCATATCCTCTGGTAGGTCTTCTAAAATATTCGGTTGTCTACCCTTAACGTCCATTTTGTTTTTATACTGTAAAATAGACAAGGATTAGATTCGTAATAACAAACAATACAAGCAATTTTTACATAGAACATAAAAGTACAAGTACACTACAATACATTTATTACACAACATGCTCACACCCCTCTAATCTGAATCACTGGTTTCTTCTTCTTCGGACTTGGTTCTTTTTCCTAATTTTCTAGGGATATATGATGTTCCTCTAATACGAGCCGTCGTTTCCACATTGGTTTAGAAAAACCTGGTGGTTTAGAGGTTCCCGGGTTATTGTCACGATATTGAAAATACGGGTGTTGACGGTACATATAAAGTTCATCGGGGTCGGAATCAGATTTCTCTATTTTGATGCCTTTTCCCTTATTATTTTCTTTTGCCTCATTAAATTGGGTCGGGGTAATTTCTATAACATCATCGGAATCCTCATCAGGATCCGATTCATCGGAAAATTGGTAATTTTCCCAATATTTTGCTTCCTTAGCGGAAACACCATTGACCATTATTAACTTTGGTCCATTGGTTGAGGATTTTCTTTTATTTGACCGGTTTTCTGTGGTTCCTACTATTCCCCCCTCCGAAACCTCTTCTTCTTCCGGTTCCTCTTCTTCTGGTTCCTCTTCTTCCGGTTCCTCTTCTTCCGATTCTTCGGGAACTTGTGAATCTTGCCAATATATATTCGACTCTTCGTTATTATTAGGTGAGTCAATGGGATTTGTGCTAGAGGTAGACATCTATCACACAATATCAAACATGTTAAGAGATTAATATATCACATAATATTTACATGTTAATAATATATAGTTTCCAACAAAAATGTTAAGCAATCATTTTTAAAGAAAACACGGTCGAAGTCCAGACTCACTAATGCATCCTAACAAACTCGATAAGACATATTAATGCAAATTTTCTGGTTCTCTAAGACCAACGCTCGGATACCAACTGAAATGTCCCGTTCATATTGATTATAAACGTTCCATATTAATTGATTTCATTGTGAGGTTTTGACCTTTATATGAGACGTTTTTCAAAGACTGCATTCATTTTTAAAACAACCATAACCTTTATTTTATCAATAAAGATTTTAAAAGCATTACGTAGATTATCAAATAATGATAATCTAAAATATACTGTTGTGACACCGCTAAATTTTTTTTTTTTTTTAATAAATATGTGGCGGAAGCATTAACATTAATGAAATACGATATCAACAATTGTACCAACCGATGTCACGTGTCATTAAAACAATTTACATATTAACAGGAAGAGACATAAATATATTCTGTTTTCAAAAGTACACGGTTCATATTCTAAAAGACCACATCAGAGTTAACCCTGTCAAACATAACATCATCATGCCCGTCTTCTCCCAAAAGCACTATCTACAAAAGCTAACAACCTGCAGGGAGGAGATGGAGGGGAATTAGCACGAAGCTAAGTGAGTACGACTAACTACAGGCCATAGCATACAAAACTGTTATACTAATCATGTCACAATAGTCTAACACACAAACATCACCCAAATGCCATCTACAGAGACTCTGGCGGCTCGGCCAAACCATTAACCACCAGCTGATCGGACTGGGGCTTACCAGAAGTTCCTCCACCACCGTATGTATATACATAATCCACACGCGACGAACGCGTCATTCACATATATATACACCACGGCTGTCTAGGCTACCACAGAGGAACCCAACCCTCAGGTTGATCTCTCCTACCGAGGCTACCACACAATAGGGACGCACTGGGATCCAGCAGACAAGCATCAACTAACATGCAGTCATCACAACAACTAACTAACCACAACAATAAGTATATCTAACAAGCATGGCAATCATAATATAACATGCTTCTATATACTATATTCTCCAGTTAGTCCCACTCACCAAATACCAGCAAACGAGAAGGTGTTCAGCTATCTAATCACTGAACCTTCTCTTTCTCGTTTTCTCCTGAGAAATACATATACACGAGTTAGTTTATGTCCATAAACACCAAATAACACAATACAGAAAATTTTGTCAGAAAACTGTCCGCTAAATATTTTCTCCTTAACACTTCAAAATTTACATCATAAACATCAAAATACAAACGGGCAGCATAACAGCTAAAAATCAACACTTAGGTAAAATATTCTGCCCTGGACACTCAGTCGGTCGACTGACTCTTACAGTCGGTCGACTGTCTATACATTCAGTCGACTGACCTTCCCAGTCGGTCGACTTATTTGGTATTTCCACAATCGGCCGAAAGTCAAACTCAGTCGGCCGGTTCACTTGCCAGTCGGTCGGTTATCTGTCAATCGGTCGGTTCACTACCTCAGTGTCGATTGTCGACCGACAGTCGGCCGACTGTGTTCATCTTCATCAGAAACTGAACAAAGGCTACGGACTTCAAGCTAAATTCACCAAATCTTGATCTAGAGCTCGTTTTCGACACCAAAACTTGTCACAACTCAATTACTACATGTTATAGACTATAAACCCACAAAGTTTTGACCAAAACAACATCAAATCCATGGATTTTGACACAAAATCAAGCTTTTTACAAAACTTACACAAAACTATGAATTTAACCATGAATTTAACACAAAAACACATGTTTCTTACCTTGTTAGAATCAGTAGACAACAAGGAACAAGATTCCAAGATCAATTTGAGCTCAAGAACAAGTTTTGATGATTAGGGTTTCAAAGGAGAAAGAATTAGGTACGGGGTATTATTTTGGGAAGGATCTGAAAAGTGCAAGAAATGCACTGCACAAGTCATCAAAAGTGGGTTAAAATCCCACACTGTGTGACACACGGGTATTTACCAGTTATCTGATATCTTTCGTACATCATTTGGTAACCCAAACGAAGTCCAAGTTAAATAAACAAACCTGTTCTGTGACCCTTGTCACAAACTGGTCCTAACCTCAACATTAAATAATAATAAATAATAAATAAAAATAAAAGCATATAATAACACCATACTAACTTAAGGGCAATCTAGTAATCTTACAGCTAGGCCCGATTGAGGATGTTACAAATCTACCCCCTTAAGAAGATTCTGTCCTCGGAATCTGGTCAAGGTCAAACAAATGAGGATAGCGCGCCCTCATTAACTCCTCGGTTTCCCACGTTAAGTTAGAACCTAAACTGTGCCGCCACTCCACTAATACCATTGAAATCTGCTTCCTTCTTAACTTGGTGACTTTCTTATCTACTATCTTAATCGGCTCTTCCACTAATTTCTTAGTCAAATCAACTTTCAAGTCTTTCAATGGAAGAATCTGACTTTCATCGTCTACTTTGCACTTTATCAGATAGCACACGTTGAATGTGTTGTGAATTCCTGCTAACTCTGATGGAAGATCTAAAACAACAGTCTGATCATTCAAAATTTCTTTGATTGGATATGGCCCAATAAACCTCGGAGCTAGTTTACCACGTTTACCAAATCTGATCACTCCCTTCCACGGTGAAACTTTCAGATAAATACGATCACCTACATTAAATATCACCGGACGTCTGCGCGGATCAGCATACACCTTTTGTCGGTCTCTGGCTGCTTTTAACTTCTCACGTGCAATTTCGACTTTTTCTGCAGTTATCTAAACAATTTCGGGACCTGCAAATTGTTTCTCACCTGCTTCTAACCAACACGTCAGAGTTCTACACTTACGACCATACAACATTTCATACGGTGGCATTCCGATACTCGAATGATATGAATTGTTGTAAGCAAACTCTATCAATGGAAGATGCGAATCCCAAGAACCACCATATTCTAAGACACATGCTCTTAACATATCTTCTAATGTCTGAATCATTCGTTCACTCTGACCGTCTATCTGTGGATGATATGCTGTACTCAAATTTACACGTGTACCCAAATTCTGTTGTAAACTGTTCCAAAAGTTCGATACAAACCTAGTATCTCAGTCGGAAACTATAGACAATGGTACACCATGTCGACTAACGATCTCTTTCAAGTACAATTCTGCCAAATCACTTAACGAAGCTGTTTCACGAGTAGCTAAAAAGTGAGCACTCTTTGTCAGACGACCCACTATCACCCAGATCATGTCGTGTCCTTTCTGGGTTCGGGGTAACTTGGTTACAAAATCCATCGTTATATGATCCCATTTCCACTGAGGAATTTCTAACTGTCTTAGAGATCCATACGGTTTCTGATGTTCTGCCTTAACTTGCGCACAAATATGACATTTCTCAACGAAACCTGCAACATCTGTCTTCATTGTCGGCCACCAATACAATGTTTTCAAGTCTCTATACATCTTTGTACTACCTGGATATACTAATAATCTCGATTTATGTGCTTCAGTGAGGATTAAATCCCTCAAATCTCCAAACATAGGCACCCAAATTCGGTCTTTATAGGTCTTTAATCCTCTAGAATCATTGCATAGGTCAAATTTTCTTTTGGTCATTTGTTCAGTCTTTAGGTTTTAGTCATTCAAAGCTACTAATTGTACGGTTTTCAATCGATCAATCAAGTCTAAAACTATCCCAATTCTCATAAACTTGGCATTTTCGACTGTTTTCTTACGACTCAGAGCATCTGCGACCACATTTGCTTTACCCGGATGGTACTTAATCTCACAATCGTAGTCTTTAATCAGTTCTAAATATCGACGTTGATGCATATTTAATTATTTCTGTGAAAAGATATATTGAAGACTCTTATGATCTGTATAGATTTCACAATGTGTACCATACAAATAATGTCTCCAAAGCTTCAAAGCAAACACAACTGCAGTTAACTCTAAATTGTGAGTAGGGTAGTTTCGTTCATGATTCTTTAACTGTCGTGAAGCATACGCTATAACTTTATTTCTTTGCATCAGAACACCGCCCAGACCTGCACGTGACGCATCGCAGTAAACCACAAAATCTTCTGTTCCCTCTGGTAAAGCTAAAACCGGCGCTTGACATAACAACTGTTTGAGAGTATGAAAAGCCTTTTCTTGTTCATCAGTCCATCGAAAGGCTACATCTTTTCTAGTTAACTTATTCAACGGACCTGCTATTTTAGAGAAGTCTTTGATAAATCGGCAGTAATAACCTGCTAAACCCAGAAAAATCTTAATTTCTGTCGGCGTTTTCGGTGAGTTCCAATTCATTACGGCCTCTATCTTAGACTGATCTAATTTAATACCCTGTTCACAAATCACATGACCCGGAAACTGTACCTCCCGCAACCAAAATTCACACTTAGAAAACTTAGCGTACAACTGTTCCTGTTTCAGAAGTTCTAATACCAATCTTAAATGTGTAGCATGATCTTTCTCAGTTTTTGAATATATCAAGATATCATCTATAAAGACAATCACAAACTTGTCAAGATACTGACGACACACCCTGTTCATTAAATCCATAAACACTGCTGGCGCATTTGTTAACCCGAATGGCATAACTAAAAATTCATAATGACCATATCTAGTTCTGAACGTTGTTTTTGGTATATCGTTCTCTGCAACACGTACCTGATGATACCCTGAACGTAAATCAATCTTTGAAAAGTAGGAAGCACCCTGTAACTGATCAAATAAGTCATCTATTCTTGGTAACGGATACTTATTCTTGATTGTTCTCTTATTTAAGTCGCGGTAATCTATACACATACGAAGCGACCCATCTTTCTTTTTCACAAACAAAACAGGAGCACCCCATGGTGAAGAACTTGGTCGAATAAACCCCTTATCTAACAATTCCTGAATCTGAGACATCATTTCTCGGATTTCTGATGGAGCTAATCTGTAAGGAGCTTTTGCAACTGGCGTAGCACCGGGAACCAAATCAATTTTATACTCTACTTCACGTACTGGAGGTAATCCTGGTAAATCATCTGGAAATACTTTAGGAAATTCTGACACAACGGGAATATCAGTCACCTGCTTCTTCTGTTTCTTAACATCAATCACGTAGGCTAAGAATGAATCACACCCTTTCGTTATTGCTTTCTGAGCTTTCATTAGGGAAACCATAGGAAAGTTAAATCCACTGCACTCTCCCCTAGCTATCACTCGGGATCCGTCGGCCAAACGAAAAGAAATCATCTTCTTATCACACTTAATATTAGCCCTATTAGTTCTTAACCAATTCATGCCTATGACTACATCGAAGCTAGGTATAGGCATCAATAAACAAGTTAAAGGAAAGGAATGGACGTCAATTTCGATGGTAATTCCAGACACAAATGATGTGCATGGAACCATTTTACCATCAGCTACTTCTATTCCCAAAGGCTCATCTAACATCCTAACAGGCAACTTCAACTTATCACAGAAGCCTATGGACATAAAAGATCGATTCGCTCCAGAATCAAATAACACACGAGCTGGCAAGGAATTAACCAAGAACATACCGGTAATGATGTCATCGATAGTGGTTGCAGCGTCTACCATCATCTGGAACGCCCTTGCCTCTGCTGTTGAAGGATTCTTTCTCTTCTGCCCAGCGGTAGATGTAGTGACCCGAACTTTTCCATGTTTATATACATTAATTGAGATTGATGTTTACATGATTAAATGTTTCCAACATGTTAAGCAATCAAACTTGTTAAGACTTGATTAATTGAAATAGGTTTCATATAGACAATTGACCACCCAAGTTGACGGGTGATTCACGAACGTTAAAACTTGTAAAAAAAACTATATGATGACATATATATGGTTATATATATAGTTAACATGATATTATGATAAGTAAACATATCATTAATTATATTAACAATGAACTACATATGTAAAAACAAGACTACTAACTTAATGATTTTGAAACGAGACATATATGTAACGTTTATCGTTGTAACGACATTTAATATATATATATCATATTAAGAGATATTCGTACATCATAATATCATGATAATATAATAATTTAAAATCTCTTTTGATATTATAAACATTGGGTTAACAACATTTAACAAGATCGTTAACCTAAAGGTTTCAAAACAACACTTACATGTAACGACTAACGATGACTTAACGACTCAGTTAAAATGTATATACATGTAGTGTTTTAATATGTATTTATACACTTTTGAAAGACTTCAATACACTTATCAAAATACTTCTACTTAACAAAAATGCTTACAATTACATTCTCGTTCAGTTTCATCAACAATTCTACTCGTATGCACCCGTATTCGTACTCGTACAATACACAGCTTTTAGATGTATGTACTATTGGTATATACACTCCAATGATCAGCTCTTAGCAGCCCATGTGAGTCACCTAACACATGTGGGAACCATCATTTGGCAACTAGCATGAAATATCTCATAAGATTACAAAAATATGAGTAATCATTCATGACTTATTTACATGAAAACAAAATTACATATCCTTTATATCTAATCCATACAACAACGACCAAAAACACCTACAAACACTTTCATTCTTCAATTTTCTTCATCTAATTGAACTCTCTCAAGTTCTATCTTCAAGTTCTAAGTGTTCTTCATAAATTCCAAAAGTTCTAGTTTCATAAAATCAAGAATACTTTCAAGTTTGCAAGCTCACTTCCAATCTTGTAAGGTGATCATCCAACCTCAAGAAATCTTTGTTTCTTACAGTAGGTTATCATTCTAATACAAGGTAATAATCATATTCAAACTTTGGTTCAATTTCTATAACTATAACAATCTTATTTCAAGTGATGATCTTACTTGAACTTGTTTTCGTGTCATGATTTTGCTTCAAGAACTTTGAGCCATCCAAGGATCCATTGAAGCTAGATCCATTTTTCTCTTTTCCAGTAGGTTCATCCAAGGAACTTAAGGTAGTAATGATGTTCATAACATCATTCGATTCATACATATAAAGCTATCTTATTCGAAGGTTTAAACTTGTAATCACTAGAACATAGTTTAGTTAATTCTAAACTTGTTCGCAAACAAAAGTTAATCCTTCTAACTTGACTTTTAAAATCAACTAAACACATGTTCTATATCTATATGATATGCTAACTTAATGATTTAAAATCTGGAAACACGAAAAACACCGTAAAATCGGATTTACGCCGTCGTAGTAACACCGCGGGCTGTTTTGGGTTAGTTAATTAAAAACTATGATAAACTTTGATTTAAAAGTTGTTATTCTGAGAAAATGATTTTTATTATGAACATGAAACTATATCCAAAAATTATGGTTAAACTCAAAGTGGAAGTATGTTTTCTAAAATGGTCATCTAGACGTCGTTCTTTCGACTGAAATGACTACCTTTACAAAAACGACTTGTAACTTATTTTTCCGACTAGAAACCTATACTTTTTTTGTTTAGATTCATAAAATAGAGTTCAATATGAAACCATAGCAATTTGATTCACTCAAAACGGATTTAAAATGAAGAAGTTATGGGTAAAACAAGATTGGATAATTTTTCTCATTTTAGCTACGTGAAAATTGGTAACAAATCTATTCCAACCATAACTTAATCAACTTGTATTATATATTATGTAATCTTGAGATACCATAGACACGTATACAATGTTTCGACCTATCATGTCGACACATCTATATATATTTCGGAACAACCATAGACACTCTATATGTGAATGTTGGAGTTAGCTATACAGGGTTGAGGTTGATTCCAAAATATATATAGTTTGAGTTGTGATCAATACTGAGATACGTATACACTGGGTCGTGGATTGATTCAAGATAATATTTATCGATTTATTTCTGTACATCTAACTGTGGACAACTAGTTGTAGGTTACTAACGAGGACAGCTGACTTAATAAACTTAAAACATCAAAATATATTAAAAGTGTTGTAAATATATTTTGAACATACTTTGATATATATGTATATATTGTTATAGGTTCGTGAATCAACCAGTGGCCAAGTCTTACTTCCCGACAAAGTAAAAATCTGTGAAAGTGAGTTATAGTCCCACTTTTAAAATCTAATATTTTTGGGATGAGAATACATGCAGGTTTTATAAATGATTTACAAAATAGACACAAGTACGTGAAACTACATTCTATGGTTGAATTATCGAAATCGAATATGCCCCTTTTTATTAAGTCTGGTAATCTAAGAATTAGGGAACAGACACCCTAATTGACGCGAATCCTAAAGATAGATCTATTGGGCCTAACAAACCCCATCCAAAGTACCGGATGCTTTAGTACTTCGAAATTTATATCATATCCGAAGGGTGTCCCGGAATGATGGGGATATTCTTATATATGCATCTTGTTATTGTCGGTTACCAGGTGTTCACCATATGAATGATTTTTATCTCTATGTATGGGATGTGTATTGAAATATGAAATCTTGTGGTCTATTGTTACGATTTGATATATATAGGTTAAACCTATAACTCACCAACATTTTTGTTGACGTTTTAAGCATGTTTATTCTCAGGTGATTATTAAGAGCTTCCGCTGTCGCATACTTAAATAAGGACAAGATTTGGAGTCCATGCTTGTATGATATTGTGTAAAAACTGCATTCAAGAAACTTATTTTGTTGTAACATATTTGTATTGTAAACCATTATGTAATGGTCGTGTGTAAACAGGATATTTTAGATTATCATTATTTGATAATCTACGTAAAGCTTTTTAAACCTTTATTGATGAAATAAAGGTTATGGTTTGTTTAAAAATGAATGCAGTCTTTGAAAAACGTCTCATATAGAGGTCAAAACCTCGCAACGAAATCAATTAATATGGAACGTTTTTAATCAATAAGAACGGGACATTTCAGTTGGTATCCGAGCGTTGGTCTTAGAGAACCAGAAAATTTACATTAGTGTGTCTTACCGAGTTTGTTAGGATGCATTAGTGAGTCTGGACTTCGACCGTGTTTTCTTTAAAAATGATTGCTTAACATTTTTGTTGGAAACTATATATTTTTAACATATGAATATTATGTGATATATTAATCTCTTAACGTGTTTGATATTATGTGATAGATGTCTACCTCTAGAACAAGTCCCATTGACTCACCTAATAATAATGAAGAGTCAAATGTAAATTGGAATGATTTGTGGACTGATTCACAAGTTCCCGAAGAGGAACCGGAAGAAGAGTCGGAACCGGAAGAAGAATCGGAACCGCAAGAAGAATCGGAACCGGATGAAGAAATAGAACCGGTGGGGGAAATAATAAAACGGTTAAGTAAAAGAAAATCCTCAACCAACCGACCAAAGTTAATTATGGTCAATGGTGTTTCCGCCAAGGAAGCAAAATATTGGGAGGATTACCAATTCTCCGATGAATCGGATTTCGACGAGAATTCCGATGATGTTATAGAAATTACCCCAACTGAATTTAAAAAGGCAAAAGAAAATAATAAGGGAAAGGGCATAAAAATAGAGAAATCTAATTCCAACCCCGATGAACTTTATATGTATCGTCAACCCCCGAAGTCCTTAAGTTGTAACAATGACCCGGGAACCTCTAAACCACCAGGTTTTTCTAAACCAATGTGGACAACGACGGCTCGTATTAGGGGAACATCATATATCCCTAGAAACTTGGCAAAACGAACCAAAACCGAAGAAGAAGAAACGAGCGAGTCGGAATAAGATAGTTGTATTCGTGTGGTGTAATATATGGAATATAGTGTTCTTATGCTTTATGATATATGTAAAAATTGCTTGTATTAATAAGTATTTTTTTTATGAATCTAACTCTTGTCTATTTTACAGTTTAAAAACACAAAATGGATAGACAACCCAATATTTTAAGAGACCTACCCGGAGACATGATTGATGAAATCTTGTCTAGAGTCGGCCAGAATTCTTCGGCACAACTATTTAAGGCGAGATCAGTTTGTAAGACATTCGAAGAACGTTCCAAGAATGTCTTGGTTTATAAGAGACTTTCGTTTGAAAGATGGGGGATATCACATTGGGAAACCCATAAATTACGATGTGTTTACTTTGACGCATATATTGCGGGGAACCCAAATGCTATTTTACGCAACGGGTTAAGAAATTATTTTGACTCAATATATCCGAATATTGGACTTCGTGATTTAGAAAAAGCGGCTAACATGCAACATAAAGAAGCATGTTATGCTTACGGATTAGTAATGTTCGCTTCTCACCAAAGTGAGAACAAGAACATCGGGCTACAACTATTAAACAAAACGTTTCCACAAGTGACGGAGTCGGTAATTGGGGTAAGAAATGAGGTTTTTAGATTATTACGGGACTGTTGGACATTACGTAACCCTCGTCCCTTTGATGACGTTACAACACGCTGTCTTATCAACGGCCATAACGGTTATGTTGCACAAGACCAAGGATGGGAAGTAGTCCTAGTAAAACCAGAATGCATGACTTGTTTCTGGACGTATGAATTACGTGTCTTTATTGCCTTTGCCGAACGACTTGTGTACTAGCTAGAATTGTCTTCACAACTATCTTGTATCAAAGTTATTGTGTGCTATATTTCATGCTTTATGTAAAATAAGCGGTATTGTAAGTTTGTAAAATATTGTATAAAAGTTTGAACGCGAAATATTATTACAATCAGTTTTTCATATAGAATTGTAGTAGTTGAATTGTATATTAGCTACTAAGTATGAACTTAACGGGTAGGTACTACCCGAATTTAAACTTATAAAACGCTAATATGAAGAAAAAGCTTTTATAAATGAGTTCATATTATGCTACGAAATACTATTAACTACTCTTAATATTCTGTATGATTAACTTGTTCCATTTAACTATTTTGAAGGAAATGGCACCGACTACTCGACACACCGTGAATATGAATGAAGAGGAATTCCGTACTTTTCTAGCTTCAAACATAGCCGCAGTACAGGCTGCGCTACATACCAACAATAACCTTGGATCTAGCAGTACAGGAAATCGTGTAGGATGCACCTACAAAGAATTCACTGCCTGCAAACCTTTGGAATTTGATGGAACCGAAGGACCGATCGGATTGAAACGGTGGACCGAGAAGGTTGAATCGGTGTTTGCCATAAGTAAGTGTACTGAAGAGGACAAAGTGAAGTACGCTACGCATACCTTCACAGGTTCTGCGTTAACATGGTGGAATACCTATCTAGAGCAAGTGGGACAAGATGATGCGTACGCACTACCGTGGTCAGCATTCAAGCACTTGATGAACGAGAAGTACCGTCCCAGAACCGAGGTCAATAAGCTCAAGACAGAACTTAGAGGGTTACGAACCCAAGGATTTGATATTACCACGTACGAAAGACGATTCACAGAATTGTGCCTATTGTGTCCGGGAGCGTTCGAAGATGAGGAAGAGAAGATCGACGCGTTTGTGAAAGGATTACCGGAAAGAATCCAAGAAGATATAAGTTCACACGAGCCCGCCTCCATACAACAGGCATGTAGAATGGCTCACAAACTAGTGAACCAGATTGAAGAAAGAATTAAAGAACAGACTGCTGAAGAGGCCAATGTGAAGCAAGTCAAAAGAAAGTGGGAGGAAAACGGTGATAAGAATCACCAATACAACAACAATTACAACAATAATCGCAACAATTATCCCAACAATCGCAACATCAATCGCAACTACAACAAACGGCCCAACAACAACAACAACAACAGCAACTACAACAATCATCCCAACAACAATAATAACCGCAACAACAACAACAATCAGAAGCAACTATGCCAAAGGTGTGAAAAGAATCACTCGGGGTTCTGCACCAAATTTTGCAACAAGTGTAAAAGAAATGGTCATAGCGCGGCGAAGTGTGAGGTCTACGGACCAGGGGTTAATAGAACGAAAGGAACAAATGGTGTCGGAACGAGTAATGGCGGAGCAAGTAGTGTCGGAGCAAGTTATGCCAATGTAGTTTGTTATAAATGTGGAAAACCAGGCCACATTATTAGAAATTGCCCGAACCAGGAGAACACGAATGGACAAGGCCGTGGAAGAGTTTTCAATATTAATGCGGTAGAGGCACAGGAAGACCCGGAGCTTGTTACGGGTACGTTTCTTATTGACAATAAATCTGCTTACGTTTTATTTGATTCGGGTGCGGATAGAAGCTATATGAGTAGAGATTTTTGTGCTAAATTAAGTTGTCCATTGACGCCTTTGGATAGTAAATTTTTACTCGAATTAGCAAATGGTAAATTAATTTCAGCAGATAATATATGTCGGAATCGAGAAATTAAACTGGTTAGCGAAACATTTAAGATTGATTTGATACCAGTAGAGTTAGGGAGTTTTGATGTGATAATCGGTATGGACTGGTTGAAAGAAGTGAAAGCGGAGATCGTTTGTTACAAAAATGCAATTCGCATTATACGAGAAAAAGGAAAACCCTTAATGGTGTACGGAGAAAAGGGCAACACGAAGCTACATCTTATTAGTAATTTGAAGGCACAAAAACTAATAAGAAAAGGTTGCTATGCTGTTCTAGCACACGTCGAGAAAGTACAAACTGAAGAAAAGAGCATCAATGATGTTCCCATTGCAAAAGAATTTCCCGATGTATTTCCGAAAGAATTACCGGGATTACCCCCACATCGATCCGTTGAATTTCAAATAGATCTTGTACCAGGAGCTGCACCAATAGCTCGTGCTCCTTACAGACTCGCACCCAGCGAGATGAAAGAACTGCAAAGCCAATTACAAGAACTTTTAGAGCGTGGTTTCATTCGACCAAGCACATCACCGTGGGGAGCTCCTGTTTTGTTTGTCAAGAAGAAAGATGGTACATTCAGGTTGTGTATCGACTACCGAGAGTTGAACAAACTTACCATCAAGAACCGCTACCCACTACCGAGAATCGACGACTTATTTGATCAACTACAAGGCTCGTCTGTTTATTCAAAGATTGACTTACGTTCCGGGTATCATCAAATGCGGGTGAAAGAAGATGATATTCCAAAGACTGCTTTCAGAACACGTTACGGTCATTACGAGTTTATGGTCATGCCGTTTGGTTTAACTAATGCACCAGCTGTGTTCATGGACCTTATGAACCGAGTGTGTGGACCATACCTTGACAAGTTTGTCATTATTTTCATTGATGACATACTTATTTACTCAAAGAATGACCAAGAACACGGTGAACATTTGAGAAAGGTGTTAGAAGTATTGAGGAAGGAAGAATTGTACGCTAAGTTTTCAAAGTGTGCATTTTGGTTGGAAAAAGTTCAATTCCTCGGTCACATAGTGAACAAAGAAGGTATTAAGGTGGATCCGGCAAAGATAGAAACTGTTGAAAAGTGGGAAACCCCGAAAACTCCGAAACACATACGCCAGTTTTTAGGACTAGCTGGTTACTACAGAAGGTTCATCCAAGACTTTTCCAGAATAGCAAAACCCTTGACTGCATTAACGCATAAAGGGAAGAAATTTGAATGGAATGATGAACAAGAGAAAGCGTTTCAGTTATTGAAGAAAAAGCTAACTACGGCACCTATATTGTCATTGCCTGAAGGGAATGATGATTTTGTGATTTATTGTGATGCATCAAAGCAAGGTCTCGGTTGTGTATTAATGCAACGAACGAAGGTGATTGCTTATGCGTCTAGACAATTGAAGATTCACGAACAAAATTATACGACGCATGATTTGGAATTAGGCGCGGTTGTTTTTGCATTAAAGACTTGGAGACACTACTTATATGGGGTCAAAAGTATTATATATACCGACCACAAAAGTCTTCAACACATATTTAATCAGAAACAACTGAATATGAGGCAGCGTAGGTGGATTGAATTATTGAATGATTACGATTTTGAGATTCGTTACCACCCGGGGAAGGCAAATGTGGTAGCCGATGCCTTGAGCAGGAAGGATAGAGAACCCATTCGAGTAAAATCTATGAATATAATGATTCATAATAACATTACTACTCAAATAAAGGAGGCGCAACAAGGAGTTTTAAAAGAGGGAAATTTAAAGGATGAAATACCCAAAGGATCGGAGAAGCATCTTAATATTCGGGAAGACGGAACCCGGTATAGGGCTGAAAGGATTTGGGTACCAAAATTTGGAGATATGAGAGAAATGGTACTTAGAGAAGCTCATAAAACCAGATACTCAATACATCCTGGAACGGGGAAGATGTACAAGGATCTCAAGAAACATTTTTGGTGGCCGGGTATGAAAGCCGATGTTGCTAAATACGTAGGAGAATGTTTGACGTGTTCTAAGGTCAAAGCTGAGCATCAGAAACCATCAGGTCTACTTCAACAACCCGAAATCCCGGAATGGAAATGGGAAAACATTACCATGGATTTCATCACTAAATTGCCAAGGACTGCAAGTGGTTTTGATACTATTTGGGTAATAGTTGATCGTCTCACCAAATCAGCACACTTCCTACCAATAAGAGAAGATGACAAGATGGAGAAGTTAGCACGACTGTATTTGAAGGAAGTCATCTCCAGACATGGAATACCAATCTCTATTATCTCTGATAGGGATGGCAGATTTATTTCAAGATTCTGGCAGACATTACAGCAAGCATTAGGAACTCGTCTAGACATGAGTACTGCCTATCATCCACAAACTGATGGGCAGAGCGAAAGGACGATACAAACGCTTGAAGACATGCTACGAGCATGTGTTATTGATTTCGGAAACAGTTGGGATCGACATCTACCGTTAGCAGAATTTTCCTACAACAACAGCTACCATTCAAGCATTGAGATGGCGCCGTTTGAAGCACTTTATGGTAGAAAGTGCAGGTCTCTGATTTGTTGGAGTGAGGTGGGGGATAGACAGATTACGGGTCCGGAGATTATACAAGAAACTACCGAGAAGATCATCCAAATTCAACAACGGTTGAAAACCGCCCAAAGTCGACAAAAGAGCTACGCTGACATTAAAAGAAAAGATATAGAATTTGAAATTGGAGAGATGGTCATGCTTAAAGTTTCACCTTGGAAAGGCGTTGTTCGATTTGGTAAACGAGGGAAATTAAATCCAAGGTATATTGGACCATTCAAGATTATTGATCGTGTCGGACCAGTAGCTTACCGACTTGAGTTACCTCAACAACTCGCGGCTGTACATAACACTTTCCACGTCTCGAATTTGAAGAAATGTTTTGCTAAAGAAGATCTCACTATTCCGTTAGATGAAATCCAAATCAACGAAAAACTCCAATTCATCGATGAACCCGTCGAAATAATGGATCGTGAGGTTAAAAGACTTAAGCAAAACAAGATACCAATTGTTAAGGTTCGATGGAATGCTCGTAGAGGACCCGAGTTCACCTGGGAGCGTGAAGATCAGATGAAGAAGAAATACCCGCATCTATTTCCAGAAGATTCGTCAACACCTTCAACAGCTTAAAATTTCGGGACGAAATTTATTTAACGGGTAGGTACTGTAGTGACCCGAACTTTTCCATGTTTATATACATTAATTGAGATTGATGTTTACATGATTAAATGTTTCCAACATGTTAAGCAATCAAACTTGTTAAGACTTGATTAATTGAAATAGGTTTCATATAGACAATTGACCACCCAAGTTGACCGGTGATTCACGAACGTTAAAACTTGTAAAAAAAACTATATGATGACATATATATGGTTATATATATAGTTAACATGATATTATGATAAGTAAACATATCATTAATTATATTAACAATGAACTACATATGTAAAAACAAGACTACTAACTTAATGATTTTGAAACGAGACATATATGTAACGTTTATCGTTGTAACGACATTTAATATATATATATCATATTAAGAGATATTCGTACATCATAATATCATGATAATATAATAATTTAAAATCTCTTTTGATATTATAAACATTGGGTTAACAACATTTAACAAGATCGTTAACCTAAAGGTTTCAAAACAACACTTACATGTAACGACTAACGATGACTTAACGACTCAGTTAAAATGTATATACATGTAGTGTTTTAATATGTATTTATACACTTTTGAAAGACTTCAATACACTTATCAAAATACTTCTACTTAACAAAAATGCTTACAATTACATTCTCGTTCAGTTTCATCAACAATTCTACTCGTATGCACCCGTATTCGTACTCGTACAATACACAGCTTTTAGATGTATGTACTATTGGTATATACACTCCAATGATCAGCTCTTAGCAGCCCATGTGAGTCACCTAACACATGTGGGAACCATCATTTGGCAACTAGCATGAAATATCTCATAAGATTACAAAAATATGAGTAATCATTCATGACTTATTTACATGAAAACAAAATTACATATCCTTTATATCTAATCCATACACCAACGACCAAAAACACCTACAAACACTTTCATTCTTCAATTTTCTTCATCTAATTGAACTCTCTCAAGTTCTATCTTCAAGTTCTAAGTGTTCTTCATAAATTCCAAAAGTTCTAGTTTCATAAAATCAAGAATACTTTCAAGTTTGCAAGCTCACTTCCAATCTTGTAAGGTGATCATCCAACCTCAAGAAATCTTTGTTTCTTACAGTAGGTTATCATTCTAATACAAGGTAATAATCATATTCAAACTTTGGTTCAATTTCTATAACTATAACAATCTTATTTCAAGTGATGATCTTACTTGAACTTGTTTTCGTGTCATGATTTTGCTTCAAGAACTTTGAGCCATCCAAGGATCCATTGAAGCTAGATCCATTTTTCTCTTTTCCAGTAGGTTCATCCAAGGAACTTAAGGTAGTAATGATGTTCATAACATCATTCGATTCATACATATAAAGCTATCTTATTCGAAGGTTTAAACTTGTAATCACTAGAACATAGTTTAGTTAATTCTAAACTTGTTCGCAAACAAAAGTTAATCCTTCTAACTTGACTTTTAAAATCAACTAAACACATGTTCTATATCTATATGATATGCTAACTTAATGATTTAAAATCTGGAAACACGAAAAACACCGTAAAACCGGATTTACGCCGTCGTAGTAACACCGCGGGCTGTTTTGGGTTAGTTAATTAAAAACTATGATAAACTTTGATTTAAAAGTTGTTATTCTGAGAAAATGATTTTTATTATGAACATGAAACTATATCCAAAAATTATGGTTAAACTCAAAGTGGAAGTATGTTTTCTAAAATGGTCATCTAGACGTCGTTCTTTCGACTGAAATGACTACCTTTACAAAAACGACTTGTAACTTATTTTTCCGACTAGAAACCTATACTTTTTTTGTTTAGATTCATAAAATAGAGTTCAATATGAAACCATAGCAATTTGATTCACTCAAAACGGATTTAAAATGAAGAAGTTATGGGTAAAACAAGATTGGATAATTTTTCTCATTTTAGCTACGTGAAAATTGGTAACAAATCTATTCCAACCATAACTTAATCAACTTGTATTATATATTATGTAATCTTGAGATACCATAGACACGTATACAATGTTTCGACCTATCATGTCGACACATCTATATATATTTCGGAACAACCATAGACACTCTATATGTGAATGTTGGAGTTAGCTATACAGGGTTGAGGTTGATTCCAAAATATATATAGTTTGAGTTGTGATCAATACTGAGATACGTATACACTGGGTCGTGGATTGATTCAAGATAATATTTATCGATTTATTTCTGTACATCTAACTGTGGACAACTAGTTGTAGGTTACTAACGAGGACAGCTGACTTAATAAACTTAAAACATCAAAATATATTAAAAGTGTTGTAAATATATTTTGAACATACTTTGATATATATGTATATATTGTTATAGGTTCGTGAATCAACCAGTGGCCAAGTCTTACTTCCCGACGAAGTAAAAATCTGTGAAAGTGAGTTATAGTCCCACTTTTAAAATCTAATATTTTTGGGATGAGAATACATGCAGGTTTTATAAATGATTTACAAAATAGACACAAGTACGTGAAACTACATTCTATGGTTGAATTATCGAAATCGAATATGCCCCTTTTTATTAAGTCTGGTAATCTAAGAATTAGGGAACAGACACCCTAATTGACGCGAATCCTAAAGATAGATCTATTGGGCCTAACAAACCCCATCCAAAGTACCGGATGCTTTAGTACTTCGAAATTTATATCATATCCGAAGGGTGTCCCGGAATGATGGGGATATTCTTATATATGCATCTTGTTATTGTCGGTTACCAGGTGTTCACCATATGAATGATTTTTATCTCTATGTATGGGATGTGTATTGAAATATGAAATCTTGTGGTCTATTGTTACGATTTGATATATATAGGTTAAACCTATAACTCACCAACATTTTTGTTGACGTTTTAAGCATGTTTATTCTCAGGTGATTATTAAGAGCTTCCGCTGTCGCATACTTAAATAAGGACAAGATTTGGAGTCCATGCTTGTATGATATTGTGTAAAAACTGCATTCAAGAAACTTATTTTGTTGTAACATATTTGTATTGTAAACCATTATGTAATGGTCGTGTGTAAACAGGATATTTTAGATTATCATTATTTGATAATCTACGTAAAGCTTTTTAAACCTTTATTGATGAAATAAAGGTTATGGTTTGTTTAAAAATGAATGCAGTCTTTGAAAAACGTCTCATATAGAGGTTAAAACCTCGCAACGAAATCAATTAATATGGAACATTTTTAATCAATAAGAACGGGACATTTCAGTAGAAGCAGAAGATCCCCCAGAAGTTGCTGACCTCGCCCCTGACCCTGCCCCAGAACCAGCTCTTGACGCAGATGGACAATTCACTGATCTATGACCTACCTGATGACAAGTCCAACACACATCAGACTTAAAGGAACAAGTTGTTGTTTCATGAACTAGTACTCCACATCTCAAGCATCTTCGGGTCATTGGAGAACATGGACCGACATGAGTCGACTTACAAACATTACACCAACCAGACTGACTAGAACCCGATCCACTCATACCAGACTTACTTTTCTGTTTAAACCCACCTGACTTCTTACCACGAAATCCTGATTGCTTATTTGATTGCTGAGTAGACTGACCACCAGTTTGACTTTCTGATTTTCCCCCAAAAGATCCACCTTTTGAACTTTCTCTTTTCGCTGCCATGATATCACCTTCAGTAATCTTCGCCATCTCATGTGCCTGTGCCAATGTGGTTGCAAATCTCGCAACGATTCTATACTTTGGCTTAATCACCTGCATAAAATGCTGAATCTTATCTTTCTCAGTTGGTACCCACTATTGAACGAACCTTAGCTTAGATGTGAAATCTCTGAAAACATCATCAATCGTCATACTTTCTGTCATCTTCATACTCAGAAACTCGGTTTTCAATCTTTCCATCTCATACTCAGGACAATACTGCTCACAAACTTTAGCAGCAAATTATTCCCAGGTAATTTAACTGATCTGTTCTTTAGGTAAATATGCAGTGATAGAGTCCCACCATTCCATTGCTTTACCTTTGAGAAGTCTACTTTCAAATAACACCATGGATTCTCGCTCACCAAAACATGCTTCTAACGCCCTCTCCACTTCTCTTAGCCAATTGAGGGTCATCGTAGGGTTTGTGTGTCCGCTGTACTCAGGAGGTTTGCAGTCCATAAACTGTTTATAGGTACACTTCCTTCTTGTCTCAGGGACTTGAAATGGATACATCATTTGATTAGGAAAAGTCTGGTTAAATGGAAATGGCATTTGATAGTTTTGATAGGTATTTTGTGGAAACTGCGATTGGGAACTGCCATCGACTTGAGTATAAAAGTTAGGAGGAAAGGTTGTGTTTAACGTAGTGGTATTAGGGTTCCATTGCGCCCGTTCTTGTTCCAATTCCTTAATTTTCTCCTGAGCTTCTAGTAACCGACTTTGAAGTTCTATTACTTCTTGAGAAGTTTCTTCTTCTGAAGACACATGTCCATCTTCGTCAGGGGCTCTAAAAGTACCAGTTCCAGGGACAGTAGGGCCAGTTGTGGTTGCTTGATTATCTGCCATTACTGCACTACCACAACACTCACGCCAAAGCTTAGTATAAATTCTGTTAGTACTAACAACTAACCATATCCTGTCCTAAAACTCACTTAACCCATCCCCAGCATGTTATGTTTGACATGACTCTTCTAAGTTTGGGAACATGACATGTATATCACAACGCAC
Organism: Rutidosis leptorrhynchoides; assembly: GCF_046630445.1. Classification (NCBI taxonomy): domain Eukaryota; kingdom Viridiplantae; phylum Streptophyta; class Magnoliopsida; order Asterales; family Asteraceae; genus Rutidosis; species Rutidosis leptorrhynchoides. Next base: position 184,505,864 of record NC_092340.1, on the reverse strand, counting down.
GTGCTGCCAAACTCAGCTCTGATACCAACTTGTGACACCGCTAAATTTTTTTTTTTTTAATAAATACGTGGCGGAAGCATTAACATTAATTAAATACGATATCAACAATTGTACCAACCGATGTCACGTGTCATTAAAACAATTTACATATTAACAGGAAGAGACGTAAATATATTCTGTTTTCAAAAGTACACGGTTCATATTCTAAAAGACCACATCAGAGTTAACCCTGTCAAACATAACATCATCATGCCCGTCTTCTCCCAAAAGCACTATCTACAAAAGCTAACAACCTGCAGGGAGGAGATGGAGGGGAATTAGCACGAAGCTAAGTGAGTACGACTAACTACAGGCCATAGCATACAAAACTGTTATACTAATCATGTCACAATAGTCTAACACACAAACATCACCCAAATGCCATCTACAGAGACTCTGGCGGCTCGGCCAAACCATTAACCACCAGCTGATCGGATTGGGGCTTACCAGAAGTTCCTCCACCACCGTATGTATATACATAATCCACACGCGACGAACGCGTCATTCACATATATATACACCATGGATGTCTAGGCTACCACAGAGGAACCCAACCCGCAGGTTGATCTCTCCTACCGAGGCTACCACACAATAGGGACGCACTGGGCTCCAGCAGACAAGCATCAACTAACATGCAGTCATCACAACAACTAACTAACCACAACAATAAGTATATCTAACAAGCATGGCAATCATAATATAACATGCTTCTATATACTATATTCTCCAGTTAGTCCCACTCACCAAATACCAGCAAACGAGAAGGTGTTCAGCTCTCTAATCACTGAACCTTCTCTTTCTCCTTTTCTTCTGAGAAATACATATACACGAGTTAGTTTATGTCCATAAACACCAAATAACACAATACAGAAAATTTTGTCAGAAAACTGTCCGCTAAAAATTTTCTCCTTAACACTTCAAAATTTACATCATAAACATCAAAATACAAACGGGCAGCATAACGGCTAAAAATCAACACTTAGGTAAAATAATCTGCCCTGGACACTCAGTCGGTCGACTGACTCTTACAGTCAATCGACTGTCTATACAATCGGTCGACTTATTTGGTATTTCCACAATCGGCCGAAAGTCAAACTCAGTCGGTCGGTTCACTCGCCAGTAGGTCGGTTGTCTGTCAATCGGTCGGTTCACTACCTCAGTCGGTCGATTGTCGACCGACAATCGGCCGACTGTGTTCATCTTCATCAGAAACTGAACAAAGGCTACGGACTTCCAGCTAAATTCACCAAATCTTGATCTAGAGCTCGTTTTCGACACCAAAACTTGCTACAACTCAATTACTACATGTTATAGACTATAAACCCATAAAGTTTTGACCAAAACAACATCAAATCCATGGATTTTGACACAAAATCAAGCTTTTTACAAAACTTACACAAAACTATGAATTTAACCATGAATTGAACACAAAAACACATGTTTCTTACCTTGTTAGAATTAGTAGACAACAAGGAACAAGATTCCAAGATCAATTTGAGCTCAAGAACAAGTTTTGATGATTAGGGTTTCAAAGGAGAAAGAATTAGGTACGGGGTATTATTTTGGGAAGGATCTGAAAAGTGCAAGAAATGCACTGCACAAGTCATCAAAAGTGGGTTAAAATCCCACACTGTGTGACACACGGGTATTTACCAGTTATCTGATATCTTTCGTACATCATTTGGCAACCCAAACGAAGTCTAAATTAAATAAACAAACCTGTTCTGTGACCCTTGTCACAAACTGGTCCTAACCTCAACATTAAATAATAATAAACAATAAATAAAAATAAAAGCATATAATAATACCATACTAACTTAAGGGCAATCTAGTAATCTTACAGCTAGGCCCGATTGAGGATGTTACAACTGTTTACACATGACCATTACATAATGGTTTACAATAGAAATATATTACATCGACATATGTTTCTTGAATGCAGTTTTTACACAATATCATACAAACATGGACTCCAAATCTTGTCCTTATTTTAGTATGCAACAGCGGAAGCTCTTAGTATTCACCTGAGGATAAACATGCTTTAAACGTCAACAAAAATGTTGGTGAGTTATAGGTTTAACCTATATATATCAAATTGTAACAATAGACCACAAGATTTCATATTTCAATACACATCCCATACATAGAGATAAAAATCATTCATATGGTGAACACCTGGTAACCAACACTAACAAGATGCATATATAAGAATATCCCCATCATTCCGGAACACCCTTCGGATATGATATAAATTTCGAAGTACTAAAGCATCCGGTACTTTGGATGGGGTTTGTTAGGACCAATAGATCTATCTTTAAGATTCGCATCAATTAGGGTGTTTGTTCCCTAATTCTTAGATTACCAGACTTAATAAAAAAGGGCATATTCGATTTTGATAATTCAACCATAGAATGTAGTTTCACGTATTTGTGTCTATTTTGTAAATCATTTATAAAACCTGCATGTATTCTCATCCCAAAAATATTAGATTTTAAAAGTGGGACTATAACTCACTTTCACAGATATTTCCTTCCTCGAAAATAAGACTTGGCCACGGATCGATTGACGAACCTATACAAATATGTACATATATATTAAAGTATGATCAAAATATAATTACAACCATTTTTATTATGTTTTAAAGATTTGAGTGTATTAAGTCAGATGTCCTCGTTAATAACCTACAACTAGTTGTCCACAGTTAGATGTACAGAAATAAATCGATATATATTATCTTGAATCAATCCACGACCCAGTGTATACACGTCTCAGGCTAGATCACAACTCAAAGTATATATATTTTTGGAATCAACCTCAACCCTGTATAGCTAACTCTAACATTACTGCATATAGAGTGTCTATGGTTGTTCCGAATAATATATATACATGGGTCGATATGATATGTCAAAACATTTGCATACGTGTCTATGGTATCCCAAGATTACATAATATATTAGAATACATGTATAATACAATATAAGTTAGCTAGGATATGATTTGTATAGATTTGTTAAACATTTCCCGTAGCTAAAAAGATCAAAAATATCCAATCTTGTTTTACCCATAACTTCTTCATTTTAAATCCGTTTTGAGTGAATCAAATTGCTATGGTTTCATATTGAACTCTAATTTAAGAATCCAAACAGAAAAAGTATAGGTTTATTGTTGGAAATTTAAGTTACATGTCAATTACTAAAGAGGTAGTCATTTCCGTCGAAAAAACGACATCTTGATGATCATTTTGAAAAACATACTTTCACTTTGAGTTTAACCAAGATTTTTGGATATAGTTTCATGTTCATATGAAAAATCATTTTCCCAGAAGAACAACTTTTAAATCAAAGTTTATCATAGTTTTTAATTATCCAAACCAAAACAGCCCCTCGGTTTCACTACGACGGCGTATATCCGATTTTATGGTGTTCATCGTGTTTCCAGGTTTTAAATCATTAAGTTAGCATATCATATAGATATAGAACATGTGTTTAGTTGATTTTAAAAGTAAAGTTAGAAGGATTAACTTTCGTTTGCGAACAAGTTTAGAATTAACTAAACTATGTTCTAGTGATTACAAGTTTAAACTTTCGAATAAGATAGCTTTATATGTATGAATCGAATGATGTTATGAACATCATTACTACCTCAAGTTTTCTGGATAAAACTACTAGAAATGAGAAAAATGGATCTAGCTTCAAAGGATCCTTGGATGGCTTGAAAGTTCTTGAAGCAGAATCATGACACGAAAACAGTTCAAGTAAGATTTTCACTCGAAATAAGATTGTTATAGTTGTAGAAATTGAATGAAAGTTTGAATATGAATATTACCTTGAATTAGAAAGATAACCTACTGTAAAGATTCCTTGATCTTAGATGATTACTTGGAATGGATTAGAAAGCTTGGAAGTAGACTTGCAAACTTGGAAGTATTCTTGATTTTTATGAAACTATACTTATGGAATTTATGAAGAACACTTAGAACTTGAAGATGGAACTTGAGATAGATCAATTAGATGAATAAAATTGAAGAATTAAAGTATTTTTAGGTATTTTTGGTCGTTGGTATATGGATTAGATATAAAGAATATGTAATTTTGTTTTCATGTAAATAAGTCATGAATGATTACTAATATTTTTGTAATTTTATGAGATATTTCAAGCTAGTTGCCAAATGATGGTTCCTACATGTATTAGGTGACTCACATGGGCTGCTAAGAGCTAATCATTGGAGTGTATATACCAATAGTACATACATCTAAAAGCTGTATATTGTACGAGTACGAATACGGGTGCATACGAGTAGAATTGTTGGTGAAACTGAACGAGGATGTAATTGTAAGTATTTTTGTTAAGTAGAAGTACTTTGATATGTGTCTTGAAGTCTTTCAAAAGTGTAAGAATACATATCAAAACACAACATGTATATACATTCTAATGGAGTCGTTAAGTCTTCGTTAGTCGTTACATGTAAGTGTTGTTTTGAAACCTTTAAGTTAACGATCTCAATTAATGTTGTTAACCCAATGTTTATTATATCAAATGAGATGTTAAATTATTATATTATCATGATATTATGATGTATGAATATCTCTTAATATGATATATACATTAAAATATCGTTACAATGATAATCGTTACATATAATTCTCGTTTCGTAATTCTTGGGTTAGTAGTCTTGTTTTTACATATGCAGTTCATTGTTAACACACTTAATGATATATTTAAATATCATTTTATCATGTTAAATATAGTGTATCAATATCTTAATATGATACATATGTATTTAGTAGACGTTATCATAACGATAATCGTTATATATATCATTTCGAGTTTCTTAACTTAGTAATCTCACTTCTTATGTATATCACACATTGTTAATATACTTAGTGCGATACTTACTCATCATAATCTTATGTCAACCATATAAATATGTCTATATATACCACAACATGTAGTTTTTACAAATTTGTAACGTTCGTGAATCGCCAGTTAACTTGGGTGATCAATTGTCTATATGAAACTTATTTCATTTAATCAAGTCTTAACAAGTTTGATTGCTTAACACGTTAGAAACATTTAGTCATGTAAATATCAATCTCAATTAATATATATAAACATGGAAAAGTTCGGGTCACTACATCTATGGTATCCCAAGATTACATAATATATTAGAATACATGTATAATACAATATGAATTAGCTAGGATATGATTAATATAGATTTGTTACCAATTTTCACGTAGCTACAACAAGCAAAAATATCCAATCTTGTTTTACCCATAACTTCTTCGTTTTAAATCCGTTTTGAGTGAATCCAATTGCCGTGGTTTCATATTGAACTTAAGTTTATGAATCTATACATAAAAAGTATAAGTTTATAGTCAGAAATACAGGTTACAAGTCATTTTTGTAAAGGTAGTCATTTTAGTTGAAAGAACGGCGTCTAGATGACCATTTTGGAAAACATACTTCCACTTTGAGTTTAACCATGATTTTTGGATAGTTTCATGTTCATAAGAAAAATCATTTTCCCAGAAGAACAACTTTTAAATCAAAGGTTAACATAGTTTTTAATTAACTAACCCAAAACAGCCCGCGGTGTTACTACGACGGCTATATCCAGTTTTACGGTGTTTTTCGTGTTTCAGGTTTTAAATCATTAAGTTAGCATATCACATAGATGTAGAATATGTGTTTAATTGATTTTAAAAGTCAAGTTAGAAGGATTAACTTTTATTTGTGAACAAGTTTAGAATTAACTAAACTATGTTCTAGTGATTATGAGTTTAAACCTTCGAATAAGATAGTTTTATATATATGAATCGAATGATGTTATGAACATTATTACTACCTCAAGTTTAGTAGGTAAACCTACTGGAAGTGACAAGAAATGATCTAGCTTCAAAGGATCTTGGATGGCTTGAAAGTTCTTGAAGTAGGATCATGACACAAAACAAGTTCAAGTAAGATTTTTACTCATATTAAGATAGTTTATAGTTATAGAAATTGAAACAAAGTTTGAATATGAATATTACCTTGAATAATAAAGATAACCTACTGTAAATAACAAAGGTTTCTTGATCTTAGATTATTACTTGGAATGGATTAGAAAGCTTGGAAGTAAACTAGTAAACTTGAAAGGATTTTCGAAGTGTTCTTGAAGTGTTCTTCCTAAGATGATTATAGCTTGATTATTGAAGTAATTTTTGATGAAGATGATGATTAGCTACTGAAAAAATTCATTCATAAGTGTGTGTGTGTGTTGAGAGAGAATTAGATAGAGAATTGGAAGTGAAATGGAGTGAATGATGAGTGGTAAGTGGTGAGTGGGGTTAAAAGGAGTTCTAGTTAGTTGACTAGTTCATGGTAGAAGTTAAAATTGATTAGTCATGCATGACATAATCAAGAGTGGAATCCCATGCTTGTTCCTATTGGTATATACCCATAGTAAGTACGTCTAGAAGCTGTGTATAGTACGGGTATGAATACGACTAGAATTCTTGATGAAAAAGAATGGGAATGTAACTGTAACCATTTTCGTTAAGTATGAGTGTTTTGATATATGTCTTGAAGTCTTCCAAAATTATATTAATACATCTAAATACACTACATGTATACACATTTTAACTGAGTCATTAAGTCATCGTTAGTCGTTACATGTAAGTGTTGTTTTGAAACCTTTAAGTTAACGATCTCATTTAATGTTGCTAACCCATTGTTTATTATATCTAATGAGATGTTAAATTATTTTATTATCATGATATTATGATATATTAATATATCTAAATATGATATATATATATATATACATTTAAATGTCGTTACAACGATAATTGTTACATATATACCTCGTCTCGAAATCCTTAAGTTAGTAGTCTTGTTTTTACATATGTAGTTCATTGTTAATATACTTAATGATACATTTACTTATCATAATACCATGTTAACTATATATATATCCATATATATGACATCATATAGTTTTTACAAGTTTTAACATTCGTGAATCACCGGTCAACTTGGGTGGTCAATTGTCTATATAAAACCTATTTCAATTAATCAAGTCTTAACAAGTTTGATTGCTTAACATCTTGGAAACACTTAATTATATAAATATCAATTTCATTTAATATATATAAACATGGAAAATTTCGGGTCACTACACTTAACAGTAAGAAGTTTGATGATAAAGAATAGTGTGTGGGCAAAGCTCAGAAAAAGAGAAGATTTGGAACTGAAAAATGAATTGAGCAAAGTATGAAGGAGGCTGTGGGTAAATCACAAGGACTGAACCTGCCTTCAAAGAATCCAAATGATTCAGTATCTGCTAAAGTCATTAACGAATACCTTGATCCTGATTCTAAACCCTTGCGGACAATATTCTTCATCATCCTCTGATATTAGAATTTCTAAGATATCATCGTATCTTTCATTATAAATATCCTCCATATTTCTGAAGATATTTCCATAATTATTTTTATCCGAAATCATTTACCTCTTCGCGCTATCTGTATTACATCATAAAAGAAACTATTTTAGTTTCTAAATTCTGAAACTTTCGAGTTTAACATAAGAATGTTTTTAAAGTAGTGTTGGGAACTGAAGCATGAGTTAGTATAATATAATTACACTTGATCAACGTGATTATATTACAGTAAGTCATGCTGAGTTTCTAAATGGACATGATGATTCACAGACCATACCGTCATCATGTGCCATGTTACATGACTCCGGTATTCTATTTAACCTCTAAAAATATCAAGGAAATATTTTTCTTGATGATTCGGTCTTTTCTAGGCTATTCTGGTAATTTGACAAATCAAGATCGTGCCATTACAATTTTCTTCTTAGAACACTAATTACGTTTATTCCGAAATTCATATCTACGAATTCTGGACCATTACATATGGTGCTTAATCGCAAGAAGAGGAAACGAAAGAATGAAGCTCCGAAATAAAAATAGGAGTATAAATCGCAGCAAATAGAAGGGAGCATTAACTGTGGATGACAATGATTATAGGAAGACAGAAACAGGGGCTCTAAAAAAATAAGGAAAGATATAAAGCCCGACGACAACACATAAATTACAAATCGTGTATATCAATAAGTATTGCAACGTAAAGAGACGGGAGAACTAAAAACACTATAAAACCAAGAGTATAGTAGAAATGAATAGATTCCTCCGGTGACAGATGAAAAAAAGAACGATAGATATGGAGTATATCAAGAATCAGAACGGGATGGAGCATATTGACGAATACTTTAAAGTATGAGTTGAGGAAGAAAGAATAGAAGGTGTGAGTTGTAAGGAAACGTAGGAGGTAGATT